>NW_023340246.1:5487821-5488936 GCF_004916995.1 Morone saxatilis
GAGAGGTGCATTTTTCCCTTCTTAATTGAGCTTTTATTGAAGCCCACATTTCCTCCACAGCTCACTGTTTATGATTTGAAACACCACTGTGCACAAAGGGATAGAGGTAGAGAGGACAGGAGCCTTGTTCCTGTGATAACCTATAAAGAATTCAGTACACAGATGGACTGAGCTACCTGCAGTCCTGATGAAACACACTTTAGTAGGTTGTATTCACTGTCTTCTTCCTGTTACTATACTCTGTGTTTGCTAACGTTGTCCACGGGGGCTTGCTGTACAGTCTGTACACCAAGCTGAACCGAAGTTTGCTGAAAATTGAGAATGTGACCCCACTTGGCATGAGTCTGCTTTTTGGTGTTTAACTTGTTTTTTAATGTTGTTTTTGTGCATAAAGGGGACCTACAGCCACAGTGTGAAGTGTCCGCCTAACACATGCACTTAACCAGGAATACAGAACACACCACCCTAAAATATTACCACGCTATCTTTTGTACACCTATGAGCGCCAGTAGCTGAACATTAACAAGCTAGCGTGCTGCTAACTGTACCCTCTGGTTTCACTGTGGAGTGCTAACAATGGTGTAAGATTTATCGCGGTCTATAATGAAGCACCAGCGCATTCAACACATTTCTCCACAAACGCTGAGAGCCAGGTGCAAAACAATCATCGACTGTCAACATATTCATCATTGCATTCAGATCTGGTCAGGGGGCACATAGGAGATCACACTGGAAATTATACGTGTTTGTTGCTAGGCAACTTTGTCACAATACCCCTGTGACCTTCCGACCCTGCCAAGTCTGGTGTTACTGTCCCCGTCTCACACTCGTATGCGTGTGTGTGTGTTATCTGAGACGATGGTGCGACTGCCGCATAGCAACTGAGAACAGCTGTGATTTCACCGTGGTTTGGACGTGTGTGTGTGTGTGAGAGAGTGAGGGCGTGTGTGTGCAGTTTTTCGTTTGTGTGCATTCATGTCCGCGTGAAGCCACCGTGACTGTTCATCTCTGCACACACCCACAACAGCATAATATGGCACACTGTCACTTCCACAGCGTGATAGCGGCATAGACTCAATAAGCCAAAATGTACCCCCCCCCCCACCACACACACA
>NW_023340246.1:5488961-5489579 GCF_004916995.1 Morone saxatilis
CACACACACACACACACTCAACCCTGTTGTCAAATCGCAGCCGAAAATAGAGAGCAGAGGGAGCGACGGAGCAGTCATTTCCCTGAAGATCCATTCATGTAAAATACTGTTATTCAAACCTCCCTCCCCCTTATTCAATAGTCTTATTCATCTCTCTCTTGACTGCAAAACCAAACACGCCTTGTCTTCTGCTTCCCGGCAAGAGCCTTTGTGCCCGCTTACACACCAGCGCTCGTATGTGTGCGTTTTCTCCGCTCTCCTCCGTAAGAGGAATGTCCTTGGCCTGTCCGACCTGCATGCTCCCACTGAGCCCTCTCCGCCAAACACCTGGGGCGGGCTCTCCCGCGCTGCTCCAGCCAATAAGAAGCCCTGGCAGTTAATGACATCAGTTAGCGGAGGATCTTTAGGACCGGCCCCTCGAGGTGATTCGTCTGAGAGAGAGAGTGCTCTTATTGTTATGATGATTAAGTGTTATATGAAGGGCTATCAGAGGAGAGCCCCTTAATGAAAGTGGAGCACAGAGAGCAGAGGCAGCGGCGGTGGCAGAGTTGTAGAGAGCTACAGAAGGAGAAATTGAGCTAGAAGTAGGGCGAGATTGGAGCGAGGGGGTGGGGGGGG
>NW_023340246.1:5489679-5502693 GCF_004916995.1 Morone saxatilis
GGGGGGGGGGGGGGGGGGGGGTAGGAGTTTTAAGGTGGGAGAAGACAGAGATGGCGAGAGAAAGGGAGAGCAAGAGGGAGCGCAGGGCTGAATATTCAGCAGCTGCGTCCAGACTTGCTGACTCTGGGTGTTCATGCTCTGAATGTACCATGAGAGGTAACGTGCGCAGGAAACCGCTTTAAAAGTCGAAGAAGGGGAGAAAGCGAGAACAAGTGCATGTGTGCGAAAATGCACACAAACGTGTGCGGTTCTGTCGGCTCGTATTCTGTTGTGTATCTGTGCAGGAATGCAAGCGTTTGTATGTGTGTTTGTGTGTGTGTGTGTGTGTGTGTGAGCAAGTGTGAAGACTGGAGTTTCCCTTGCTGTTTGGTAAAAGAGTGGAACGCCCTGCCTCAGAGGAAAATTCCATCCTCGGCTGCTCCTACGCTGTTGTAAATCACCAGCCTGGGATGTCCAACGCATTCTGTTATTTTGTGAATAAGCGGGTTGTCATTCGCCTTTTTTGTTGTATCCACTGTCCCTCCCTCAGCCTCTCTCGTCATCTTCAGTCTTACTACATTTCCCAGAATGCCTCCCGACACCCCAGCTCCCCACTCTGAGTGTGTGCCATAACTTGTTGATGCTCAGCTGCTGGTGCACAGATGTCTGTAGAGAGAGTTTTAGCAGGATTTCTTTTCCAGTCTAGAAAAAGTTTGTTGCGTCCTCTAAACACATCATGTCGTTGCATTGCATTGTTGTCTACTGTGAGTGTTGTCAATGGCAAACTCTGTAAGCATGCCTCCTCTGCGATAGATTGCTCCGAGCAGGTTGTTGTAAACTGAAGCTGTAAAAAGAAGCTCTAGCTGCTGGCAGTAAGTCGAGTTATGTTACACAAGTTTTCCATCCATACAGTCCAACGAAATGGAACCAGACTTCCTTCAGGTGTTTAAAGGTGGATTTTAATTTGAGTAGCTTCCACCTAAAAATATTTCATTAGTATGGGTTCCACTGGAGAGCTGCAGTGTCTCATTCTGTTTCAAAGGCTTTTGCACCCATACAAGTACACGATGATGGAAACACTGGAGAGTTTAATTTACCTGTCTAGCTGATGGTTTTCCCAATGTAACGGTTCAGTTTTTCTCAAGAGCAGTGACTGAAGTGAACTTTTGGCTTACCTGCCAAGAGCTATTAAAGAAAAAAAATCTAACCTGCCAGTAATCATTTTTATCAGTGTCACTACAACTGTAACTACCAGTAGAAAAGTAATATGCATTTTTTTCCAATGTTTTCTGTATAGAATGACTCTCACGCAGACAGTGGATCAAGTATGTAGAAGTGAGGTGCAGTTCTATAGTTTGATGAGGCTAAAACAGAAATACTGTACAGTGAGTCATTTAAATGTTCAGCCAGGGCCCCAGACCAACTTTGGCCCTGCTTGAAAAAAAATTCAGCCCCCTTTGAATGAACCCCCATAAGTCATGCTGCGGTGGTGCCAACGTGGGGCGTATATGCTTGGCCGATTACTTTGTAACATGAACGCTGTCGTAATCATTTTTCTTTTTGTCCTCATGGTAATCTAAATCACTGTGCAGTGTCTTTGCATCTGATTAAGCTTCAAACCCCCTGGATATATATTTCCCAGCTCCAAATATCCTGGATTGTATTTCATCGTCTCACCAATACCTGAAACGACATCTTTAGGTCTGTTTTAGGTCTGAACGACCACTGGACTTATTTTTTTTATTTGTAACTCAAAAATGGTGAACTCTGCCTTTTATGCTGAATGGATCAGTGTTTAGGATTTGCAGTTGCATATTGAAACTAACTGGATACTGCTCGCTTGTATTTGATGATCCCGTAGGCTACCGTGGGTGCAAAACTCACAATAAACTCGAAAGACTCTTATCTTGAGCCAGTGTTTGGTCTGTTCTGGGCAGTTGGTGGACTCCATGAAAGGTGACCTACGCCATCTGTAGACAAAGCAGGTTCATTCTAAGGTAACTACCGATAAATATAGCCTCATATTCAATTTCTGCCGATAGATCCTCCTAAAAGTTACACACTGGACCTCAAAGCTTCAGTTTGTGCACAATTTTAATTGTAAGAACCGACCAGGGTTCAAATTCTGTGTATCAAATCAAGTGTAGAAAACATTCTGCTATGTTTAGACCAACAGAAACACGGCAGCTTCCTCATTCATCTCACCACTGCGTTGATGCAACGGGGGGTGCCGACACCGGCAAAAAACACGCAGTCAGCTGGCAAAAAAGTTCAACCTGGCTTAACTTTTCCCAAAACACAATGCAACGTCATCTGGCACCACAACACAACAGACAACAAAATGTATGCAAGCTCCCGGTAGATTAGTTTGCAACGTGAGCAGCCTCCTGTAAAATCCCGCCTTGTAGTATTAAAGTACCACTGCGGCATCTGATGAGCCATCCAATTCATAGATCTGTTTCCTCGTCTCAGCGGTACCTGTGGCAGCACGCCCACATCCGCGCAGCCACTTTTTTATTATAATTTTTTTTCAAGGACTGCTTAAAGGTTAGCCTGTCTTTTGAGTGTGAGCATGTTGCGTTGTGTTTAGGGTTAATGTTAGAGTGGGTGTGTCTTTGAGTTAGTCTGCGACGAACAGATGGACCCTTCTCAGTTTATCCAACAAACACTACTATCACTGGCGTACATTTGGCACTGGGCAGATGGAAACTTCAGACTTTGCTCCTGAGTGGATGTCAGGGAGGAGGGAGGGAGGAAGCTGTAAGACCAACTGCAAGTATACAACAGGAGAGTTGAAGTAACCTCCTGAAGTAATGCTGAGAAAGCTACAAGGATATACAGTTGTGGCACTGGAGCTCAAGCAAAGCTAGATCATGTTATGCTCTAATAAGAGGCAGAAGACGTAGAGGCAGATCAAGCATCAGTTGCCCTCCACTTTCCTCTAGAAATCTCCAACTAACAAGGAAGCTTCACCACATATTTTGCTCCGGCAGAGAGGATGCCAGCCCCCCTTCTTCTCCCACACATCACCCCTGGCTAAAGGAATGTAGCGGAAAACGAGGGACTCGAGATAGAAGATCAGAGGCCTTAATACGAACCACATTGTGTGTTGTTCTCCTGTTTCCCTTCTCCTGTGTTCTCCGCATCAGGAGTGAAACAGCCTTTGATGAATATCTACAAAGAGATTTGAGACTTATAAAGAGCGGCAATTTAGCCAGGTATGTTATCTTAAGCCTGGTAATTTGGGATTTCAATTCACTCGGAGGGGGAGCCGGGGAGCCTGTGGTGTTTATCAGACAGACTAGCATCAGGTCTGTACGCTGAAATAGAGAGTTTCAGGGCTATCTAATCAATGACTGACCACATCTTTAGACTGGGGTTATCATATCTCTTATTGCCCTCCCTTTTATCCATGATCCTTTTCTTTCTACTGCTTGCATGTTTGTTAGTGTGAGTGGACTGTAACCATGGATCAGGCCCTGTCTTTCCCCTGAGTTACACATCTAATCACGGCACCATCATTCCTCATCCCTAATTCTGTTGGCAGGGCCTGTCAAACAGCATACGCTGAAAGACGGGGTGACTTTGAAATGCTGCTAATGACCCTAGGATATAACTACCCTCTCTCTTTTACTCCCCCACACTCTTTCTTCCTTGTCCACTCCTGTCGCGGTCATCCTCATCCTTTCTTGTTCACTGCTACTCTCTGGATCTGCTGATTAAAAAAAAAATGCACGGGAGAGGGTGTGAGAGGAAACAAGGAACCGTTTTTTAATTATTATTTTGTCAGATGAATCAAACTGTATGTGGACAGGCTGGGAAGCAAAGTTGGTAAGGGTTAATTCGAAGACAAGCTTCTGTCCAAATGTTGTTTAACCTTTATTTAAACTGGGCACCCCCGCAGATTAAAAATCTCCTCCATCAAGGGAGGCCCACCAAGACACAGCATCCAGACAAACATAAAAGTCTCAGACAGAAAAACACACAAAAGCAAAATACAATCAAAGCCACATAGCGGAGAGACTGCTTTATAAGCTGTCCAATAGGCAACACTTCAGCGTCAAACCAGCAGGCTCATTGCCAAACCTATTTAAATCTTGACTAAACAAAGCAAAGACAGCTCCTTATTGAGTCTGCCACAAGAACCTTCATTAACGGTGTAAACTCACCAAGAGAGCTTTCAGCCTTAAATAAGTTTGCAGCCAGTTCCATGAAGAGGGAGCAGAGTACATAAAGGCACTTTTGCCTAATTCAGCTCCGACCTCAGGGACAGATAACAAAAACAAACCCTAGGACCACAAACAGTAATTTTCTACCTACTTTTTTTTTGTTCTTTAGATGTAAGAAAACAGTGAATCAGTAGACCCAGAGTGGCCTTAGATATTTAGATATAAAACTGTAAAGGGGAATAGGTTGAACAGGGGACAAGGTGGCTGTCAGCTTAAGCATAGAAGGTGGCACTGATGAGAGACAGAGGTACAGTCAGTAGTACAGCTCAGTTCTACAGTGGCTCAGACAAGAGGAGGTGATGCATGTGAACATACAACATAATCAAGTGCTATAGTCTGAGAATAGTAACAACTCATTCTGTCTCAGCAACAGGAAAAAGCATGACGTCTTAACCCACTTACCTTTCGCTTAAGCTTCTTCTGCTTTCAAGGCAGACATTTTCCCCCATTCATCTTCAACAGCAAGAAAATGTAACTGCTTAAGATAGGCAAGAAATCACAGTATCCCACAGAGGTTTAATTTGTATGAATCGTGCTTCATCATTTAGTAATTTCAGGGGGATGCAGAGATCTTCTAGTGAACTTCCAACTGTCAAACATTAAAATCAGAATCGTCCTGGTGTGCCGGTGATCTGAGATACATACAAGAACCTTTGTCTGCATGCCAACCACCACCAAAGTCAGGATTTATCCTCTGGGGACGGCGGACATCTGTACCAAATTTCATCCATCCAATAGTTGGATGTCAACCTATGGGCTGTGATACCACAAAAACGTTTGTTTTTCATTTTACAAAAGTTCTTAAAAGTAAAAAAAAATACATAATAATCAGAAGTTATTTGATCAAGGATTAAATAAGAATGTGAAAAGACATTTGATACCAGTTTTTGGTACATAGTTTTTTATACTGTGTGCTATGGACACGAGTAATTTGTTTTGATAGCCAGCACTACACAAGCTCCTCTTATATTTAAAAAAGTTAAGCTGTTTAGTATATTTAACTTTAATTAGACATTTTCTTTCACATACAGTTAAGCCGTTAGGATTGTGCAAATATGCAGATAACTGGCATCCTTTGAAAATGGCCAGCAGTAAATAGATTCTGCACAAAATATATTATTTAACTGGATAAAACATGCATATTAACTTCTCAGCAAGGTGCTGAAAGATGCCCAATGAAGAGAAAAACGTTTGAAACTCCCATACTAGTGTGATTCCTTATATCACTTTTCTTTTTTTTTTGGCCTGTTTGTGAGTTTGTGAACAGCCTGAATTTTGTTTTGTCAGCATTCAGAACACGTTTCAGTTGACATAAGGTATCTTGTGCAGTGTTAAAAACAGCTTGTAGGAGTGGGAGGGAGGAGTGAAGGATGTAAGCAGAGTTGTATCATCAGCAGAAGCGGTGTAAGTATTGTCAGCAAAGGCAGGCCTGAGAGGACTGTATAGGCTCCTGACAAAGTGCTGCCTCACTCCCTTGTCCTTCTCTTTTTCAAATTCCACTTTCTCTTCTCAACTAGAACACTGTTTTGTCCGGTCCTTTCTCTGCCAGAGGTGAGCTAATAAACTCGTCAATCTCAATGCGCTTTCTCAACCAAACATGAGGTTGTGCACTCTCTCGATCGCAAACTTCTATCACCAAGTTTGAGCTCATTTGTTTACTGATTCCAATCTACCTTTTCAGCCAAAATTTCAGAAGGCTCAAAGAGCAGAGAGAGAGAGAGAGTTGGGGAAGCCAGAGAGGGCGGACCTTTGGAACCGGATGGGCTCTTCCAGTGGTTGTTGCCATGGTTTTTTGTTGTCGGGACAAACTGTCGGCCAGTGGCTGAGAGCCTGAGCTGCTGTTTGTTAAAGATAAGTGGAAAAGCCAGAGGGGGAAGAGAAAGAAGGAGACAGACAGACACAGAGAGGGAGCCATGCTTAATTTTTTTTTTTTTGCTTTTTGACTGCAGGACATCCAGCTGAAAAACACTCACCACCTCAAAGCTTCATCCACCCCACTCTCCCCTCAATGTGGGGGTCCCGATAGATCACCGCTCCCCTCTTTAAACAGTTCACCGAGCCTTTCTGCTTGCGTTTTTTCTGACCCACACCCCTCCCTGCCCACTATCAAAGCTCTGCTGGCTGTGCACTGGCCGCTTTGATATCGTATAGTGTTTCTGGCAGTCTCCATCTCTCTTTCTTTCTCTCGCTCTCTCGCTCTGTCTCTCTCTCCTTTCCCACAATATTGTAAAAGAGCACAGAGCGCCAGCAGGGACCTGCTCACTGTCAAAGAGAAAAGACAGGGAGGCCTTAGAGGGAGAGAGGGAGGGACTGGGTGAGTAGGAGAGGGGGAAAAGGTGGCAACAGACAGAGACTGTCTTTTTATCATTATTACTCCTCTTGTTGGCATCTGGTAGCATTCAATCAAATACGAATACAGTATTTAATCTGCTTATTATATCAGAAGCCTTTCAAAGCCCTTTAGGTTCAGCATGTAACAACATGTAACTAAAGTCTTACTACTTTTGCCCACATTGTCTGACAGTTGCTTCAAGTATTGGTGGTCCCAATCAGAACTACTTAGCTGTGAAGCTAATTCAGGCTTAACAACACTTTTTGTGATGTGCATGAATGTTTTGACAGGAAGACTCTGACTACTGAAATGGACATAACGCAATAAGATGATCATTCCACAAGATGAGACTCACCACTCTGTTGATAGTACAACAAAGCAGTTATTTTACATTCTGGTAAATGTGCTGCTTATTCACCTTCTTTCCTAGAGTTAAAGGAAAAGTCCTCTCATGTCTGTGTGTTTAGAGGCGGGGGGTGGTTAGAAGCGGGAAACGGCCAACTTCATCCTCCCCTTTCCAAGTGCGTAGGAGAAACTGTGGTGGCTGCGAAACTCCTCAAAACCCAGGAGGCCCTATCCAGAGCCAGTGTTTGGTTTGGTTAGTGTAAAAATGACCCCACACTAATCTTTGTTTTTAGATTTTTAAATTGCATTTGGATTCAGTTCACAAGTTACAACATGCTAATGCTAAGCTCGTCTAATTGTCTCCTGCCTTCTGCTCTGTACTGAAAGAAAATACATATAAACAATATATAATATAATATATATAAAAAAATAAACTACTGCTTTAAATTCAGAATTTTATATTACTTCTATATGTAAGAAATAGGAAAGTTTGACTTCCTGAGCACTGAAACTGACATGACGCTCAGCCGTTTCAGGAGAAGAGACTCGCCATTCAGTTGGTCTTATTGCGAAACCACGGTCCACTCACAATAATAAAGTGGTTTTAGAGAGTTCTGTTTCTTTCTCTAACAAATGATCTTCAGCGTAGTGCACCCTCCGGCTTGCAGGAGCACATTAACTAGACAATGGGCAAGAGTTTCATTTGGGCCTTTTGGCTACATTTGTCATTTTAACCAGCAATGATCAGTGCCGGACACAAACTGAGAAGTGTGCGACTTGAAATGTTTTGTACATCCATTGCTCTTTGCTAATAAAAATAGCAAGGAGAGAAAAAGCATCTCAGCTTATCAAATGTCTGTATTTGATCAGTTTGGGGCCAGATCCAAAAACCGATCCTATTGGCAAATCTCGTATTAGTGGCAATGTTATTTTCTAAAACATACAGTGCATGTTGACTGCCACACCAGGAGAGCACACTGACTTGACCTGAACTGAGTGACTGAGAAAAGAGATTGGGCTGACCGAATGAGCAACGAGCAAGCGAGTAACTGAGTGAGCGTGCACAAACGTGTGATTGGATGTGGGCCCGTGGTGTGTCATGGCCATTACCACTGAAGTCTAGAGCCCTGGGCCTGGGCTTTTTTTAAGCTTGACCTGACTGTCGACAGTCAGTTGAGTACACCACATACACACACACACACACACACACACCATGCCTGCACCAAGGGACCTCCAGGCTGCACACACAAGTCACCTTCAAGTGTTCACATTCACAACCTCAGTTTGCTTTTGTGTGTCTGCGTGTGTGTATGTCTGAGTATGATTGTTCGCCATCCTCAGAGAGCGAAAGCGAGCGTGACTTCATGATCGCTGGCTGCTGATGAATCACACCAAACTTACCCAGTGTTTGCCTGATGAATGTCTGTTTGCTTTGTTGGTTAGCCTACTTTGGAGGACGGAGGCCGTGTGTGTCCGTGTGTGTGTGTGTGTGTTGTCTTGAATTATTCACTGGCAATATTTGATTTTCTTGCACCATACATTACACGTGTCCTTCTGGAGCTTTTGCCTCTGTGTGCACATCCACTTTTTGTTGTTGTAAAACAGTGTAGTGCTGTTCCTACAGCACAAGCAGTGGCCCTGCTGATGTGTTTGGTGCTATCATTTTTCAATTTGAAAGTTCTGGGGCTCAGTTCCCCTAAATACACTGTATATTATGTGCTTATTATCTGCTTAGTTAGTTTGCCAATAGAAAGAGGAGGTATGTTTAATCCTCTAGCAAGACAGGCTCTGAACTCTTCTAATGTTTAGGGTGCAACCAAAGGGCCATGACCTATTTTAACGGGGCCCCAATAATTAAGTTTCTTATACCATAAACATCACGACTATGCTAGATTTTGTACTCTGCACAATATGTATTATAATATAGCTGCAACTAACAATTATTTATCTCTCAATTATTTCCCGCTTGATCAATGGATTGTTTGGGCTAAAATGTTTTGCCAAATAGTAATAAAAAAATGTCAATTTGAAATTCCCAGACCCAGAAGTGACATCTTCAAATTGCTTGTTTTGTCTGATCAACTGTCCAAAAACCCAAAGATTTTCAATTTACAATGGCATATAACAGAGGAAAGCTACCAGTCCTCACATTTCAAAGGCTGGAATCAAGCCATGGCTCTATAATGTCAGTCTGTTGGTCCACCACTGAAATATATCTTCAATGGATTGCTGTGAAATTTGGTACAGACCTTCGTGGCATCCCCAGAGGATGAATCACACTGACGTTGGTGATCCCCTGACTTTTCATCTAGTGCCATCAGGAGGTTGACATTTTTTAGAAAAATGTCTCAACAACTAAGCTTCTTCCAGCGCCACCTGCAGGTCAAAGTTTTCCAGTAAAATATCTCAACATGATAAAAACTAAGATGTGAGTATGGTTAACATTATACCTGTTAAACATCAGTATAATAGCATTCTTAGCATATTTCCATGCTAACATTTGCATATACCTCAAAGCAGGGCTGTGCATGACTACAGCTACAAGGAAGAATCCCAGGTAAATTTATGCTACAATACTGTCACTATATTTTGCTCACAATAACAATAGATAACAGCACAATGTGATACATAATATATTTAGAGAGCCAGATCATTATATTCATGTATATATTAGTTTTGAATTGGTTTTACAGAACGTAATCAATGTAAAACAAGTGCACTTTAAGCCTTTTTAGCACACACAGCTGTCAAATGGCCAAAATCTAGAAAAATTTGGTGAATGTTTTATTTGAACGCGACTTAGTTTTCAAATGGCTCTGGTGAATTGCCGTCCACTGCACAGACCAAATCAGTCCTCGGAGGGAAAGGCAGAGAAAGCCTGTGCGTGTGCGTATGTCTGAATCTGTGCATGTTTATATGTGTGTATGCATGCGTGTGCGAGCAGCTGGGAGCAGCAGCCAGGACCTAGGGGTTAGGAGCAGTCCACTGGGACACCCTGACCCCTGACCTCTATTCCATAACTCTTTGCTGCGATGGATGACATAAAAGGAAAACACGGCTAGACCTTACAGGATGTGATTGGTCTGCTTCCTTAAAGCCCTCTGGAACCCTGATATTTGTCGTCAGGGAAAAGCAGGAAATACAGAAAGGGGGGGATGATTTCATGGGCTGAAAATGGAGAACATCACAAGGCTTCCAACAACCGGTGTTGACATATATGTAGCAGAAGTTATTATTTTCCAGTCTCTCAGAGAGTTCTCATTTTCTCCGTCTCTCTGTTGGTCTTCCTTTCCCCCTTCCATCCATCCAGCGTATGTGTAGGAGGGATAAAGGTCGTCCTTTTGTCATCAAAACTCCAGATTAGTTTTGCCTCGGTGCATCTGACTCTCTGCTTTATCACTGTGGCCAGAGGAGCCACAAGGTTCAGCTCACCCCTCTGCAAAGTAATAACTCCTACCAGCTCCTATTCTATTCTTCACCACTATCTCCTACACTACCATTACTACTCCATTCTGGGGTAGGGGGATTATTTTCATGGCACTGGCTTTATTGGGCTGTATCGAGAAGACTGACAGTAAAGCGGGAAGCAGGAGGATGTGACATGCAACATATGTCACTAGCTGCGATCAAACTGACAAAGTTGTAATAGTCGCTTCAGTCCGCTGGGGCCCAGAGCAGAGCATAAATGTGCTGCTGACAGCATGTCATGAGCCCATCTTGGTTTTATTTTAATATTTCTGCATTGATGTGGTTTTGTGGGTTCTGTAATTTGATGACTTGGGGATTTCTCTGAAAGTCAGTTTGGCTAATATTGCAGCAGACTCCAGTACAAGACAGTGAAATGAAGTACATTAATGAAATGTTTCTTCTGGCTTCGGCGCAAAAACGGCTGCAAGTCAGACAGAAAAAGCTGCCAGCAGGGAATGAAGATCTTCCGAGGATTACGTAAATGTGGCATGTGATTTAGACGAGTATCTGCGAGTGCATGAATGCAGCATTAGATGATTACGCTGTCACTTAGAGCACATGAATTAGCCTACACCCTCTCCACTCTCAAAGCAGTTTTGCTAACCTTCTCCCCTCCATGTAAACACTGGTGGCCTCTGCCTCCAGTTACAAAGCCTTCAGAGAGTTCGAGCCGGTCAGAGGTCAGCGGGGTAACACTGAGGCCAATGACATTCTTTAAAATGAACACATTTTCTGGATTCGCGTTTAGTCTCATCCATTTTGGTCACCTTTAACACCTAAAAAACCAAAGACCTCATCTCAGTTGATTGAAGTTGACGGTTAATTGCCAAATAAGTATGTTTGGCAACTTCTAGTCTGTGGTTGGATTATGTAAACTGGTGCACTATTAGCTCTTGAATCGGAAATAGCACTGTGTCTTACACCTTCATCCTTTTTTGCAGACGACAACAGAATGTATTGATATATTGATTTACATTTTGTTTTTGCCTTTAATGGCACACCATTGTTATCTGAGGCTCGATACGCCTGGAACCAAGCCGCACACTTAGGACGAGGACCTTTAGGTTTGTCAATATCTTGTCAGACGTTCAGTGACAAAACAGGTCTTGGCATAAAACGGAACTGCTGCAAAAAAATTAGCTCAGATTCAGGTTTCAGGTATATGTACTACATCAAAAGTAGGACCTGCCAGAGTGACTGCAATGTGTCCCGTTGTGACTCTGACAATTTTGGCTGAAGGTATTGATTAATTTAGTGATTAGGTATTTCTTTTAATTGTATATTCTATCACATATACAAAAAAAATTGTATGAGAGTTCATTCCTGAACTTGAAAATAGTTGTTTGACAAAACATTCCTCCTTACTAGCTTTTTCTTCAGCCTTCAACTGTATCAGTGGATGGAGTTTGCTCATTAAATTGAGCTTATGGCTAAAAATTAGGGCTTAAAGAAAAATGAATTAAGGAATAGGATTTTAGCAAGCATTCGCTTTCTTGCCGAGAGTTAGATGACTAGGTTGATATACTGCTCTCATGTCTGTACATTATGCTAAAGATTCAATTAGACCCAGGAGACTGTTAGCTTAGCATAAAGACTTGAAAAAAAAGAAGAAACAACTAGCTTGGCTCTGTTCAAAGGTGACAATATCTGCCTACCAGCACCTGTAAAGCTCACTAATTAACATGTTGTATCTTGTTTGTTTAATCTGTGCAAGAACTGAAGTGTAAAAATAACAAGTTGTGGTTTTATGGGGGGTTATGTACCAGACTCTTTCCTTGGCCAGGCACTCCCTGTCTTGTCCTCACTGTGAGGTTGCCAGGCAACCAGTGGAGGCTCTGCTAAGCTAACTGGCTGCTGGTGGTGGGTTAATACAGCACACACACACCGGAGTGGTTCCCATCTTCTCGTTTAACTCTCAGCCAGGAGAGTTAAATGCGTATTTCCTGAAATATTGAACTTCTCCTTTGAACTTTTATGCTTTTTAATGCTATGTACGTTGGGTAAAATATTTCTCCATGACAACTAAGCAAACTCCATCTGCTGATAAAGACCATGTGATACGGATGAAAGTTCTGAAAAGATGTAGTAAGTGGACCAGGAGTCAGAATTGCTTTATCAGAGCCAAATAAATAAAGTAAAAAATGGCCATCACAAGTTCCCAAAGTGACTTCTTCAAATGTATGGATCCGTCCAACTAAAGTATGATAGTACAGCTATTTAAAACAGCGGAAAGGAGCCAATTCTTACATTTGAGACAGTGAAACCTGAAAATGTGTGATGTGTTTGCTTGATAAATCACTTAAACAATTAATAAATTTTTTTAAATTGCTAATTTTCTGCTGATCAGTTCTGGTTATCAGTTAATCCACTCATTTTAAGCTCTGCTGTAATTTATTAAAATGTCACTGAATAGAGGGCTGTTTAACACGTGGAGTCTGAAGTTTGAATGTTCACAGTTGTCACAGTAATTAAAAAATCTTTGTTAGCCGTCAGAGTCTAAGGAACCTATATTCACAGTAACATAATCATAGGAACAATCTGACTTAAGTGTACCACCAACCTCTAAATGTTCAAGAATGGTGTTTAAAATAGAGAAAGCCATTTATTCTAATCAAATGCATTGAATTTAAAGTCCATGTTATGAGAGTACAGGGTGCAAAC
>NW_023340246.1:5502741-5506620 GCF_004916995.1 Morone saxatilis
ACCGTACAGATTACAGCTGCTTTAAATCGCATCGGTAATGCACAGACACTTAGATGGGAAGTGCACTTACAGTCCGATGCACACACACACACACACAAACATTCACACACTAAGCCAAATGTGGACATGCCAAACAGAGATGAACACAAATCAAAACAAAGCATGCAAACACAAAAGAGATCCAGAGAATGAAGAAGACAGAGAGAATAGCACAGTCCCATCTGTCAAACAAATGTGAGGATGCTTCACACACACACACACACACACACACACACACACACACAGCAGGCATCATTTAGTCTGAACTTGAGCGATATCTGCCTTTGTCCTTTAGCAGTTGGTCCTGAGGGGCCGCAGTAGAAGTTGCATGAAAGTTTGTTTAGAGCTGAGCAAGTGTGTTAAGCATTATGAGAGCCCATGGGAGACATGGTGGCACACACTCACACACACACATACACGCCTCACATGCCTCTACTCATACACACACTCAGGCACGAGGCTTGGGCGGCAGCTCGCACTGGCCCCAACCAACAGTGAGGAGTTTGTTGTCATAGCAACAGTAAAATGAGATGACTTTACTGTCAGCCGTAATGTTTCATGGCCCCCTTGCCGCTATGGCAACATAACAAGGAGGAGGAAGAGGAGATGGAGAGAAAGAGAGCATCAGAGCCATCTCTGCATTCCAGTGGACTCCTACCAGGAACAATGTCACTATGATGCCCTTAGTTCCTTCCTAAGACAAACACACACGCGCCGTGACAAGCCTGTCAAACACATGCACAAATACACTAACACAAAGAGACACACACACACACATACACACACCTTGAAAAAGCCTGTCAAACACCCTTTCCACCTCGCCCATCCCTTTGATTATGCGCTGACTATTTTCAGCTACGGCGTTATCGTCACCGGGGCAATTTGAATTCATTACGCTCAATGTCAATATTGGTGCAACAACGCTGTACCTCAGACAGGTACAGCTTGTTGAATGAGCGTGTGTGCTGTCACAAAGTGTGAGAAGTGAAAAGAGAGGAGAGAAGAAGTGGAGAGGAGATCAAAGACATGTAGCTCCGCAGAGCGTTTCCCTGCGCCGCGGAGAGAGTAAGGATGGAGCAGCGAGGTGACTATGGGCTGGCCGACTATACGCGGCGCAACGGCATAGCAGCTGTACATCACAATTCTATATTTAGCTCAGTCCTTCCACTACAGCCTATCAACGCTGTTAAGCAGAGTTATCGGCACTGGTAGAAAAGTGGGAAAAAATAAGGGAGACGGTGGGGGGATAGGTGGAAGAGCGGCAGACACACAGAGAAGAAGAAAAAAAAAAGCATCAGAACGAGAGAGGAGCTGAGTTGTTTTGCTCTGTTGCCATGGTGACACACCGGCCGTAGCAGTAGCGAACTGACAGTTGTCACGGCACAGCGGGTTGCCATGGGTGACAGCTGTCAGTCAATCACGCAGAGTGAGGGGACAGATCGGCCGATGATCACCTTGGATTAGAGAGCGATCGCACCACACAGGGGCCAGCCAGAACATATCTGGACTTAATCCCCATGTCCTAATGGCGATGCTCTCTGTTGTGTGTGTGTGTTTGCTTTCACAAGTGTGTGTGTATTCATCCATGCTTGCATGTGCGTGCGTGCTTTTAGTTTTGCAACTTGGGGATGCGTTTTTCGCTTACACGTGTCTGCGCGCGTGTGGACACATGTGCATCCTGGTGATGGTGTGTGTTTGTGTCCAGACCCTGAAACATGTTCACAGGGTGAGTGGAGCAGATTACATTTAGCTGGAGCTGCTGCCTGGGTCCTTCCCACAGCTGTCTGTGCTAGAGGACAATCAAAGGCCTGGTTGCGAGCCTTCTGATTGTGGTGTGATACTCAGCCCCAGTCCCCTTCAATTACCACACTCCTGCCTGCGTCTAACGAGCACAGCATTGCTCTTATGTTAGGAGAATTATGGTCTGATTAGAATAGGGGTGGATTTAAACCCGCTCTAATTTGTTTGGGTTTTTTTTTTTCTTGGCAAAACTCCCAATCATGATCATCTCCAGATCATTCCCTGCAGTGGAATTAAGTCTGACCAACTATTTGTAATGTTGTAAATCCAGTAGTTTAAGTTTATCCTACTCTCACCCATAGCTCCTTGACAATAACATTTTCTCCTGCCGTAGAAAGCACCAGGATCATCATTGTGACCCTCTAACTGTTAGACCTTTAACAGTGTTCAGTATGTTATGACAGCAACCCTGTGTAATGTCAATACTTTGCTGGTACACTTGTAATTAGAGGGTAGTTGTACAAGGCAAGATTTCCTCAACCAGTGAAGCACAAAATTTGCCATCCCAGTCAGAATTGGATAGAGAGCCCCAGAGAAATGTATGATGATGTATACTTTTCCCCTCAGATCTAACACAGCCTAATTGGGAGTGTGGTCAGAATCTTGTTGCGTGTCTCCACCCTTTGGCCTTTAACAAAAATGAAGGCTTTATGTGAGAAGCCAAATGAATTTCACAAGCTGACCTCGTTTCTTCTTCTTTTTTTTTGCCTTTTCTCTTTCCCTGCTCTTCCTTCCTCCTTTGCGTCTTCTCACCTCCCCTTTCTCCTCTCTCCTCTGTCTCCCTCTGCAGGAGTGAGCCCTGGGCTGGATGGGACCCACCATGCCCCCCAGTAAGAAGGCCCAGAGCCCCAGTAGTGGAGCCAGTGCCTCGCAGGGTATGAGCCCGCCGTACCGGCAGGGGGACGCCGCCACAGCAGCATCTGAGGCCGAAGCGGCTGACCTCTCCCTGTCCCTGTCTGCCTCCTTTTCCAAGGCTGAGGACGAGGAGCTCACCAGCCTCTCCTGGCTCCACGAGAGCACCGACCTCCTCAACAGCTTCAGCCACTCGGGGCTGCGTAGCGTCTCCCCCCTGCAGGACCCTGACGGTCAGCACCCCCGCTCGCCCTCCTCCTCGTCTCCCTCCCCGGACGACCCCCTGCTTGGCGATGCACACTCAGCGTACGACTTGGCAGCAGGGGCAAACCGAAAACCGCCGTACTCCTTCAGTTGCCTGATCTTTATGGCCATCGAGGATGCGCCAAATAAGCGGCTGCCGGTGAAGGATATCTATGGCTGGATCCTGGAGCACTTCCCTTACTTTGCAAGCGCCCCCACAGGCTGGAAGAACTCAGTGCGCCATAATCTGTCACTCAACAAGTGCTTCAAGAAGGTGGATAAAGACCGGAGCCAGGTAAAGACCTCAGCAGTTGTGTAGAAAAGTGCTGGATGATATTTACTGTATCGATCCACAACACTGTTTGATCACCAAACAACCATTCAAACCTTTTTCAGTTCATTTATTATGCTTTGATCACATTTACCATTTTTTATCAATTCAGTACCATGGTAAATATGTCCCGATCAAGTTTTTTTTGCCCCCAATCCCTTGTAATATTCAGTATCTGCTGATACCAATTCCTGATCCAATACTTGTATTTTCCTTAATAACACAGGTAAACAGGTCTGCATTGCGTTTTCTTTTTTTATTTTATTTGTATCTTTGTTCCTGTCTACAGGGAGTTGCCCTCTCCGTTTAAAAGTGCCATGCAGTGCTTGTTGCTGTGCTGCTACTTTGCCTGAGTTACCTGAATGAACTATGTTTTGTTTAGTGTTGATTTTCTTCGTCTGTACATCTTTTGCACTGATTACGTAGATAAATTACTCTTATTGTTTTTTTGTTTGCGGGGCTTTTGTTGGATTTGCAGTGAGTGCAAATGTGTGGCTCTTTACCGCTGTCTGTCTCGCCAGGAGCTCAGCCTGACCTGAGGCTTCTGCACACACACACACACACACACACACACACACACACACACACACACACACACTGGAGATCCCAGCCAC
>NW_023340246.1:5506720-5508407 GCF_004916995.1 Morone saxatilis
ACACACACACACAGCAGAGTGGAGAGAGTAAGCGGAGAGAGTTGACAACAGAGCACTGTGCACAAAAGCTCTGCGAGTAAAACACCTGAATAGCTGCACTTGTTGCTGTTTTAAACATGTTCTTCTTCTTCCTATGGCAAGAAGAAGAATCAACTCAAGTTTTCATAAGTTTGGCATCAACTTGGTAACAAAGTATCGGTTCTCATGACATCCCACATCGACGCATTTCGAATTTTAGCCTGTTTTGTTAAACCTACTACAAGAAGTTTTTAACTGGTTATGAAACAGTCTCAATTTAAGACTGACGCCTCTATATGATCTATATAAACAAACAAGACCATCAGTGAGAGATGGACTATTTCCATATAGCTATTCTTGATGCCTGACACCAGGTTGGATTCCACTTGAAATCAATGAAAAAAGGCGATGGAAACAATACCACTTTTTTCCACAAGTGCTGCCAGAATCAACTCAAAATGGAAGTTCCTTGTGGGGGCTTTTAATTCAAATGGTTGTGTTTTTTATATATTACTATTACTAACTTGCTGCATGTTAAAATTCCCCTATTGTACTGTATCAGAACTCAGTAGGGCTTGATCCAGAGCCTATTGCAGTAATGGCGGCCATAGAACATGAGATGTGACTTCCCTGTGTCCAAATTGTACCCTTAAAGTAAAGATCATAATGAGAGCTGTTAGCAGGCTTATTGATTGAGCCAAACTAGAAACTTTTGTCTGTTATCTGCTAAATGTGCAATGTGGTTTCTGTGTATTCGGCATGGAAAGAAAGTCTACACTGTATCGTTTAAAGATTTAAAAAAAAAAGTGAGTGGATTGTCTTTTAGTTAAAAAAAGAGACCAACAGAGTGGGGAGGTGTCTGTAGATCAACAGTCTACTCAGCTTACTGCGTCAGTTTCCAGCTCTGTACATAGCTAATGAATTGATTGATTGATTGATTGATTGATTGATTGATTAATTAATTATTAATGCTAATAATTATCATTAATAATTGGGCTATTATCTCATACTGTATGCTCCCATACAGTATATGTGCTCAGCAGCCAAAGTGGAGCTTATCATTTCTTCTGTTAGTATGTGAAAGTGTAATGTAGCTAAGGTTACCTCAGCAATCCAAGAGGAGACTGTATAGCAGTCCTCACTATATATAATTCTACTTTTGAAGTAAGGACGTCAAGGACCCCGTCTCATAAGATTAACTGTCTAAATACTGTTGATTGACAGTGAAACGTGTTAAACCTATTAACAGAATAGTCATTCTTATACATTCTCTCATTGGGCTAAGTTTTAGTCAATGAAATAATCGTAAAATTGAAATATTCCCCATTTTTCTTGGGGCACATTGGAACCACCTCTAGTAAGGAACCGCTAAGTAAATGAGCCATTAGAACTGGTTTCCTAGATACGCATGAAGTCTTTGAAATCTCGGAAAAATAGTGATAAAATATTGGTACAATCAGGCCATGATAAAAAAAGGTTGTACGTATGTATATATATTCTGTCATTTCTTAAAAGTTCAAATTTCTTAAATGTAATGGAAAACAACATTATGTATGATATCAATCCTGCGTCATTTTAATATCAGTGTGTACAAGTGTTTCCCCAACTGTGTTTACATGCTTCTTAAATGTAGCAGTGATCCTGTAGAAAAGTACTGGCCAGTTTGACC
>NW_023340246.1:5508416-5509055 GCF_004916995.1 Morone saxatilis
CCCCCCCCCCCCCAGACAATCCCTTCTTAAAAATTTAAATGATTCCCAGCTCCAGTTCAAACAAATGCAGGGATTTCATCACTTTCCATCAATCATATTCTGAATACTTTATGGTGAAATTCTGCAGCCAAATGGTAAATGCACAGCCCATTATTCCCTCCATCATGTGTGGTTATAACTTATTTCACAGCCAGACAGTTATCAGCGGTTTGCAGGCATATCCAACTTGAAGTCAAACATATTCTGTATTTTGTCTACAGCTGTACCAGATTCGGCCTTATCAATAGTTGATGATCTCTGCTTTCATAGTTCTCTTTCACTCAGACGTTCTGCGCTCCCCCAGTGGGAACAGCATTTCGCTTTTGATTTAAGTCTCGATACAGTCTTTTATACTGGCTTTCCTATCCAGATTTTACTCCATTAAAGACTCGGGGTAAACGGGGAATGAATCCCTCACTCAATTAGTGCTAAATTAATACTGGAGGATTTAATAACACAGATGCCAGCAGACTTTAGATTTCATCTCGCCCGAGGGTGTTGGGGGTGGGGGACAAACAGCGAGGATCAATGCTAGCTTTGCGTGTTTAGCCTGATTGAGATTATACTGGAGGATATGGGAGCTTTTTATGCTTTCCTTGA
>NW_023340246.1:5509065-5511076 GCF_004916995.1 Morone saxatilis
TGAGCTGGGTGTGTGTGTGTGTGTGTGTTGAGGAACAAAATGGATGAAGGATGAAGAGGACATGGTGTGTGTGTGCTTGTATTCATGTGTGTGTCTGTGCACACACCCTCACGCTATGCTGTCATCTGGCCCTTGACTACAACGGCACAGAGTTTCTCTTGTATACATATCTCCATAGTAACTAGGTTGCAGTTGACATAAAAGTATGCTGTTGCTGTAGCAACGGGAAAACTGATTTGGCTTTACTGACTTAGGCGTGTGTGTGTGTGTGTGTGTGTGTGTGTATGAGCTTCAGATGGGCACTGAGGTGCTGAGTGGGGGAGAATAAGTGTATGTCCTCACATTGTGTTATATGCACATATATACTGTGTGTGTGTGCGTGTGTGTGTGTGTGTGTGTGCAGGTGGAGCAGCATGTGTAGAGGTGATTTTGGCAAGGACAGCCTGTCTTGTCTTCCTGTCACTGCACACCGTTTAAGACAGCACGCTAAT
This sequence comes from Morone saxatilis, assembly GCF_004916995.1. Taxonomy (NCBI): domain Eukaryota; kingdom Metazoa; phylum Chordata; class Actinopteri; family Moronidae; genus Morone; species Morone saxatilis. The sequence continues at coordinate 5,509,557 of NW_023340246.1, forward strand.
TAACCCTTCAAACCTATTCCCCTCTCTCACACGCGCACACTTCCGAAACACACACACAGGGCACGTCTGACACGCAAACAAACAAGTGCACACACACGCACACACTCTCAAGCACGCATGAATGCTTAACAGGACTCACACACTCACAGGCGAGCGCTGTGTCGGTGTAGAAATGAGGGCACATCTCTGCAGACTCCTACTCTACCTGCCAAGTGCTGTGCTTTATCTGAAGCTGCAATTACAGAATCTCTGTAATTTTAGTCAGACTCCGCCATTCAGAGCTTTTCACTGAGAATATCTGCAAGTGAATACTCCTGTTTTTCACCCTGCTTTGTTTGTTCCTTTACCTGTTTATGTCTTTTTGAATTGAGCATGCAATTACCACGGTCTAAGTTATTTTCCTTTATGCCGCGTTATGTTTTGCTCGTTTGCTCGCTGTGGGAAAGAAAAGGGGAGGTCAAGTTATCGTTGTGAGGGATAGACAGAGAGACACATACGCACACAGGGAGAGAGAGAGAGAGAGAGAAAGCACGGAGACATGGCTTACTGTGAACGCACCAAATCATATTTCCATCAATTTACAGAGGTGGAGATTAATATGACAGTGGCCTATTTGTTCCAGTGACTGTATTTCTGGGTCATATCCAGGCAGATGACAAGATGGGGACTAGTTTAGAATAAGCTTGCTGCTCTGTGTGTGTGCGTGTGTGTGTTGCGTGTGTGTGTGGCGTGTGTGTGTGTGTTGCGTGTGTGTGTGTGGCGTGTGTGTGTGTGTGTGTGTGTGTGTGTGTGTGTGGCGTGTGTGTGTGTGCGTGTCAGTCTTGGTGTGCAAACTTGTGAGAGAGAGAGAGAGAGAGAGCGTGAGAGAGTGAGAGTCCCACGGTTGCCATGGCTTTGTTTACAAACAGGATTCCTCACTGTGCTGAATGACATGCCTTAATGACAAGTGTTGTTGCCCTCAGACTTCTGGATCAGTGCTGAAGATCAGTGTTGTAACAGCACACACTCGCAGAGATATATTTCTCAAAGCCTCTTATGAAATCACAGCAGAGACAACAGGCAGTTTTGTAATCTAAGGCTCACCATGAATTCTCTTGGTGTTACACTTAAGTGTGTCACCTCTAACTTAACCTTGATCTGTTCAGATGAGAGACGTCCTTGATTCTTTTACTCGAAGCATCTGGAGTGAGCTTAGATTTAATCGAGGTGCTTTTTCTGATGTTCATTTATCAGCAGGTCACTGCCTGATGTATCCGGCAAAATGATTATAATTGTACTGTATTTTCTCTCAGATCACAAACACGTTAATGTTTCTTAGGGTTTCATTTTCTCAGTTTGTTGTATGGATAAGGCATGCATGTGGAAGAGACTGTGCATGCAATCAACAAAGACGCCGCCTTTTAACTAAAACAAAAGCTAGGATCAAAAAATGTAAATGAATTGTGTACGAGAGGGCTTTATGATCGGTGTCGTTTTTTTCCTTTAGCCATTTTCCAAAAACCAGATACATTCAGCGAGTC
>NW_023340246.1:5511106-5513575 GCF_004916995.1 Morone saxatilis
TCAATGAAAACAATAGTAATTTGGGTTTAGCATTAGGCTTATGTCTCTTTATATCTTTTTTAAGCTGCGCCAATCAATATTTTGACAATAAAAGAGAGGGTTACCACCAGATTCAGCATTTTCCCTCAGCTCTAGGGACTCTTTTTTTTTTTGCATCTTTCAGCTCATTGTTTTGGTTCTACAGTCCAGATCTTTCCTGTTTTGGTTCACCCTCGCCATTCTCATCAGCCCCATTTTCAGTAGTAACAGGGGCTTTCTTTTTAGAGAATATGCTATGATAAACCCACCGTACGGTACATGCCATGCACCAAAGAGCAGACAGACAAAAAGAGAGAAACATGACTTCAAATAAATGCTAATGTTGCATCGTGTCTTCTGGATGTGTAAACAGCTACTTGTTTGCTAGCATGTTAGCCGTAACAACTTTATAAGGTGATAATATGTCAGTGGTAGCAGAAGGAGTCAGTTGCCCTGTGAAAACAGCCAATAGAAACCCCTGCTCTCTGAAATGACCTGTAATTGGCCAAAGTCTCCCATCACAGGCCAGATTTTCTAAAGCCTAAAAACACAGCCACTTGAATTACATGGAATTTTTCCCCAATGAAGCCAAAAGAAAAGCTGCCTACCCCGGCTTTAATTCTGCCTTAATAAGCTATTTAAATATGGCTTTGCTCTTGTAATATTTGTCCTTATCTTAGTTAAAACCTGTCTGTTACATGTTTGTTTCTGTCATTGTGAGTCATGAGTGTGAGGACAAGCCTTGGTGTCACATGCCATGTTCTGTGTAGCCTAAGGGAAGCGGTTTAAACAACTGTACGATTGGTTCTTGGTAGTGTCCTTGGAGAACTTTCACGGATGTGAAAATGCTGCCACCATGACAAGCTAAGGAAGAACCAAAACCCAAATGACCTCACTGAAATGAATTGCTAAGTGACAACATATCATGGGTGCTTTGGGAGCTGTTTATGGACGAGGCCCAGTTTGTGCCTCTAATGTAATCAGTGTTTTTGCGGAGACTTTAGGAACATTTAGAGTTATATTCTAGTGACAGATAGATGAATTTATTTGAAAGAATAGAGTTGCATCCTGTGAGATTGGTCACAAATGCACTGTGAGCTGCGTGGAATATTTTTCATACCAGGAGTTTAGAGTCTTTGGTGAATCTGTCTCCAGTGTTGGCAAATGAGCTGCAAAGTTTTTGAAAGGTTGCCCTGTATTTATCTTTGTTAAAAACAGACTTGCAGTATATCTGTGTAACAGGAAATGCAAGAGACTGAAATGTGAAATACATACATGAGACTCACAGACTGGGGCAAACTCTGGCTTAAATTAAAACCACATGGGAAATGGGTCTTGTACTTGTGGAAGAAAAGTCAATTCATAACACCTGTAAATGAAGAAGTCTCCACATATTGCCCGACTCAGTTCTTGTATGAACTGATTGCCCATTGTCAAATGGCCTTCAACAAGTACAGAAATGGCCTATAACAAGCAAAAATAATATCCCCCCCTATTCTTTGTACTTTCCCCTTTCATGCTTATTTTCTCATCAAAAGCTCTGTGTTCCTTTCTCTGTTAGAACATTTCCATGCTGTGATTCTCGTCTCTCTGAGAGCGTGTTACACTTTCTGCTTCACAACTCTTAGTGTTTTTCCTCAACTGTACTCAATATCTTAATCGCTGTTCAGACATCTATCTGTACTTAACCTACAGTACTACTATTAATCCTCTGTTTATCTGCTTAAACACTGCTGGGGTTAATGCTTTTATTTCGACTGTGGATGTCCATTGTGAAATTGTATGCATTCATAATACTTTATATTGGTAGTATAGTTTAAGTCGTATGGCACATGAAAATGCAATGGACAACAAAGCCTCTTATACTGATGCCTTGTATGTTTCTCTGCACAGAGTGGCAGTTTTGTGCCCTCTGTGCATCATACGTCTTTTTTCAAATCTAATTTCATTATTGAGTTATAAAACCAAATTAACTTTCTCCTCTCATAAGAACCATTATAAATTTTTTCAGTGGGTCTCTACAATTTATGGATGCCTTTGTTAATTGGGATTAAACTACTAAGCTGTACTTTCAGTGGTGGGCAGTATATAGCTGCATTATAACAGCTGTTATAATGCAGTCCATCTATCAATACTTAGTGACATCCCTATCCTATTAAAATCACTCAGCTCCAAGCCCATTGATTCCTAATGAAGATGTGAATCTTTAAAAAGAGGATACAAATATAAAGTTTCATTTCCCAGAGAAGCTGGGCACTGTAGTTTCTACCAAACATTACCCAAAGAGGAGGAAATAATGTGTTTATTGGGGACTATTTTCAGATACGGATTAGTACACATGGTGCTCTAGTGAGAATTACAGCACAGGGACCGTGTGTGTGGGATTGACTGACATAAACTACAGTAGTTGTGTTGATTGTAATAAAGCAACATGTCACCCAGTGCAACAGT
>NW_023340246.1:5513668-5514038 GCF_004916995.1 Morone saxatilis
ATGTGTTAGTAGCATTAAAACATTGTTGTTAACAGTAAAAAAATATAGAATGTTGTCAGTCTTAACGAGGGAAATGTGCTTATTCTCTTTTTTTGCTGAGATTTAGAGGAGAAACCCCTTGAAAGCACTCGACGTGACATTAAATGTGAAGCAACAGCCATTAGACAGCTTAGCTTAGCTCAGACTAAAGACAGGAAAACAGCTAGAAAAAGTAAAAAAGTAGTGCTAAGCTAAACTAACCAGCTGCAAACTACTGCTTTAACCCATCAAAGTATATGAGCTAAAAATAAAATGGTATGGCTTAGAATGGGCAGTGTAGTACTCTTGACATTGCCTTCTATGTATTTTCTGTGAATTTAGTTGTCTAGAA
>NW_023340246.1:5514138-5514369 GCF_004916995.1 Morone saxatilis
AAAGTGAACTCTCCCAGTGTATTTTAACACACAATGCACAGCGCATGTGGTGTTTTGTGCGCTAGGTATGTGTATATGTGAAAAGATAATCGTGCCGATAGGAATGCAGTAGCAGTAGTATAGTGTGACTAGCCGGGTCAGTGGCAGCAGGACTTTAATATCTCCCATTTTCAACGGAGACCAGCCCCCACAGCTTATATAACACAGGAAACAGATGTTGGCAACACACAA
>NW_023340246.1:5514455-5522057 GCF_004916995.1 Morone saxatilis
CTCTCTCTCTCTCTGCCTTTGTCTCTTCTTTCTTCCCCTTTTGTCTTTTACTCACACTATGACGTGTCCCAGGCAAGTTACAGTATGTATGCTTTCTCCATCATGAAAATACCTGCTCAGTGCTCAGTGTTCTGCAGTTTTATAACACACAGGCAAATGAAAACTGCTGGTTTCCTAATCAAAACTACTACAAACTGGTGTCGTGACACAGATACATATAATTAAATCCATTTCTTGTAGCGTAATGTTGCTTAAACTTGCAATTTAAAGTCTAATGCGGTGCCCAGTCAGTTTTCATCTCGCACTGTATGAGATGTTTCTTAAAGTAGGGGTTGACGTTTCGAGTTGTGGATTATTTGTTGTGTAATCCTGCTCTTAAGCTGCAAACACTACGGTGATGTGACTATTTTCCAGCACATAGATGCAACTCGAATAAACACATCATCCAGAAAATAGTGCTCATATGAGAGGAGTGAGACCAGATGGGATCAAAGGATGGAGAGAGGAAAGAATATAAAGGGAGATCACAAACACAGTTTCAGGTGAATGTCAAGACCACAGTCCTCTATCACCTGCTTTTACGCTGCAAGATCCACCTTGTGGAGGTCTCCTATTTTTAAAATCTGTGTCATACTGTATCAAAGTTGAACCCCGCTGAAAACTCAGAGCCAATCTCTGACCTCCAATACTTTATGTGATAATCGATTTTCGAGGCATGCTGCCTTTTTCTCAACTTTACGAATTTGTCAGAAAATGAAAACTCCATTTCACCTCCTCTCACTTCCAAGCCCAGATGATGCTTGTTGCCAAGGCGACTGCTATAACCCAGGTGACAGACCCCTTCCTGTGAGCTGCGCCCTGTGATTGGCCTATCGACCGGGGGGTCTGCAGATTGAGCGTTTTGATTGGCTAGCTGGTTGGCAGAAGCAGGGGCCCCGGCAGACAGAGATTGTGTAGGCAGCATTGATTTAATCGGCTGGCAAGCGGGCAGGCAGTAAGCACACACACACACACACACACACACATATATATATACACAAACGGCTGGCGGGCTGGAGGTGCAAGGGGAAATTTGGCCCAGTGGGGGTCAACTCTGTGGGAGCAAGCGTATGTGTGTGTAATATCATGCTCTCCAGGAGAGGCGTTGCTGGCAGTAATAGAAGCACTCCCAGGAGCAGACCACGCTGGGTAATATCACACTCCCTAGGGAACTTGCCATACACGTACATACACACACTCCCCCCCCCCATACACACACACACAGAACAAAACATGGCACACATGGCCCGTGTTCAACACGACTCACATGCTAATGCAAAGATCCACACAGGGGGGACACGGATCAACAGTGCACACACATCTTATTAGCTTCTTGCATTCTTACAAGGTCAGATGCTGTAGTGAGTGGTAGCACAGTTTTTGAGTGATTCACTGGACATCCTGGGACCACGAGACACGAGGTTTCCATAGAGGCTCTGCGTGGCAGGTCGTTACTCATTAGCATGTCGGTTTGGTATTGTCAAACATATAAGAGGGTTATGAAACTAAGTCCGATGAATGTTAGGGATTATGTGAGATATATTTTGAAGCATGCAACAGGATTTGTGGTGCAGCACATGTTGATGCTTTTGTTTCTGAACTTTAGAGATGTGTCCAGTCTCACTGACAGCAATGTACTGGATTGTAGGGACGTAAAAATGTATGTATGTAAATATGTGAAGATTCAAATCAATGAGATAAAGAATGAATCACGCTATTGTGGTATAAAGGCGCAAATACTTCAGTTTCACCTTTACAGAGAAAAGGAAATATGCATTGTTTTGCTGTTTCCTACACTTATTTCAGCTGTTTTCATACTTAAGTTTGGTTGGTATGTGTCACCCCCCCCCCACAATTTTTTGTGACATGACCATAGCAGAGCATTTGCTGTCAACAGTGCAATACAATAACTTAAAAGAGCTTTTTGTAACAGGTGTCAGTGTAGTTTAGATAGTTTAGGTGCTCCTTTGGGGAAAACAGAGGAGAGCACACACCTCCTGAGACATTTGCCACTATTTAAACCTGCTGCTCTCCTACTCCATCCTTCTTTAGATATCAGAAATATATAAATTGTTGTTTTCGGCACATGTTAATTGCTGCTGAAGATATTAAAAATGTCACACAAAACTGACTTTTAAATCATGAAAAATGGGGCATTTACAGCGCAAATCCTTGTCTCTGATTGGCTGTGCCTCCTCCATCGCTTCAGAGCTGCTCTTAAATGTCACTCTTACACCTTTCTGTAAGCAGCAGTAAGTTGCTTGATAAATGTGTCTTACTCTTCGCTTTTTAGCTTTTTTTTTTGCTTGTTTACTCCCGAGTTTACCCTTGTGCTCAGCGTATTTCTTTAAGGAATATGGTCAGGCAGGCAAAATAAATCTACTACTGTCATTTTTCAATGCTGTAAGCTCCACAAATGCCATTCATCTGAGCGTGTTTTGGTTGGGTTTTTTTTTTTACGCATGTACGGCAAGCAATGAGGTGTGTGTTTCTCATGCCCTTCCATACAAAACGCTCCTCAGGTTTAAGGATCTGTCTGCAATTAATGCTCACACGCACGGCTCTGGCACATCTGACATTTCTCTCCTAATAGATTCCTTGCAGTATTTGCAGAAATCAGAGGCCCACAGCCATGACATCTCCCCTCCCTGTAGCCTGTACCTGCATCATATCACAGAGCGCTACAAAGTGAGCTGAACACGAGGCAGGACGGCTTTAATTTTATATTTGCTCTCCTCTCTCCCGCCGCTCTCAGCCTCGTGCCGTACACAAACTCCGGGTTTTGCCACATTCAGATGACAAGATGAAAGCGCGGAGAAGTCGGCGCGAGATAGAAACAGGGAATTTTCATGGCGGCCCGTCTGAGATCTCTTCCCTTCTCTATAATCTATAGGCTGGTTTCACTCAGATTGGGAGCTGACAGTTTCATTAGGTGAGGGGGAAGCCGCTTTGATCTAAAAATACACACCATCATCGCCTCTGGAGTGAAAAAAGTTAAACAGTCTCCCTCTGTCTTAATCAGAATAAAAAGCCTCCAGATTTCTTTTCAGCGGAGAGGGAGAGGATCAGAAAATATTGCGCGAGGTGGCATTGAGGATGTGTTAATTCTCATCCCTGCGAGCGTTATCTTCCTTAGGAATATGGGAATTGTTGTTGTGTGCACAGGCGGTTTGGTAAATAGGAATCCAGCACGAGGTCTGGACTTGGAGCTTGTGTTTGGACTTGTTGGCTTCGCGTCAGTGTGCTGTGCTGTGTTTGTGATGCGCTTTGAGGGGCCCGATAGCACTTCCAATAACATCTCTCTCCTCTGTCTCCCCCTCCCTCACCCTCCGCCTCTTTCTTTCTCATCTTTCAGAGCATAGGCAAAGGCTCTCTGTGGTCCATAGATCCGGAGTACAGGCACAACCTGATCCAGGCGCTGAAGAAGACACCGTATCACCCCTACTCGCCCGGCCTGGCCACCCCCTCCACGTCCCCACCCACCCTGCCTCCGACATTTCACCACAGGTAAGACGGATTAGCTGACTGGGTTGATTGATTGTTCCTATGAGATATCTGATTTTACTTAATTAACTGCTTAATCACTTTATGAGTTGTGATTGGATTATGTTTGCTGGGTTAATTGAAAAACACTTCTTCATTGAGAGCGGGGACAGATAGAAAGATACATCCATAGATGCTGCAGCACGTCGCTGGCTCTCCTCATGGCCTCCGCTCCTATGGAACATAAGAGTACGTCTGTTTGATGTTGTAAACGTTGAAATAGTTTGACCCCACTTTTACGACTTGAAGCTACATTTCCAGAGGCTTTAAGAGTGTTTTCTTGCAGACAAGGCGCTCAGAAACAACTGATTCTGGTTGGTTTCAGTTGATTGATTGGAGAATTCCAAGACAGATCGTTGCATCTGTGCATTTTCTCCATATGTGTCCATGTGGAGGAAATGCTTTGTACTTTGTGGTTGCTTGTTCTAAATGGTATAGTTGTGTGTACTTGTTGTGTTCCTCAGTTTTATGGCAACAGGTTTTCTTTTGAAGCAAAGAAAACAGTGTTGTTTACTTGTGGAATAAAAAACTGTAAGATCCTAGATTCAAATCTGAGAAATGCTTTTATCCTGTGTTTCCGCAGTATTGGTTTAATTTGATCGAATCGAGCAATCAGTGCCAATATCCAGTCCTATATCTTGCTGTAAATTAAAAATGAATATATTATGTATTTTGCATATGATTTTCGACTGTTGGAAGACGTTACCTTGGGCTCTGGGAAACTGTAACAAGCATTTTCCAGTTTTATGATAGATAGGAAATAATCGATACATAAATTTGATAAAAATAATCTGTACTTGCAGCCCTAAGGCGCATACAACATAAAACATATACACTCCTCCACCTCTCCTACTCTCTCTTCCATCTGTCGCTCTCTTTCCACCCACCTGGCCCCAGGCATTATATAGCTGACCCGCCCCATCCTTGCCTTAAATCTTTTTGCACGCTGTTTTCACTCCCATCCCTCCTCCTTTCTCCTTCCCCCTCAGGCACATCACAGGTAAAAAGCACTGGTCTCCCTTTTTTTCCCCCTCCACATGTTCACTTGTTCACTCCCTCGCCCTCTCCCCAGCCTTCCACGTCCATCCCCCTGTTCCCCCCGCCTTTCCTCCGGCTCCCAACGCTCCTCCGTTCCGCTGCTCTCACACTCTTTCCTTCTCTTTTAATGTCCCGCACACCCTCCCGCTCATCCTCAGGCATACATTACAGCTAGTGGGGCACCCAGTACTCCGTCTTCTTCTGTGATTTATTCCCCCTCTCTCTCCACTCTTTTCACTCCCTCTCCCACTTTATCATTCATTAAATCCTCCTTTGTCTACATTCACTTCATTCCTCGACTCCCTCCACAGTCCAACCCTCCCCCTTCTCTCCACCAACATCCACCTTGTTGTTTCCTCCACATCCCCCCTCTCTCTCTCCTGAACCTCTCTCCCACCCTCATCCCTCCTGTAACTTCTCGTTTCCGCTCTCCTGACCATCCCCTGTGAGAAACAGTGAGAGACATCAGTCGTATTTTTCACGTTCTTCCCTTGTTCTCCCTCCCTCCCCTCTTCTCTCTCTCTCTCTTCTCTCTCTCTCGAACACCCCACCACCACCACCACCCCCCTCCGCTCCCCCAGTTGATCCGGGCAGGTTGCTTGCAGGAGCCAGCGGACTGTGTAAGACAGAATAATTGGTCACCATAAAATGTAAAAGTGTCATTTGAAACAATGAGTATGGGGAAGTGGAACAAATCGGAGGCCGATTCGGAACATAGAGAAGATCTGGAGCGGTGTAGTGAGGAGAGGTCGGGTGTGGGAGGGAAATGAGGGATTGAGGAAGGGGGAAAAGGGGGGGGGGTTGTTCATTTGCATTGTGACACAGTGGGAAATAAGAGTGTAAGTGAGGAGAGTTCATTTCTTGGTTAGAGTGGAGCCCGGGGTCCCTTGTGATGCAGCACCTGAAGAGCATGCATTGTGTGCATTTGTGTATGTACAGTGTGTGTGTGTCTGATTGATGAATTGTTAGGTCTATAAAAATGTCATAACAGTGTTGAAAATGTTTCCTAGAGTACAAGATCTGTCAAGAGGTTCAACACAAAGATATTCAGTTCAGAAAGCAGCAAATCCTCACAGAGAAGACGTTGCCGCCAGAGAATGGTGGCCATTTGTGCTTGACAAAATAAATGAAATGATTTATTGATCATCAAAACAGTTTATTCATTGCAGCTCTAGTTTCCATTCATTTCTTCACAATGTGAGAATCAACAGAGATTTACAGAGGTTGGAAACTTGCTTGAAATACAAAATCCATCACAAAGAATCTTTTGTTGCCTTTGTTGTCAAAGATACGTGACCGTTGTTTGCAGTCATAATCGGGGGTCCGTGCATTTAAGCAGTCTCCAATGTCAAAAACTTGCTGGACAACAAACTTTTTAATGCCTTTTCACAAACTTCATTTTTGCTCATTTTTTCTCTTTTTGTCAAAAACAATGTTTGAAATGCTTTTTCACACTTTCACAGGTGTGAGAGCATGCTTGGGCATCCTTTGAAAGTAGAGCTTTTAAAAAGAGTCACCTGTGCTCAACTACTACCTGACAAAACACATAAAACAACTTCTAAATGTTAGCTATGATTTGAATATTAATACGCATCTGTCAAGTCTCTGTGAGCTTTTTTATACCATCCTTCGATTAATGGAAACCAGCGGCTGCCTGGAAAGTAGAAAATCAATCTAAGAAATGATTATGTGCTTTTGAAATTGGCCAGGAGCAGCATTAAGCACATGCACAGCATATACTACATGCACAATTTGTTGCTAAAACAATTAACACCACTTGTATGGTCCTTTAACCTCTTCAGCAACATTGTGCTGCTGGGTCATACAGTAATGCTGCTGGATCCAAATCCCAAAGATATTAAAAATGTCGGGCCGTAATATTTCCCTTTGATGTAATGGTGCAACAGTTAAAAGCATTTATCCTGAGTTTATCATAGTTCACATAACACTATCACGGGGTTTCAAATACTTCTATCTATAAGCAGTAAGAAGGAATATATTATTTTCTGACTTTAGAGCCACTTTCAAGTGCTGATTTTATGGGGGGAATCCGGGTTCAATAGGCTAAGGGTAATTAATATCACCCTTCAAAGCTCTTAGTAATAACTTGGCACAATGGGGGCACCGTGGACAGAAGGTCAGAATTTGCAACTGCAATCTGTTACACTTTGTATGACATTAAATAATAAACAAACTTGCACTGATTTGAGCTTGCAGATCACAGTGGATCCAAATGTGCATGGGGAATGGCACAAAAACTACTTACTATTTTTTTGTTCTGAGCTTTCAACAGTATCACAGTCTTCATGGTAGTTTATGGTAGTCAAGGAGATTGATCTGTCGACTTTGCGCATCAAAAGAAAACTTTTACATTTTTAATTTCGGGTTATTACAAATGAGATCAATCAAATACACAGTCTATGTTAGAATATGGACGAAGCTAACTGTTTCTTTTATATATATCTTTGAACTCAGCAGGTCCAATCAATATGACACAATATCTCTCTCAAGAGCCCTCACTTTCAAGAATATTATGTTATGAAGTGTAATGACTGTGAATGGTTGCACAGCCTGTCTATTATGTTAAGGTCAAGGACTGTCTCAAGCAGTTCTACACAACTCGGAAGTGGAGGATGAACCAAGAGAATGAGAACGTATAGAGGGAGAGGAAGTGGCAGAGTGAAGAGGTGGGGAAAAAAAGAAGGGAGGAAGAGACTGAGAGGAGAAGGAGGGAGGGAGGGAGAGCAATGATGCTTCTTTGTCCTCTACTCTTTGTCGCTCACACCTCTTGGTTTTTCATGGACCATAATAACTCATAGCGCTCCAGTCGACCCCCACCTGCAGTTTGTGGGTGTTCGCATGTGTGGCTCTATCTGCATGTGTGTGTTAGTCAGTGCAGTTATGTGTTTCAGCCTGACTCTCTCTTTCTGTGTGTGTGTGTGTGTGTGTGTGTGTGTGTGTGTGTGAATGTATATGTATCCT
>NW_023340246.1:5522157-5525388 GCF_004916995.1 Morone saxatilis
TCCTGCCCAATTGCTATCTGCCTTCAGTGGCATGAAGCCTGCTGGGCCTGGTTGTGTCTCACCTTGCCAACAATGAAGTGCGAGAATGAATAGACTGTTTTTCTCAATTTCTGTCTTCTACAACCATCCTTAGTCTTCCTTTATACTATTGCCAATCTCTAAGTTCCTCCATTGTGGTTCTGGGAGTCCCCTCTTCAGAAAAGGAGAACGGATGTGAGAGATGTTCTCCTACAAATGGTACCGTTTCATCCTTCTGCAAGTTCTTTCTCAACTGGTGTGCTTGCTGCTAATCTCTTGCGCCCGCTTCCTCTCTTCCGTTCTTTCCGTCTTTCTTTCATTTGCCTCTTTCTCTCTGTCTCACCATCTTCTATTCCCCCCCCCTCCGCCTACCAGACCGCATCTACGGATGTGGCCAACTCCAATCATCTCACATTCCAAATTCCCTCTTTTAGAAAGCGCACCTTGAGAATACCTTGTTATTGTCTAGTTCTTGACACTTGGCTCGCCGCCAGCATGAGGAAATGCTTTTTCTACGTACGGCGTATTTGAAAGTTTGAAAAAAAAAAAAAGGAAGACGAAAAGTGAATAGAAGACACAGCAAAGTATGTGTTGAGGGGAAGTAAAGAAAGAGAGAGATAAAAATCTCAGCTTCGAATCAAGAGGCTGGGAAGCCAAGTCCCCTTGCCTCCCTCTGGCGCTGCATTCAGCACGAACATACAGCTCCCTTGTTTTTGTCTTAACACCTCCTTTTTCCCTGTATTTCCATTATTCCTCTCCTCTTCCTCCTCAACCCCTCGACCTCCTCCCTGGTGCTGGACGGGCCAGTTTAAATGGACATCAATCCATCAGGGAGCACTCCCGGGAGCTCACTGCGGTGGCCGAGTCCTAAATGGGAGGGGGGAAATTGGATACATTAGGCGTCTGCGGCGCGCCCCTCCATCGCGCCGCTGATAATGGGAGTAGTAATGGTCAAGGAGCCGAGGTTGGAGAAGGAGTGTCTAGACAAAAGCCTGGACTTCCCCCTAGACGAACTATACACAACCTTTACTGAGAGTGATTGTCTTGAGCTGGCTGGACAGTATAATGTCTATCGTGAACTGATAAGATATACTTATGATGGGATTCGGTTACAGAAAGGTCCGCCTTTGGGGATGTGCAAATGTTGGACTTGCGCCGTGACAGGAAGGAGTACGGGGGAACATGTGAAAGTTTTGGTAAGTAATCGGTTGTAATGTGTTTCGTGCAACGGCAGCCACAATGCGTCCAAACGTCGACATTCAGGAGGCAGCGGGGAGAAGGAAAGTTGTGACAGACAGCCAGACGGCATAATAGACAATGGTAAAAGATGTAGGTGAGGAGTGAAGGGGGCGGGGGGTTGTGAAGAGGAGCGTAGGCATAGACTTTGAACCGGGAGAGTGAGTTTGGGGCTCGTTAGTGGCCCGTCCAGCGTATTACTTCCATCTTCCCCGCTTCCCAGAGCCTTTCGAGGAGCTGCCTCCGCCTCTGAGCTGATGTCGGGCTCGAAGTCTGCCTCTCCCTGTGGCCCAGCATCCGCTTCAGGGATGAACACAAAGCGACAATGCCTGGCAGCTGTGTCCTTGAATTCAACCCATCATCACCGCCCAAAGTTCATCATTTAATAGCTTTAAATTGATTAGGGACTCTGCTCGGGTCCAAGTGTTTTCTATTTTTTTAAGCTCCTCGTCTTATTTTCAGTTGGTGTATTGTATTTAGAAACCTGTTCTAAGGCTTTATTTACCTGTCAAGCTGCAAAGGAAGGGTGTATCCAAGTTAATAGAGAAATTGACCACAGCTGTTAAATGTTTAATTGCAGCATATCAGCACATCACAACCACTTTGAAGGTTCAAACATACAGTATATTGGGTTTCCGTCTGTTGTTTTACATCTATTTTACAAATGATCAGCCTTCAACTCTTACCAGAACAGTAAACTCTGAATATTCCACTCATGATTTTTAGATTAAAGCTTTTATTTGTTGTTTGTTTGTGTGTTTTATTGCTACTACAGACACTTAGAGAGCTGTAGCTATTTTAATAATTCAGACGTTACTGCAAAAGCTGGATTGAAGGGGCAGTGGTGCAAAGTGACTCATTTTGCGGCACTTGTTCTTTACTTGAGCATTTCACTTCATGCTACTTAATATTTCTACATTTCACAGGAATATTGCACTTTTACTCCACTACATTTATTTTACAGTTATAGTATTTAACCTATAATGATACATTGTTATACAGACAGTTAAACTACCCAGTAGTAGTAAAATATTTATTATTAATACAATATGATAATATATGATAACAGGGACCATAATGAGTACTTTTCCTTTTGATACTTAAGTACATTTATCTGTTAATACTGCATTTTATTGAAACGGGTGGAAGCAGTATTGTTACAGTATAAATATACAGTAAAAGTCCTTCAAAGATAAAGGAAGCACGTATAATATTATTTTCATTAGTATTATTAGCTTCATGTTGTAGCTGGTCTGTTATTGTTTGGGTGTTTGTTAATACACAGAATGATATATAAGAATCATGTCTTATTCAATAATAATCATATGTTACATCATATTTTATTTACATATACATTTATATATATTTTTTTATACTAACCAGATGTAAAATCTTAATCTGCAAAGTGACTGGCTGTAAAATAAATGTGATGGAGTAAAAAGTACAATATTTTGTATCTGAAGTAGTAGAAGCTCGTAGCATAAAATGGAAGTAAGTAGCTTGTTTACCTTCCACAATGCAAGTTGTTAAATGCAGAACTGTCATCTGTAGCTGAGCTTTTTTTTTCTTTATGTTTCTGCTTTTATTTAAATAAAGTAAGTGCTTCACCACTGTACAGTTGTAGAACAAAATAATGGAAACACTATCGGTAGTGACTTAAGCCTGTTTTCACTGTTATTTTTTCAGACAAAGCTCCCTTCAGCGCCACAGAGGACATTATACAACTTTTCACAGGCAGAGTAGAACTCCTCATGACGAGTAAACTGAACTTCATGTGTAAAATCGATGTGTTTTCAAAGCCATGTGAGACTTCCAGAAAAGAAAAGAGTTCCAAGGAGCCTGTATCGTCTTTTCCAGAATAGCAGGTCAAAAGATTCGATCTTTTAGCATTTCTTTTGGGAAATAGACTTGGAAATCCTAGAAAATGTGCCAGAATTCAGGCAACCTGCATCAGCAGAAAGGAACAGGAGGTAAAAG
>NW_023340246.1:5525525-5539788 GCF_004916995.1 Morone saxatilis
TTTTTTTTTCCCCCCCCCCCCCGAAAGTCATAGCACCTGTCAGTCAGCCAACCACTTAGACGCTCAGCTGGAGTGTCAGATAGACAAGCCGGTTAGCCATCCAGTTAAACTGCCAGCGTTCTCAGCCCACCAGCAATCCAGACAGTCAGTCAGACAGCATTAGTATGCATCCTCCCTTCAGACTCTGTACTCAGTTTAACACACGCCAGCCAAGCAGGCAGAAAGACAGGAGGGGGCTGTTTTGACTGAGTGAGAGGCCACTTTCAAACGGTTGCGTTCTCAAGGTCTGCTGGGAGTGACCTTTGAACCTTTTGGACTGTGTGTGTGTGACTCCAGTGTGTGTGTGTGTGTGCCTGTCTGCTCCGCTCCTCTGCCAGCCGCGCAGAGACTGCAGCCTGCAGGGCCATGTGGAACTCATTTAACAGGAGAGCAGAGGAGGCTGAGTGCGTACACGGCACATGAGAGCGGAGAGGGGAGGGAGGCTGAGGGCTTCGCTTGCCCTGGAAAACAGGCAGGCGGGGAGGCGGGCGGCAGGCGAAGACGTAGGAAGCAGACAGAAAGGCAGAGCAGCTGAGCAGACGTAGGAAAAAAGACAGACTAGATATTTTCTCTCCAGGAAAAAGGCAGAGATGCAGACAGACACCTTGTCTCTTCTGTATTTACATTTTTTTTTCCTCAGCGCGTCCTGCTTTCTGCTACCAAGCCGAGTTATTTTTTCTTTCTTTCCTTTTTTCCTTTTATTGCTCTGAGCTTGTAAAATGTGTTGCTCAATCTCAGTGAGTGAGGACGGGCTTTGGGAGCGCTGCCTGCTCTTTCCCCCGCTTAGTTTGTCACCTCACCTCCTTAGCATATGTCCCAGGCTTTTTTACCTGCAGAGACGGCGTGCATGCTCTGTCGGAGATATGAGTCACCACTATACATAGAATGACGGCGAGATCGATAGAGAGGGAAAGAAATCAACAAGAGAGGACGGAATTAGAAAGACAAAGAGTAGGGTTTGCTGAGATACCCAAACAGCAAAGCAAGGAGGCGAATATACAGAGCACGCACATAAGACGAGAGTTGTCCGCACTTGTGCTAGGATGGAGGTGTGTGTGTGTGTATCCAGGGTAAACAGTGGTGGTCAGGAGTGTGCCGCTGAGCTATGAGAGGCCATGTCAAACAGAGCTCGGTATTTCCTTTCCCCCTTTTCTTTCGCTCTCTCTCTCTATGCTTCTCTCTATCACTTTCTCTGCTGATGCATGATCTACCACTCTGTGGCATGTGGAAGGCGAGCCGTTGCTATGGCAACCCAAAGCCTGACTGGAGCGAGGTGGGGAAGGAGGGAGGGGTGGGTGCACATCAACCCGGGGAGACCTAATGCACTGCCCACACTAACACACACACACACACACACACACACACACACACAACCATGCAGTGAGTGATCAAGATTATGAAAGAGACTCTGTGCAGGGACCTACTTATAAGGTTATGGAGAGCAGAGCTGGAGATATCAGGGGCAGAGCCACACTAACTGGAGTCAATAAGATTACTGTGGACACAGCCGGCCGGGGGAAAAGCTACAGAAACACACCAACAATGACAAATGACAAACAGATCTATCGTAATTCATCTCTGTGTGTTACAACATGAGCCAAATATACCAGTTGCGGGGCGGGTTTCTGGGGGGCCTCGCCATGACAACTTGTATGTTGTAATGAGCTTGCGGTTCCTGCAGGGCGAATTAAATTTCTCCTCATAAAATCAATCATACATTTACTGAGATTTAAAACCAGAATTGAAAAAGAAGCTTAAGCTACAGTATGTTGATGCTATGGTAAAACGTTTTTAGGATTTACACCAAAACAAATGTTTCTGCGGCAGACAAAGCAAACAGCAGGTCATCATTTGCGAAAATGCAAACTGACCCTAGAGATGAGAATGACAGCTGTTTTAGTGAACTGGGATGGCTGTGGTGAGCAGCCTGCCTTGAGTAATGAGAGCTTTTGGCTCAGATGTAGGCTACTCATGCACTCTTCTTGTCTCTCTCTCTTCTCTTCTGCAAAACAGACAATAAAAAACTAGATTCACAGCTGTTCCAGAGTTGAAAGCATATATATATATATATATATATATATATATATATATATAGATCTCCCATCTGGTCTTTCACAGTCCATTTAGTATTTACGAAAACGGTATCGGAGGAAAACCAGGCAGTCAAAGGACTTTGACCCTTGGATGGAAAATCTGAGGCTGCATAACAAAAGCTTTTATTCTGGTGATACTGATGTTTATTTTAATTCTTAGTCCCTGAAGATTTTTTTAGGCACTCGGAGACAGTGTTGTTCTGAACGCAGAAAAATGTTTGCCAGTAATCTTAAGAAATCGGCGCACTTGACAGCACTGCAAACTCCAAATGAATTACTTGTGAAGTGGGTTCATTTTAAATGCTTGATGGGCAGCACACATTTAATTCCTTAAAGTTTTCTTTTTTCCGTAAGCATACACGCTGATCGCATGTGGCAAAGTGAATATCTATTCCAGACAGTTTTTAAGAAATTGATATTCACTCCTCCTGCTGAGAGGTAGATGAAAAGAGACACCTCTCATGTCGTGTCTGTAGAGTACATACTGTTTGAGGCTACATTTAGCAGCCGGTTAGCTTAGCTTAGCTTAGAGGGAAGACTTGCAGAAACAGCCTGGCTCTGTGCAAAGGCAAACACTAATTAACTCATTATATCTTGTTTGTTTAATACTTCTAAAACATCTTTTTAAAATTCGTTATCCAAGGCTAAGCTAAACAGCAGCTAGCTCTAGCTTCACATTTAGCGTACACACAAGAGAGTAGGCCCAATCTTCTCGCCTAACTCTTGACATGAAAGCAAATAAGTATTTTTCCCAAAAGGCTGAACTATTCCTTAAATTCAGATGTAGTAAAAATCAGAAACTAAAATGTCACTGCAGTACGCAGAAGATGCATTGGCAGAGACAACAGCTTTAAGTCTACCAGCTGTCAGATTGGATTAGGTGTGTTGGTAAACCATGATCTTCAGGTCTCCCCACAGATTTTCAAATGGCTTCAAGTCCAGGCTTTGGGTGGGCCACTCAGGGATTTGTTCCAAAGCCAGTCCATTATCCTGGATGTGTGGTTTACAGTGTTGTGTTGCTGGATTGCTCTTTTCCCCATTCAGTGGCGTTTTCTAGGAGGACCTGTCTGTATTTTCCGTTTGTATGACGGTGTCAGTGTCGTGCTGCAGTGTAGTGGCACCAGGTGGTAGCCAGGCAATAAGCAGCACCTGGGTTTTGCCAATTGAAATGCTTGGCTTTCAGACCTGAGAACTCAATTTTTGTCTCATTAGATGAGAGAAAGCGCTATTTGGTCAACTCCAGGTGGGTTGCCATATGCCTGTTTATTCAGTAGAGAAACGGCACTTAGATGGAGAGCTGTAGAGTTGTCCTTCTGGTAGGTTCTCCAGTTTCTTCGAAAACTGGTCAGTGTGGCCACTTTCTCCTCCCTGACCAAGGCCCCTTCTGCCTGGATATTGTCGACCAGATGGACAACTCTTGGAAGAGGGAACTTTTTTTCTGTTCTCTTTCCCAAATATACGGCTCGACGCATTCTAATCTTACATTTTTTACTCCGGCATTCACAGTGAACGGTGTGACATGATTCTAATTCAACTCCAGTTCACCTTCAAGTCAAAGTCAAAATGATGTATCTATCTAGAGAAACAACATTCTTTGACAGAAAATGAATAGTCTGCAACAATAACAAGAATTGACTCATTCACCATTTAAGTCATTTTTCAAGCACAAAATGCTCTGGTTCCAGTCTTTTTTAAATTAATATTTGTTGATTACTTTGGGGTTTTGGAGTCTTGGTCGAAAGAAACAACCAATTTGAATATGCCAACTTGGGCATTTGAATATTGTGAGGAAAATGTTGTACTATGTACTATTTTGTGACATTTTATGGACAATTAATTGAGAAAACAAGAGTAGAAAACTGTCTGGGGTCATACTTAAATACTTAAGTTGTAATAAATGTATAAAACATTTCTCAGGATGCCCTGGTGGTTCAACTGGTGGAGCTGGTGCCCCATGTGCTGGGGCTCGGCCCTTGGTGCTGCAGTCATGGGTTTGAGTCCGGCCTGTAGCCCTTGCGTGTCATCCCCTCTCTCTTGTTTGAAAACCTTGTTTGCTTTTTGAATTTGGAGTTTTCCATGTGGATTGCTTTTAAAATAAAGTACATTAATGTGTTTTCATTAAGTTTGAAACAAGAAAAACTTCTCACATTTTCAAATCTGTGGTCTCCCCCTTTAAGTTCCAGCCGCCTGCTGTTCAGCCCACAGCATCAGACAGGCTGGATTTAGCCGAGCCCAGCGGTCGTTGGTAATTGAATGATTCGCAGCGGCCTTAACTCATTTATGACGCTTTCCCGCTCAATTTAACCTTGCCTTGCTCATCAATATTGCCCTGTTGGCCTCAGATGGTCAGTGAATGCTCATCGAGCTGCTCCGGCGTCTTATCGAGGTTTTAGAGAATCTTCCCGTGTTTCCTTCCCACTTTGAGAGTGATTTGTGTGTGTTGCATGTGACTAATGTGTGCATAGATCTGTGCGTTTTAGAAATTCTTATGTCTGCTGATCTCTCCCTCTTTTAGTTCCTCGTGGTGTGATCCAAAATGGCGCCCGTGTCAGAAGCCAGGCACTCTTCCCTGTGATAAGACCCCTACCTGTTAGCCCTGTGGGGAGCAGAACCTCGGCCATAAGGTGGGTAAACCTCTGCTCCTGTTGCCCTCAACCGTACAATTAAAGTCAGTCAGGGCTTTCCCACCACAAACCCATTCCCCCACAGACATACAGACACACCCTCACCCACATGCACACATACGGTCGCCCTTCAAACAAACACAAAAAGCACACACACACACACAAAACAAACCTCACACCAACATTTTCCACTCATAGTTTACATAATTACATCTTTATTGTGTCCAAAAGTCAGAGGCATTCACAAGCTCCCTACTGTTCAGAACATTTTATCCAGGTGTGTTTATATAACGGTCTGTCACACACACACACACAAACAGGTTTATTAGAGGGAGAGGCCTCATGATTCAAAGAACATTCGGAGCATGCATGGACATGCACATCCATCATAGGAGCATAAGAGTAAGATGGCCTGCACTGCATAATGAATTAAACATAGCCAAAGTCTCACTAAAGGTATGCAGTGAATATTTGATCACTGTAAGGGGTGCATGTTTTTCTTATAAGATATTAATATGCTAACCCTCTCATTCTGAGGGGAGAAAATGTCCAGGGGACAGTGCACGCTGCTGAAGATCCTTTTGATTTATTAGATGTCACAACACAACCCTGTCCTTTAATGTCTTACAGAGAGAAGTGTCTTCTGACTAATATATGTGTTGCAATACAATGTGGAAGCTGATGTATAATGGACAGTGGTTAAATGGCTCTGCTGCAGCGTCGTCATTCTGTGTCGCTCTGACTTTAGAGCTTGCAAAGACCTTTATGTGCTGAGCAAGTTGAGGAAGCATGAGAGCTGCTCAAAATGCACTCTGTCATTTAAAAAAATGCCTAGGTGGCAGGCTGAAAATAAGTCTGCTCATTCCTAATAGGAAAGGCTGACTCTTTTTTGGAGATGCAAGGTTTTAATCTGACCTGAGAAATATGCACATCAGGCCCTAAGGGGGCTATTTGAGGGTGATAGATTATCACTTGAACTTTCCTTGCTTTCCAGCCAAATGCAGAGCAAACCGGAGCAGCTTCAGTGGAGTGAAGCGTATACAGGCGGGCCACCTGGCTGGCAGCGTGACAGCAGGAGTAACAATATTCTCTCTCCCGCTCTGTGTCCTTGCTTCATACAGATCATCCCTGGGAGATTATCTAAGCCGAGGACAGGACAGCCCATCCTGCTACTCCCCTCCGCCCTGCAGCGAGGACCTCCAGGACGACCACACTTACAGCACCGCCAAATCACCCAGCAGGCTGTGCTCCTCCCAAGTCACCGACCCTTCATCCCCGCTGGACGACGACGACGACATCATCGCCGTGGAGATCCAGTCAGACGTCAAACCCGAGCCCCGGGAGATCCCACTGGATTCTCACATCACCACTGCCGCCGCTACCTACATTTCCCAGCAGCCCCTGCGCGGACAGAGACGTAGTTCGGGGGCGGGAGCTGGGACTCTGGCAGGGAGCAGTTTGCCCTGGACCAAAAACCGAGCGAGGGGCATTAGCGACACGCTGCCGCTGAAGAAGCGGCGCGCGGCGGCGGTGGAGAAGCCGCCGGAGAGCGACGACGAGGAGATGAAGGAGGCGGCGGGGTCGCTGCTCCACCTGGCGGGGGTCAGAGCCTGCCTCAACAACATCACAAACCGCACCGCCAAGGGCCAGAAGGAGCAGAAAGAGGCCCTGAGAAACTAAGACACACACATAGAACAAGTACATAGTCACACAAACACACACAGACAGTATACAGCTCAACGCACGCACACACACATTAGCACACAGACACACATACAATACACAAATAGGTCAACAGGTAACGTTACTACAGCATTAGTCTCAACGGACACTTCTCATCTCCCTCTATCTATCTGCAGGGCATTAGGTGAATCCTACTTATTTGTGGCAATATCAAAAATCTATGTTTTCCTACATGTTCAGCAACACTAACATCAATGGGTATTTCTCATGTGTCTTTGTTGTTTTTGTTGTTTAAAAGGGGATGAAAGCCATAAAAAAAAGCATGTTTTGTCACTAATTTGGACAAGTTGAACACGACAAAACCGAATCACATTGAGGAGCGTACAGTACACGAACACAGAAGATGGCTGTTTGTCTTACCTGTTTGTTTCTATGTGAATCTGTAGCAATCTCGCAGTGATGCCAGCAAAGACGGCAGCGCCGACGAGACGAGCCCATTTAACGTGACTTAGGGGCTCTCTCGGCCGCTCACTAGCGTCACTCGCCTACATCCACGAGCACAAATGTGAGACTGTGCCAAAGATAAGCGACCAGGTTGCTTCATGTAGCCGATACGACAGCTGACAAAAAAAAAAAAGGAAGGCATAGTAGTCAAGGAGAGCTAGAGAGAATGACCTTAAGTGTCAAAATAATTGTAAAACCCAATGTGATATATATTCATGCACTTAAGATTATTTAACGCCACTTATAATAGAAGCATCATGGGTAAAGACATGGTTTATTTCAAGAGCACTCATAGTATTTAAGAATAGATATTTTAAAATTTAAAAAAAATGGTCATGTTTATCACCATAGAGATGGATAGTGTGCCGGGTCTGAGGCAATATCTCCTTCATTTTGTTGTTGTTGTTGCATAATGTAAACGTCCCTAAAACTTCCCCAGTACTTCTGTCCATAGACGTAGACACCTGGTATAGATATCGTAGCTACCAGTAGCTACCACACCTTCCTATTCATTTGACAATGTCAAAGAACTATATACATAAACTGTGGGTTTTAGATTTCTGTTTGTGTCTGTTTACCCTCACTCTACCCTCATAAAGATATAAGCAATTTGTCCCGTGTGGGCAACTCTGTAAAAAGGTTAGAAAATATTTTATTTTTTTCCTTTCTTAATTGAAGCAATTTGACCTGCAGGACTTTCTCAGTTATATTGCATGGGTGCTTGTAAATAAGATAAAAAGCAAATCTTTTTTATTCAAAGATCATGTAAGATAAACAATGTATTTAGCATGAAGCATGACTTATTTTCATATAAACCTTGATCCTAGAGGAAAGAAAAAAAGTTTTGCCGCCAATTCTTATACCCGTGATTATATTGGATTTTTTTGTTTTTGTTTTTTTGTTTTTTTGTTTTGTTTTGTTTCATTGAATCTTTTGGGTTCTGTTTTTCTGAGCGGGCTTTCAAAGACACGTCTTCAGGGAGGAATGTGGGAGATCACTCTGCAATTAGAGGCCCCGAGGGCGCCACCTCCGGGCCTCGGGTCAGGCTATGTAGGCCAGCTGAATCACCTCTTAGGGGTGGGCTTCCGTCTTCTTCTGCCTGTACAGTGATTTTTAGGTGTTCAGTGTTAACCCCAGTGTTATTTCAGAACACATCTGTAGAGTGTGTGAGTTTGTGTGCCCAGGAACACACACCCTTTAACATTGTGCCTGCCTGCCTGCCTGCCCTCAGTACCTCTGTTGTCATGTCTCTGACATGTTTTTGACAGAACGTTACCTGTCTTTATTTATAACAGTATTGTTTTTTCTCTCTCCTGTGTGTAAATGTACATGTGTCCTTATTTTCCATCCGCTTTGTTCAATGTAAATGTATGGATCAGACGGGCATGGAAACTTTGTAGGTGTCCTGAGAGAACCTCATATCTCCAAAAAGGCTACTTGGGAGTTGAACTGAAAAGAAAGAGGAATGTAGGAGACGGCATAAATGACAATTGTCTTTTGCATTTACATACAGTATTGTTAACCGTTTGATTAAAGAAATTAGCTGCCGTTGTGGATGTCAAGCTTGCACACAGTCTATTATATATTTATCTCAAGAGCCCAATCTGGAGATCAGAGGTTATTTTTGTTATATTTGACCACTCTACAAGGTGTATGTGTACCTCAGTTAGGGTCATAAAACACTGACTTGATTAAAATTCCCAAGGGCAGTAGTGAGCGCTGACATTTTTGCATCAGAAGTGATATAGATACTGCACTGCCATTACTCGGCATGCTTTTGCTGAAACAGGAATGCATTAAAGTATTAATTTCCCCCCACTTGCAGAGATGCAGTGCATATAAAAAGCAGCTTTGTAGGAGAAAACATAGGCTGGGTTTGGTTGTAGCAGCAGAGTCAGGAAAGGGTTTTGTTTAAGCTGTTGAGTGACTGTCAGCGAGCCAAGCAGGCAAACAAATGCATGTCCCATCCACTGGTACGGTATTTTGCCACCTGTAGCATGCATCACTGGCTTTGCATTTTGTATGGTATCCATGCCGACATATAAAAAAACGCTAAAAGGAGACACTGTCAGTGTTCTTGTTGTGTGCCATCCGTCTCTCGTCTGATATCTGTCTGAGTGCCCCCGCGGCCCGGGTCAAGCACTCTGCTGTATTTGCAGTAACAATCCACTGTTGTGGTGACTAATAACGTGTTCAGCTGGCAAGAGGCATGTCGAGGGGAGAATGTGTTGCTTTAGCAACAACCCTTTTTTTCCTCTGACTCGCTCGGTGACACGCAGGAAAGATGAACTCCTGACCTATGAGTCCTGGAAAAACAGAGCAACACATACAATATACGTGGGATATTTTAAAGCAAAGGAAATATACTTCACTGCCTGAAAATCCCCTTAAAACAAGTGTTTCTTTCAAACCTGCCAAACACACAATGAAATGCTCTAGAAAAAAGTAGTTGCCATTTTTTTTTTTTTTTTGATGTTTTTATGCGCATTTTCATTTTCTGTTTTGTTTTCTCTCTGACAAAATTATCTTCAATACTGCCATTATTTTTTCAGTGACTGTCTGAGCTGAATATTGGAAAGCCATAGGTTAGAGATGTCAAAATGCAAAACTGTTATTGATCTGTGAGATGTGATGCAGAGTACACCCAGGTGTTGGTTTTTTCAGTAAATGTTCAATTCTCTCCTTATTGTGCAATCATATTGCCAAAGAATGATTTCAAGACCTATTTCATCACTACATGTAAATATCAACGTTGTCCAATACCGTGGCAAAAAATATATAAATGTTGTTTTATTTTGTTTTCCATTTTCTGAAAAACTGCAATGATGTTTATGTGATGTATTGTCTTCCAGTTGGTTGCAATAATAAAAAATACAAGTTGCAGAAGATTAGTTTGGCTGTTCCTTTTGACGGACTTTGCATGAAGACCATAATCAGAGAGAATAATAACCCACGTCAGTTACTGTGACACATTTAATAACAGCATCACTGGTAGGCAGTTCATGTCGGCTAACAAAAGTAGCAATCTAACAATTTTCCCTCTCAGAAATTCATAGTTTAATGTAGTAAAGGCTTACAAGAAAGCATATCGCCCTTTCTATCCTTTTCCCCACTTGCATGCGACACACACTAATCCCCATTTACTAGTAAAGTGCTGGCTTTGTGAGATTGGAGACTCTTTAAGACTGACCCCAGTCATTAACCTCGCATATTCCCATCAACAAGGGTCTTATCATAACCATGCCTCCTCCACCAGTTAATTATTCATTTACTTTTTCTAATCATTTAAGTTCAATACTTCTGATTAAAGTCAAAGTCAGCCCCCCCCCTAAGGGAAAGAAGTAAAAGAGTTAAGTGTACCAAAGAATAGTTCCTCAATGCCTTATCAATCTGAGTGGTGCCATTTTGAAGCCGTGTGGCAGTGGAAGCCCATTCATAATTGAAGCTGAGACAGGCTTAATCTCGAGCCAGTGCCTCCCTGTGCAGCGCGCTCCCACCACCAACACAACTGGAGCTAGCAGCTCCTCTGTTGCTATGCAACTACAGCAAAGAAAGGGGGGGGGGAGAGAAAAAAGTGTGCATTCTCTCGATCTTTAGAGGGCATCATACTACTCAGTTACCGAGACTCAAAGGTAGCGACGACAAGCCTTGGGTAACGCAGCTTTATGTTTGATCACATCTCACAGCCTGAGAAACACCTACCAGACACAAGTCTCCAATCATCTTTCTCACACTTCTTTTTTTCTCCCGAAATGAAAGGTTACAAGTGAATTCAGAGGCATATTCTCATCAGTGTCAGGAAGGCCTTTAATTTCCTCTCAGTGAAATAAATTAAATGAAGTCGGCTGTTGTGACATCTTAGAGGAGGACACACGCTGAAGTGCTAAGTGGATTGATGCACAGAGAGCTGTGTGTGTTCCCCACTCTATATCATCCATATCCACAGAATGACCAGCGAGGCAAGTTTCCATGGAGACAGAAGTGAAGGTAACGTTTTTCTTGTCAGCTTTCATTTACTGCGAAGCTTTATTGTTTTTGGAAATTCTTCCCTGGTAGTTAGGACAGGTGTATTTTAGATTAAGCAGATAGAACCTATGGACGAGGCTCATCCAAAAATTCACTTACATCCCTCCTTTATTGAATTACCAGTAAAATAGTTGCCTGCTACACAAAGTGGATGCATGTCTGTGTCTGTGTGTGTCTGTGTGTGTGTGTGTGTGTGTGTCATGGAATCAGAGAAGCTTGTTTTCTGGTGTTCTGTTATGTAGTGTGATCGCACTCTTGTGGCAGCAAGACGTTACTACATGAAAAGGGCCCCTAAAAAATAAACAAAGCATTCAAATACTCCCACGTACTGTAGATGCTCTGATAGATTAGAGAGATTTATTTGAATGCGGTAGTAAAATTTAATGGCATTAAAATCCACATGGCAACTCCATCATGAGGCAGACAGCTCCAGCTTGGGCCTTCCCTTCTCCAAGTTGAATCAGAATCAGAGCAGTCATGCAGCTATTACAGCTTCTCAGTGGTTGAAATCAACCGTTTTCATTACAGATGCACCCATCAAGACAATCAGCACCAGTGGTGGAACTATTCAGATCCTTTACTTCAGTTAAAGTAGTAATGCACCAGGGAAAAACTGCTACCTTACATGTAAAAGTACTGCAGAAATAATCTTAGTTGTGTAAAAGAAGAGAAATGATGAGCTAACTGTACTCGACAGCTGCTGGCACTCTTATATATTATACTAATACATTATAAGTAGAAGCATTTAAATGTAGCTGATCTGGGTTGAGCTCATGTTAACGACTGATTATACCTATTAACAGTAGTTAAATCTTTCAAAGCTGAAGCTATTAGATAAATGTAGTGAAGTAAAAAGTACAATATTCCAATGTAGTGGAATAAAAGTATAAAATAGTAAAGAACCTGGTGAAATGTAGCCTATAGTTACTCCACTTGTCAGTATTATAGATAGAGTAACAATGGCTTTTCTACATTTTTTCAAGTTTGATCATTGACATTAGGTACATGCAAAAATAAACACTTTCCAGAGTAAGTTGGTCACCACAGAAATGTATTTTTAATAAAGAAAATTAATATTATATATATATATATATATACAGTATATAAGGATATTTTCCTTGAAGTATGAACAACATAAAGTAGGCTACACAAATGTGGAAATTAACAACAAATATGACCTTTATTACTATTGTTTCTAGGTTATGTTCTGTGCATTCTGACTTTAAGATGAATGGCCAAAGAGAAAATACACATTTGAGTCAGACTAAAGTCTTAATGGAGACAAATTAAAGCACTGTGGTTTCAGAACGGTATTACAGTGCCCCCTTTCTGCTCTTTGGCATCAGATTTATAATAATTTGCACTGTCTGAATGAAATGTCTTTTAAACACTACATAATACACCTTAAACTTTTGGGGTTTATGTTTAATTGTTGTACAAATTCATGAACTACAAATCCATATCAATCTTATATTATCTACAATTATCGACAAGCACGGCTGCTGGAATGTCGTTGTTGATTCAGGAATATTTACACTTGGCCTAGTTCAGCAAACAGGATTACAGGGCATTATAAAGCGTATGCGATCTGTGCACGTTAATGTGCGGATGCTGTTCCTGGACTTCAGCTCTGCATTCAATACCATCATACCCCGACATCTGATAAACAAACCGGCCCCCCTTGGATTCAGCACCCACCCCTGCAACTGGCTGCTTGACTTCCTCACCAACAGGCCTCAGTGCGTCTCCCTGAGCCCGCTGCTGTTCACGTTGATGACCCACGACTAACCACATCGTGAAGTTCGCAGACGAACACGACACAACAGTAGTGGGTCATCAAGAACAACGACGAACAGGCCTACAGAGAGGAGGTGAAACATCTACATCTGGCAGGACTGGGTGTTGGAACCAACAACCTGATCCTGAAATGTTCTCAAAAACAGAAAGAGATGAATTTGGTGCTTTCAAGAAGAAACCAGCGCAGCCACCCTCCTCTCATCACCAAAACGCGAGCAGTTGGATGTCTGGTCAGCAGCAACCGCGTAAGTTCCTGGGTCTGTCCTCAGATCAGTGACAGTGGTGTCTGTCTGTCCTCAGATCGAGTACAGTGTCTCTGGTCTGTCCTCAGAATCAAAATACAGTGTCTCTGGTGCGGGGACCCTCTAGACTCTCACCTTACAGTGTCTGTCCTCAGAACAGTACAGTGTCTGTCTGTCCTCAGATCAAGCTACAGGTGTCTCGTGTCTGTCACTAACTCAGATACAGCCTGTATGTCCCTTCAGAGAATCCCCCTAGTGACTAGCATGTCTCTTCTGTATATTCCTACACATCGACGCACACCCGCTCTTCTGAGTGTCGCATCCGTCACGAGTCGATGCAAAGCCTATCGCATGTGTCTCGTTGGTCTGGTCCTCAGATCTAGTACAGGACTCTCTGTCTGGTCCTCAGATATCTAGGTTGATGGCTGTCGGTCTAGTTTGCTGAGGGAGAGTGGACGAGGTCTGGTACAGCAAGCCTCACAGGTAACCATATTCGGGCACTTGCCCTCGGGTGTTGAGTTCCTGCCAGAGTCGTAGTTACCTGTTCTCCACCTGCTGACAGGACAGAGTACGATCAGACCACACCAGGAGCCAACCAACGTGAGGACAGCCTCCGATGATGAAGTGGCATAGTGGACATCATCGCCAGTTGTATGGACATCAGTCGCAGTGTATGACATCACCGCTCAGTACATCTAATGATCTGTTCTCTCTCTCTGTCTATGTCTTCGTCTCTGTCTGCTCATCTCTTCTCTCTGTCTCTCATTCTCTCTGTATCTCTCTCTGTTTGTCATCTCTCTCTGTCTGGTCCTCTGCTCTCTTCATGTCTCTCCTCTCGTTATAATCTTGTTTCTCTACACCTTCTCTCCTTCCTTCTCCTCTTCTCTCCTCCTCTCTCTGTTTCTCATCTCCTCTCCTTGTCTCTCTCTCTCTGTTTCCCCTCATTCTCTCTCTCTCTGTCCCCTCATCTCTTGGCTCTCATGTCCATCTCCTCTCTCTGTCTTCTCTATATCTCCTACATGGGTGCATCTCCTCGCTGTCCTTCTCTCTTCTCTCCTGCTCCACTTCCTCTCTCGTCTGATTCTATTCTGTCTGTCTTCATCTTCTATCTTCTCCCATTTTTTGCCTCTATCTGTGTCTATTCTCTGCTTTCTACTCTTATATTAACAAAAAGTTTTTGTATCTTCTCATACGGTATCATCTCTTCTGATCTCCTCATCTGTGTCTCTCTTCATTATCTTCTCATGTTTGCTCT
>NW_023340246.1:5539888-5544397 GCF_004916995.1 Morone saxatilis
CTCACCTGGTCAAACCACACTGGCACCCTTGTAAAGAGGGCCCAGCAGCGTATGCACTTTCTGCGCCGGATGAGGAGAGTGCACCTACCCGCTCCCATTCTCACCACCTTCTACAGAGAAACTATGCCATAAGACTGCTTAACACCCTTCTCTCACCCTCCTCACCCACACACCTACACAGGACTGCCCCACCAGGATTTATTTCTTATTTATCATTTTTTATCTTATTTGTATTATATACAAAAGTTTCTATTACATAGGCAACTACACTGTGAAATATATTTTATCTAACTGGTCTTTTTATATTTGCATATATATATATTTATTTTGTACATACTGCCTCACCCTTTATTCCTGCTGTGCCATGTGCCATATTGCAACGACATTTCATTTTGACACTACATTTCCCAGCAGCATGTGTATTGATTGGTCGTCACACTCCGCACCAAATCTCGCGGTATGTGCGACTTGACCCTGCCCTATGTCTCGCGCACTCGCAGCTCCATCGCTCAGTATATAAAGCAGGACAACGACGGAAGGAGGACGGCTGGGGAGTCGCAGCCCGGGATTGTAAATAAGACCGCTAAAACTGTGTTTTATTTACAAAAGTGATGCCGGCTGTTTTAAAATATCGTACCCAGTTGTTTTAAGTCGTTTTTCGTAATTTTTGGCTCTGTTTCTCGCCTATTTCCGTGTGGTTTTTACACTACGCGTATAATGGCGAGCTCGGCTAACTCGAACCCAGTGGTAAGGATCAATCTCTAAGGATTGTCAAGCGGGGAAAATGGGGGTAAAGATGATGAAAAGCTGTCGACGAGCTGCTATTATTTATTTCAGTTAAATGAATCTGCTTTAACAAACACTTCACTGTTCTATCAAATAAAAATTTAACTTAAGTTCAGTCAATCGGCCATTTTAATCAGTTTTCGAAACTGGATTGTTCTTTGAGGGGAAACCTGGTAGAATCAATGGCTAACGGTAGAGCAGTTGGGTTACAAATCATTACACAGGTTAAAATAGTGATGAAAATGCAGTTTTTCAGTTGTAAGTTTTGGGCTGTTTGTCAGGTTGAAGCTTTCAGCCGTTGGCCGTTAGTTGGTTCATGGTAATGTCTCAGAGGCTTCAGGCTTTTTGTGTATCGATAAATTCATCTAAAATAATGGATTATCGGTATTTGTTAGGGTTTTTTTTTTTGTTGCTCTTACTTGAGTTAACGGTCAAACCATTGCTTGTGTCGAGGACTCGGTTATAAAGAGACAAATGGTAAATACAAGCTGAATAGTTTCGTTTACATAATTTATATAAATGCAGATGTACGCAAAGCACCTCGCCACTATCCACTGCGAATGAATTAATCTTATAATTTCTTTAAATGAAAAATTAAAGTCTCTTTAGCCGAAAGTCGTCAACGCTCAGTCTCTAATGCCTCATCATTGTCCACCATTCCACGACCAGAAGGCAGGATAGCCGTCCCAAGCCACCACTTTTACCCATCTCATGACAATTTTGTCCTTCTCCCCACCGACAAGGCCATATTACTTAGTCAAAACTGAGCACTCATAAGATATTAAACCGAAAATATCCTTCACATTCCGCCACATAATGTACAATGTACGGGACTTGTCGAGCGCGCAGTTTGCCGCTCCGTAAAATGGCTTCCACGTCTCCCCTCGCTCCGGTTCTGGCCCTCCTCCTTTCTGCTGCCTGGTTTTATACAGCCATATTGGCTCTCTAATATAGACTGCCCGGGATGGGAAGGTGCTACTCGACGCTACGTCACCGGCTCTACATATAAACACCAGACTGTGCTTTAAATAGTGGAGCAGACAGGCCGAGGGGGAGGGAAGGAGAGACCGAGGTCCGTGCTGCGGACATTGGGGACAGTGCAGTGAGCGCAGTGCGGTCGCCTGCCCGTCGGTCGCTATTAGGTTTACATTGTAGCAGCTTTCCCTTGCCGCTGACCATTGTGTCGTGGTGGACCTTTTAAACGGGTTGCAGTTGTTTTTGTCGTGCGCCATACATGCCACGGTATCCCGAGGGACATTATATTTGACCTTATTGGTCGTGACAGACAGACGTATATAGACCCAGGTTCACACGGATTAGCATAAGAAGCCACGCAGTGCGGTGTATAGACTATAGCAGGGATTATTGAGCATGGAGCAGTTTCAGAGTTGAGCTACCTACAGCAGCTGTACACCGGATATTACCATATTATACTCATTTATTCTCGTTTGGCAAGGCCGAACTGAATGTATTGTAACATGTTCTGTTATACATGCTGTTACAGCAGCTGTGAGGCACTGTTAGTAACTGATGTCTTTCTATTAAACGTGTCTGAATACCACACCATTATTTGTTAGTAAAAGTAAGTCCCAGCTGTTAAACATTGATTATACCAGATATATGTGGGCTTTTGTTTTATTTTATTTAGTTTTTTTTTTAAACAAGAGTCTAATGGTATTCTCTGTCAAACACTAATGAAAATGTGTTTTCTTTCCCTTTTTCCGTGCTTGCTTCCTCATAGCCTAAACTATATAAGTCTGTGATTGAGGATGTGATCAACGAGGTGCGGGAGCTGTTCCTGGACGAGGGGGTGGATGAGCAAGTGCTTCTGGAGCTGAAAACGGTAACTGTCCCCAGCTTTCCTGTTCTCCTGTACACCCACTATAGGGGAACTGTAACTTGTGCAGTAGTGTGTCGAGGTGTGATTCATCCTCTATTTCGATGTAGTGTAGGAACTGGTATCAGGCTGTCAGCTACTCATTTCAGAAATTCCCCCAGACAGTAATGAAGTACATCTCTGTGAGAATGCCCTGGATGGATTTATTGTCTTATTGATAGTGGTACCTCAAAAACTATTATTAAAACTGGCAAATCCTCATGCTGGAACAATATCAAACCAAGTCTAAAATATCTGCAGCAAGTACTGGTTGCTCACTGCTTCACATTTGATAAACGGCGTCTCTCTACCTCTCTGTCTTCGGCCTGGTGCTTCAGCTGTGGGAAAACAAACTGTTGCAGTCGAAGGCAGTGGAGGGCTTCCATACTGAGGAGCAGGCAGCCCTGCAGGCCGCGCAGCAGCAGCAGCAGCAGCAACAGCAACAGCAGCAGCAGGTTCAGCAGGTCCAACAAGTCCAGCAGGTGACCCAGCCAGCACAGACCCAGCAAGTGATCCTGCCCCCTCAGCAGCAGCAAGGTTGGTTGGCACTGGGACTACCACACCGTGGTGCTAAAGAACGACTAAAAATCTGAAATGTGACTGCCTTTTCCACAGATCATAAAAATGTCAATTTCAACAAGCGATATATAGCCTTGGTTTGTTTTCACACTGAAAATTATTAAGGGACTTTCTTGTTAATATGCATAACTACCACATTTTAAGAGCCAATAGTAGCTTAAGTGACATGACCAAATATTCTCTGTTTAAGCTTTTAAGCTTATTGGTTTTGGCACACGATGGTATGACTTCAACATGTTTCTCTCTACAGCTCCCCAGCAGCAAGTCATTGTTCAGGACTCCAAGATTCTACAGCACATGAGTGCAACAGGGATGGTAAGTTGATAATGTACATATAAAATGAATATACAGCTATAGTTTGAGGTTTTGTGCTCATGAGAAAAAAAAAAAACAATAGGTGCAATGCCACAATCACCGACCTCCACTGTATACACATTTGCAGTATACTCATAATTAAATTACATTTCATGTGTTCTGCTGTTGTTCACACTGCTACCGTATATAGCTCTCTGAGCAAACATACTGCCACCACACACGTGTTCATTTAGTGGTTTTCACACCAGGTCATACAGTGCGAGCAGTTCTTCTACATAACTCAAAACAGAAACTACTACAGAAAAACACACTAGTTTTTAAACTACAGGTAGTGTACCTGGTAAAGTGTGCACCCCATACACTAAGGCTGGAGTCCTTACGGCTGCAGATCTTTGCTGCATGTCATCCCCTCCTCTCCTCCCCATTCTTATCTCTCAAGCTGTCCCTGTCATAAATAAAAGGCATTAAGGCCAAAAAGCCTGAACCAGTACTAACAGTCACAAACATGCCTTTTTGCCTGTGAGAAAAGGCCAAACTTAATGCCTGCATCATTTTGTTAGACTGAGATTTCAACCCCAAAAACGTACAAGGTTAGTTTAATATGTTTTCATTGAGACAGAGAGAGAGAGAGGGAGAGAGAGACTGGAATTAAGTTATTTTCCACAAGCATGGTTGGTAGGGAGCTACAAAGAAGCTTTTTCCTCAGAGCAGGAAGGCCGGTCTGGTAACAAACAGATAGAAGGGCGGGTGGGAAAATGGACATGGAAAACATGACAGTAGAGGAGAGGAAGGTCCTTCAGAGAGTTGATCAGTAGCCTGGATTACAGCGCAGATAAAGCTGAAGATAGTACATCCTCTAACATGCTCCTGTTGTGCCTCACACACACTGACAATCAACACCCTTTCCTTCTTCAGTCTTTAATTCACACAATGGGCTGTCAGCACTTCCCTTC
>NW_023340246.1:5544409-5566172 GCF_004916995.1 Morone saxatilis
CTTTGTACTTCCTACTCAACAACACTTCCGTTTGGCCAGACATCTGTGCTGTTGTAGAAAACCTTGTTTGTTTTTTTTTGTCTTAATTCTCAAACACCTTTTTTAAGCTTCACTTGCAAATTTCCAACCTTTCACCATCGAACCTGGCAGATAAAATGAAGTAATGCAAATTAGGAACAGCTGCTTTTATCACCACAGCAAAGGAATATAAATATTAGTGCTTTAATTGAGAAGATGTTGTGCTGTATTTCATAAATATATTACAATCTCTCCAGAGAAATGTACTTAACACTAGAGTCAAAGGTGTGTGTGTGTGTGTGTACACCAGGAGTGTATTTTTAATACCCACTAAAGAATATTTACACCTTGACAACCGTAAACACCTAAAACAGTCTTGTTTTCTTCATTCTTGAACCCTGCCTAAGGCCTTTGCCTGTGGACTTGGTGTTTGTGTGTGTATGAGTGAGTGTGTACCTCCCTGCTGTGTTTCAGTCACTCTTAAATGTGTGTTTTCCTCTTCTCCTCTAGAGTGCAGCAGCTACTGCAGCAACCCTTGCTTTGCCTACAGGGGTCACCCCATACCAACAGCTCATCACCAGCCAAGGTAAAGCCCTCACAAGTGTATCTGTGCATCAAATGGTGAAGAAATACTTTGATATTCAGATAGCCCAATGTAAGCACTCATGGTTTATTTTCTGTTTTGTGGTCTCTCAGGTCAGATCCTGCAGGTGGTCCGTGCTCCCAATGGGGCTCAGTACATCATCCAGCAGCCCCAGCAGCAGATCCTCCTGCAGCAGCAGATGCAGCCCGGCGGCGTGCAGGCACCGGTCATACAGCAGGTATGCTCCATTAGACAGGTAGGAACACCTCGCTTTGGTAAACGGAGGCACACATTTTGAAAAGTAAAGTACCTCGAAGTGCAACATGTCTGCATGTCCCTTGTTTATTTGTGGTCTTTAGAACAACAACAATCGACAACTCATAGTTTCTAATAATTGACAGCCAGTGTGTAATTTGTCCGTGACAAGTGAGTTCAATAACGGCTGTGGTCTTCTGCTGTTGAAGCAGTGGAAGAACCAGCTTGTGGAAATAAACCTGACTTACGGAAAAAGAAATGCCAAGAAATACATGAAATAATTCTGGGGAACAAGGAGGACACTTGACTACCCAAAACATAACCCTCTCCTCTAAGAAATATATCCATGACCTTCAGTCAGTGACGTCTCACATGAACCAGCACTAGTGAAATACAGTTTAAATCCATCACTACACGAGGAGCCAGAGTACAGCTTCTCTGTTTTTCAACACAGCAGTACTGTTGCTTGAAGAATACAACAACACAATAAACTGACGTTTATCTTAGAGTTTTTGTCAAAGGTGGGTTCTTGTGGTTTGTCTGTGCAGGTCCTGGCTCCCCTGCAGGGAGGCCTGCCCCAGCAAACAGGCGTCATCATCCAGCCGCAGCAGATTGTCTTAGCTTCAGGAAACAAAGTCCAAGGCAATACACAGGTCAGCACTTCTTCAATTCCTCCATTAGCCATTTAATTGCTTTTTCCATATCTGTAAATGCCATATACATATATTTATGCTGTTCTGTCAACTCTAACTTGCTAATTAGACTAATGACCCGACAATCACTGTGTTCTATTCTGGGGCCCTCTTCCCATTAGGTGATGCAGGCAGCAGCTATGGCGGCGCAGCCTGGTCAGGCAGCAACAGCTCAGGTCCAGCAGGTTCAGCAGGCCCAGGGTGCAGCTGCACCACAGGCCCAACCACAGCAGCAAGCCCAGCCCCAGGCTCAGCCCCAGCCTCAGGCCCAGCAGCCCCCTATGATGCTGCAGGTGGACGGCACCGGCGACACCTCCTCAGAAGAGGACGAGGATGAGGAGGAGGAGTATGATGAAGATGATGATGAGGAGAAGGACAAGGATGGGGGAGAGGATGGGCAGGTGGAAGAGGTGAGTTCAACCGGCAAAAAGCAATATAATCTAAGAGGTCTCCCTCCTGTTAGGGATAAAATAGTCCTACTGTGTAATGACATTGTCTTGTCCCTAGATAATAAATGTGGATAAATCACTCATGTGTTTCTGCTCCAACACAATCCGCTCGCCACAGTCAGCCACTCTGTGTTTTAATGTTGTACAGACCAGACATTCTGTTTCACAAGCTTTTGCACCACATCTAGAACATTAAATATCGCTCTGCTGAACGTGTTGGTTTGGTTTCCTCGTCAGGAGCCACTGAACAGTGGGGATGATGTCAGTGATGAGGAGGACCAGGAGCTGTTTGATACAGAGAATGTAGTGGTGTGCCAGTACGACAAGGTGAGAAATGATATGAAATATTCTGTGGGAGAATATGACACAACAAAACTCAGTCGACCTGCATGTGTGTGTGTGCGCACGACTAACAATTGGCCAACAGTCTTTTTCTTTAGTAATAAAAAATATCACCCTTTCATTCACCATTAATGATTAATATCGCAGTCATGTGTTGGCTAAAGATATTAGAGACTGCGTCCACTGTAAGATGAGACGGTGTCCATCTGTCCATGATCATATCCCACAACGTTCATTTCCTTCTCTTTACTCCCCAGATTCACAGAAGTAAGAACAAATGGAAATTCCACCTGAAGGACGGGATTATGAATCTGAATGGGAGAGACTATGTCTTCTCCAAAGCCATTGGGGATGCCGAATGGTGAAGTAGAGAAAAACACCAGACAAAGCAACAGGAGCAGGAACTCTGTAACTCCTTCTATCCAGTTAACAGACACTTCAATATCCTTCCATATCCTGTGACTGGATTCGTTTCAGGAAACAACTTCGGAGTCTTTGAGAACTCTGACAAACCCAAAGGACTGTGAGGTACCGTAAAACCTGGGTGTCGTCATAAACACTCGACTAGCCTTGCGAGATGAGAAACCTACAGGGGAAGGGAAAGCCTGTGAACAGAGCGTTCTTGATCTTTTTTTGCTTCTTCCAGGCTTCTCTACCTTTTTGTTCCTGAGAAAATTCACACACATTGGAAAGCATTTCACATCGTACAGGTGTAGTGGACCAGGGTGACCTGACCTGCCCCGTCACAGGAGGTCAGAGGTCATTCATTATAACCCCGTAGATGAGAAACTCCTTCATGATGCACTGTAGTCGGTTGACTGGATTGACTCGTGTCTACATTTAAGTCCAAACTTAGTGCCACCAGTCAAGATTGCTGCCTTTAGAACGGCCAGAATCACCTTTTGGCTTCTAATTTTTGTTCTTGGATCGTAATTCTGTCTCAATTCATGTTTATGAAAATGGTGCTCCAGAGTGTTTTATGTAGTTAACAACCTGTTATTGTTTTAAACATTTTTTAAAATGTATTTGATGATGGGTTAAGGCAAAGAAGGTAAAAAAAATCACACAAATCCTAAAATAACTAATAGTTATAGCAAAATTTAAAGGCATTTTTTTAATCTTCTAAGGAGTGTTTAATCCAAAAATACAGTTATTTTCGGCTTCTCTGGAGCTTCATTCCATATTTTGTCCCAAAACATAACAAAAAAAGAGAGCAGATCCAACACTGAATTCATTTAAAAATTGTACAAAATGTCTGAAAGTTTGTCCTATTGGTGTATCTTCTTTGCTCTTATTTTAGTTCTCTGCAGCCGTCTGAAAATTTGCACTGTCAGTTTATCAATGTGTTGTGAAATCAGTCAGTCAAGTTAATCAATAGCCACAGCGTGCTCTGTTCTCTGTGTGTGTGTGTGTGAGTGTGTGTGTGTTTGAGAGGGAGACAGTGGCTGACTGTATGGGCATGTGGTGAGTGTATGTTGACTGATGTGTGTGTTGTCACCGCTTTTCTCTGAAAGTGTATTAGTTTATTTTTCTTGCACACCCCATAATCTCAAAATGTCACAGTTGAAACAGTAAAATTTGTTTGGATTTTTTATTTTTATTTTTTTGGTGGAGGCAGGATGGTGTCTTTTTTTTCTTATTTATTCCTGAAAGTTCATGAAATGTTCTATATTTTGAAAGGTTGGAAAGCCGCACCAAACTGTGCTCTTATAATCTAATAAGTGTTCCTTTTTTTTCTGTTGGCTGGACAAAGCTACATTGACGCTGCGTTCCAAGTCATTTCGTCCACCATATGTTCTCCTGTGCTTTCATTTTATCCATGACTTTTAAAAGAGAATATTTTCTATCGAAGTGAGTTGAACTCGGGGGCCTGTGTGTTTCTCTGCAGTTTGTTTTTAGTGCCCCTGTTGCAGCAATTTGAAATAAAGTACGTGTTTTTTGACTGTTGTGTCAATTTGGTTGATGGTTGGCTCCATAGGGTTGTATGTATTTCAAAGAAACACCATTAACGTCACCAAGCACGCACTGATATGGTCACTGGTAGAACCAAGAAGTGAAAAATAAGATTGTTTTTGTGCATTTTCACACATGAACTAAATGGAAAATTTAATTTTTTTTATTTCAGATTTTTTCCCCAATGGCTTAAAATGAATTGCATCTTTTATTATGTTCACTGAAAACAAACTGTCCATGAAGACTGTCAATTTAAATACTGTTAATGACCCAATCACTCTTTCAAATAAATATAATAAATGTGCCAAGGGAGACTTTTAAAGCAGAGCGCTGTTTCAAGAAAAAATGGAGTGAAATCCTTCCAGGTCATCATTCAGCAGCTGTCCGTGGTTATTAGTCATCCAAATCAAATCCGCTCATTATTTTATGTTCATCTCCTTATTGTTGAATGTTGCGTGTGCCTTTTGAACTTCATTTCAGTTTTCCAGTAGTCAAGAATGATAGATGACCCAATGAAAAGGATGTCTATTAAAAATGTATTCACTGCTGTCTAATTGTTTTGTCGTGTGTTCTAGCAGCTGTTCACATGGATTAAGGAATTGTATTGTTCATATTCATCACACTTTTTTCAATTAAATCAAGTTTGAAACAAAACTCAGAAGGCTTTACTGTGAATACAATAAGTTTCCTTTCTGGAAAAAAAAAAACGCCTTATTTTTTAACAGGTGAATACATCAGTATCATTGTGAACCTCTATTCAAGTCAAATAGTCTTGAAGCACTTGCTGTATTACTTTACTACACTGGTAGTTTTTGTCAGACTTACCTGCACGGCCTTAAAGTTGAAGTCCAGTACGCCTTCATCATCATTCACCACTATGGTTCAAATGTGTCTGATTTATTAATTACCTATTTCAGACATTCATCCTTTATTATTACTATCTGTTACTGTTTTGCATCTTTAATCAGTTTTCTTTAATTATTTCATTATCCATAACTTTTAGCTGTATTTCAACTATTTGCCAGTTGCTTTTAGCAATCTAAAGTGTTTA
The DNA here is from genome assembly GCF_004916995.1 of Morone saxatilis. NCBI lineage: Eukaryota > Metazoa > Chordata > Actinopteri > Moronidae > Morone > Morone saxatilis. Next base: position 5,549,753 of record NW_023340246.1, read on the forward strand.
TCCATTGCTAACTATTTATTTAAAGGTCCAATGTGTAGGATTTAGTGGCATGTAGCAGTGTAGTTGCAGATTGCAACACTGAGAGAGAAACTACGGTGGCCTCAAAATGCACAAAACATGCAAATGGCCCTATGTACAGCCAGTGTTTGGTTTGTCTATTCTGAGCTACTGTAGAAACTTAGCAGTTCAAGATGGCAGCCTCCACGGAAGGCGACCTGTGCCAACCATCTCATTCTAAGGTAACAAAAATACGATTCTAATTTTGATTGTGACTACACACCATCTTACTTAATGTTACGCATTGGACCCTAAAACAATTTATCGAAGCTTAGTTAACTGATTAAACCTTTCAGCCCACTTACTAACTAGTTTTTGCTACACTAAATCACAATGTAGTGTTCAGGTTGTATAGTTGACTCAATATGTGTATATTCTTTAATCGAATCTTAAATGAGCTGAGTTACTCTAATCTTTCCACATATGCTGTCTAACTGTTTATGCAGTGTCCCCTGTGGTACGGGGTGGTTGGGAATCACTTCCATACTACCCCTGATGGAACATGAATGTCTGAGACCCAGAATCTTCCCCAGCCTGTCTTCTATTTCACTTTTCTAGCTTTATAATCCAGCATCTGGATAGCTGTCAGGGCATGCACAGCATGGGCGTTCTCTCTGCCTTTCCACTAATTCCTACCCAAACTGATACAATCCCTGTGTATTTCCTTGTGGGTAATTATGAGATAAAGGTGTGGTGCTGTCTGGGATTAAAGCGGAATCAGAAATTACATGGAGATTTCTGCCCTTGATTGTAAATGGATTTGAGGTGGGCTGTCACTTCTACACTATATCATGCTTCACAAAGACTTATTCAAGCCTGAACCGACCTAGTGGAGGAAGAATGTATCCCTGGCTGCTTCTGATGAAGTGGGCCCTGTTGCTACTCCTGGGCACTCAGACATAAGAGTCTGAGCTGCTGCCGAATGAGGCTTATAATGAGGCCCTGGAGATGTCTTGCTTAGACTATAGCTTTCTCTGCTTACCAGCTAACTGACGGTGACTGCCAATCAGCTGCATGGCAAAATAGAGTTTGTAGGCTTCAGTGGAATGTAGTAGCCAGGCCTGTTGGCTGTGGCATGTTGAATTGACCGTGGCCTCAGAAAATGTGAAGCTCTTTGAGACAAAGAGCCTCTATCCATTTCTAATGGAGATTCCTCCTTTCCTGGGTTTCCTCCATTGTCCCATGCCTTTTACAGTGTCCCATTATGAACCTATGTGTGTCCGATAGGCAGAAAGTCGTTTTACAAGCCACAAGTAAATCTCAAGTCTTGGCTATGAAGTCTCGAGTTAAGTCCCAAGTCAAGACAAACTTTGTGTTTCAAGTCAGTATGTGTCTGTCTGCTGGTGCACTGCTAAACACACGTTTCCTTCCATCTTATGTAATGTGACAAGCCTTTTGGTAACTATTAGGAGATCTTAAAGTTGTACCAAGAGCAGTCCTTTGCAAGGTTCAGTGAGCAAGTAATTAGCCCCATTTACCACCAATTGCATCCGCTGAAGTTGGCATACTTAGGTAATTGAAACACTTTATTTGTTGACAGAGGCCTTCAGCCAGGTTTTCCTCCTGTGCACATTTAATGAACAATATGGCATCCTAATTTAGTCATTTTGGTTGCGTGCCATGCACTCCACCTGGGCAATGCCAATGACTTTGTAATGGCCCAGACATCTACACAAATAGATAAAACACAGTGGGATTCTTATTGTCCTCCATGGATGTAGATTGTTCAACTGTATGGTGAATGTTTGGTGAAAATACAAGTATAATATAAACTTGTGTCCTACATTACTGTTAAGATGAGTTGAACCATTTTCACAACAACACAGGGACAAATGTTTTCATTCACTTCAACTTTATGGTTCGCTCTAGTAGTTAAAAGAGATTTCTGTGAGAGGGGGACTTGACTGTTCAAGAGGACCATCCATGCCTACTGGCCCGTGGAATAACGTAAGGAACATCATAAATGCAGGGATTTTATGTTCCCAGGAACAAGAGCTGGATGGATACTTAAAGACTTTGACCTCCTCTGAGCAGCCAAGACTCTTCTATGTATCCTGACAGAAACCTCAGCTTCTCTGTTCAGTCCTATTCATGATTCTTTTCCCACTGTATTTGAGTTTGGCAACCTAATCTAGTGTTAGAGGGGCATCGTCTGGCCCTTCCCTGCTTATTTGGGGAACGGCTCAGAGATGGGTTTATTTGAAATACCGGGAGAGGAATGATCAGGCAGGCCTGAGAAGCAGCTACATGAAGAATGTCAAAACAAATCCAGTCTCGATCAGTTCGTTCGGCCCTTCCTGTCTATTAGTTAAGTTGCGGACCCAGACGCTCACAACCCACTATTCTCTGATATCTTGTATGATAATTCCCGATGGCTTTCAGAAAACAAAGGATTTCTGTGTCACTCACGCAAATGTGCAGTGATATTGATTTTTATAAACCTTGACATGCACCCACTCGTGAAACAACTGTAAACTGTGAGTTAACACTAACTGGCAGTGGAAGGGAGGAGGCCCTCACAAACGCAGCCAGGCACATCATGCTCCAACTCTATGTGCTTAGCATTTGAAGGGTCCACACTGGATTGTTGTTAATGGGTGATTGGAGGAGATGGACTTGAAGCTGTGGAAAACATTCAGCTGAAAATGATGTCCTGTTAGTCTGTTAGGAATTTACAATGTGAGTCAAGTCTGGAACACAGCGAGCAGATGCCACTCTTAATTTTTTCAACTTTAAAACGAGAAATCCTTCCAGTTTTGAGGTTTCGACCATTTCAGACTCACAGTAATATAGAGTGGGGATTGTTGTGCTATATTTTTCACACTGAAACAAACTGTCCAGCAGTCTGGTCAAATATCTTCATGACCACTTTGCAAGCAAAATTAAAAAAGGTCTGAAATGATCCCTCTTTCCTGGAAAGGTTAGCATTTCATCTGTATAGTTCCTTGAAAAAATGTCACCCAGCAGATGAAATGCTAACCAGATGTTAAGCTGCCATTGGCAGAGCCAGAGGGTGTCCTTTAACTCATAATGGCTCAATATCGCACAAGTTACAGCGGTGCAGCTCACACGTGTCCCAGCTGTATTTGCTTTAAGCTCTCCCTGTGAAGGCAAAGCTATCTCTTCTGATTGTATAAGTCACTTGTTTCCATAAGAGGATGGAAAAATATCACGATCATGCTAAAAAAACAACCATGACATTCCATAGGAGAGACAAGGCTTTAACAGTATACACTTGTGATTATCATACCTGTCTGTAATTTGTAGAAAATTTCTAATAATCAAAATATGTCTTGTGTTTACTTTTGTAATTGGATCACATGCTCTCTGGAGATGAGGACGTAACTATGCAAACTGCTTTGCTGGATCAACATGAAAAAAGTGAAAGTAACAATATTTGGTTACATTAAAAAACTCACAAAAACATAAAGAACTGAAGTACACAAATATTTTATGAATCTAAGAAAATGATACATCAATTTGGTACATGTGTAAGCCACATACACAGTCAACTTGCACTGTGAAAACACTCTTTCCAGCATCATAGTCAAGTACTATTGTCCATATTTACTTTTCAGTTTCAGGTAAATAAAAGAAATCCAAGAAATTGCATACAATGTGTTCTGTTTTGATCCACACGTTAAGAGAGGTATTGATAAGACAATGAGAAATGCAGTGTTTTTATAATTTCATAAACTGGATAAAGTTTCCACTGTGAACGGCACTGAGCCAGCAGGCTGTCCTTGAACATAATAAGTATAAATAGGGCTCCTCAGAAAGGTCTTCTTATCACAGGAAAATTAAGTACTTAAAAAAATCTGTTACATTTTCTTGTATATCAATTCCAGACTGTGCAGAGATCATCTGAAATTATATTTAATATACAATTAAAGCTACTGAAAAAATAAAAATAGATTTTATTCATAGTTCTATATGTATGTTTGAGTTGTTATCTTAACTAATTTTCCTTTAAATAATCTCTGTTCTATTCTAGCCAGTCCCTCCAAATACAAAGGACTATAAGTGAGATGAAGTCTGGCTCATATTTCAGTGACACATGATATTCTCCAACAACTGGAACCATAAAATCATCACAGCCGAAATTGTGAAAACAGATGAACTTGGCCTGAAAAGTGAAGCAGATACAGAATACTGGAGCTTTCTGTTAAATATCCAAACAGATCTGTCCACAAACACCTCAAGGCCTGTCCTCTCCCACCTGAACCTGTCTTGCTTTAGTACCTTGAGCTGGTGTTTGGCTCACGTGTTCAGGCTCTGGCTCTCTTCAGGGTTTGTCTGCTGGCAGACAGCTTGGTGGTAGGTATGTCCGGAGCACATCTTCAGGTGGATAGGAACCTCTTCCTGGCCTCCACTTCCACCTTTTCTAACCTTATCCTTGTCTCTACGGACCTGAGATGTCCCACTGCTGCCCTTTGACGAGACTGTCTGGCCTCTGAACAACTGTGCTCGCTGCTGACAGAGGCCCACCTTACTGAGGAGGATGAATACATCCCCCCTGAAGGCCTTAGTGAAGATGGCGTAGAGGAACGGGTTGGCGCAGGAATTGAGTGGGTAAAAAAGCACCAATAAAATCTTGGAGTTGGAAACAGTGATGAGTGGCCGGTCCAGCACGGCTGACATGGCGTAGAAGGAGATCGGCGCCATACACAAGAAGTCAGTGAAGATGAGGACAGCCATGCGCTTGGCGATGTTGGTATCCTTGGATCCAGAACGGTAGTGGGGGTTGTGCACTGCGCAGTAGATCTTGAAGTAGCAAGCACAGATAACAACAAAGGCCAGGATGTTGAGGACCAGAACTGACAAGATGTAGACCTGAGCCACTGTGGACTGGGTGTCCATTGGGAGACAGATGCTAACCTTCTGATAGCTGCTCACCCCAACCAGTGGAAGCAGGGCCAGGAGGAGGCAAAAGATCCAGCCACCTAGCATCACGACCGCTGCATGGTGCAGATGCAGCTTACGATCCAGCCGCATAGCAAAGGTGATAGCGTACCACCTCTCCAGGGTGATCACCGTCAAGGTGTAGACAGACAGCTCGCTTGCGAAGACTGTAAAAAATCCTGCAAGTCCACAGCCAGGGCCCGTCTGCCAGTCTATGGCGTGGTTGAAGTACTCGGCTCGTGTGTGGAGGTCTACAGAGGCGATAAGCAGCAGATAAATCCCCATGCACAGATCGGCAAAGGCCAGGTGACACATGAGGAAGCGGGAGACTGAGAGCTTGTAGTGGCTGGTGAGCAGCACCAGGAGCACCACCACATTTCCCAGAACAGCCAGCAGACTCACAAACCACACAGACACTCGCAGGAAGCCAAAACCCATTATGTCCTCACAAGGATTGAACTCATCGGGCACTGGTGCACACGACACCTCCTCTCCCTCCTCACACACCACATAATCGTAACGACTGTCAAAGTCTTGGCTGGTGTCCTCCTGGGGGTTCTTGAGGGTCTCTCCAAAACCCACATCCTCATCTGGCTGGCCCCCAAAGTAGGCGTGGTAGTGGAGGCTGCCGTGGAAGTCACCTCTCCTCCAGTCTTGCTGGGACTCTCTGTGGCCTCCGTCGTTTGGCTCCTGGTCTGGGATTGTTTCCACCACACTCTCCCCTTGGAGGGAAGGAATGCGGAGGGGCCCCACAGAGCGCTTGTGATGCTGGTCGTAGAAAGCAGTCAGGTTACAGATTATGTACTCCAAAAAGCTGAAAAACACATACGCACAAATACGCATAAGATACCGTAGCCCTACATTTGACAAAAAAACACACCTGGCTTCAATCCACACAAGCACGAAGTGTCAAATCAAATCAAATAATTTATATATCCAGTTGAAGAAAACCGATTCCTGTTTTGAGAGTCATTATTAGTCTGGCTCAAGCTTCTTCCTACAATAACAGCAATGAGTGACACTAATTATGGAAGAACTGTAAGAAGTTATAGGTAAACACGTCAGAGAGTTGATTCAATCCCTGCCAAAAACCACACCATACAAGTGCAGCTGCCCCACTCGCTGTGGTAGATCATCCACATGAACGGACTACTAGAGCATTCTATTGGACGCTGTTTGTCTTTTATACACTTAAGACACACTTCTTGGTGATGCCTCCACTTGACTTTTCTGACTTGCACAAGTACATTTGATGACGAACACAAAATGAAGAAATGACGAAAGCTCACCCTCGTTTTTTTTTCAGGTTTTTGAAGCCACAGCAGTGGCTGGGGTAGGTGAGGTTGGCGATGGTAAGGTGCTTGAAGGTTTTGATGGGCGGCAGTTTCTTAAGGGCCCAGGCATTGCGCGCCTTCAGCTCCCGGAGAGAATCCATACCTGTGGTTGGGAGGGTGGTGATCCCTGTCAGGGACACGTCTCTTTAAGACAATAAGAAAATTAAAGAATTTAACAAGATACATTAGACGCATTGACATACATTTTTGTTTTTGGCTCTAATAATGTTAGTGTGTTATGTTATAAAAGGAAAAGGAGAGGGCACCAGGGTTACCTCCACTGCATGATAAGATAATCAGATCATTCTTGGCTACGTCCTAGCCTTACTGCATACTTTACTTCATGACCCCATCAGCCTTCTCTAAACAATTTCTTTACCTGCTGTCCAGCTGCAGGTTGCCTTCTGCCAGGAATGATAAAATGTTTGCCTGGGTCAAAACCAGCATTCAAATCCAGCTGTGCTCTTCTTTGCTGGAACGTACGTTAAGTCCACTCCACAGGCTGTGGCAGTGGTCAGTGTAGTGTATGGAAATATTGGATTTCATGTTGGTTTTGCGCCTGGCAAACGTTTCATCCTTCCAGGCAGATAAACGACATCTGTGGAATCATGAGAATACCTTGAAATGTTTTGATTTATGTTGGGAATAATGTTATGTGACCGAATCACGCAATGATGTGTGGAGTGCTGAGGTCACAAATGGGGCTAAGCTATGTCCCTGATACAGTTGATAAGATGCAATAATGCACTTACTCGATGCTAATAAATAATACTGGGTACTAGACTTTCATCTGACTACTTGAACCACCCACTACCTTTCAACACTGGAATAAACGTACTACCAGCAAATCTACAGAGAAGCTAGACATGATGAGACCAGAGAGCTCATAGATGGATTAAACAACACCCTCCATCTGTTTCTTAGAGTGAGCTTCTCACTCTTTCATCATCTTTAAACAATTACATGTGGTATTTCTTGCGCTCGGCCGTCACGCCAAAGCCAGCTCAACCTCATCGGGACAAAGACATGCAGGGGATTGACAATCTCACCAACATTCTGTGTGAGCCCATTATCAGGACATTCTGCTGTTCAGCACCGGCCACTCCCCCCCTTCCAGGGGCCAAGTACAGGCCAAGTTCTCTTTTGCTTTCTTTAGTTTCCTAACCCATTAAACCTCTAAGTCATTGTATCTGCTGATTAATTAGATTAAATATCCAAAGCCAAAAATTTCATATTTGCTAAGAGCTCAATTGTTCTTTTTTAGTCCCATTTGCTCTTCTTACTTTTCTGTCCTCTGCTCTTCTTTCCTCTCATGGGGCACATTGTGTAAGGCTGTAAAAAAAACAGCACAGGCTGATTTTGTGTCAGTCTGATTTTGTCATTCCCAGATGTTTAGCTCATGACCTCATGGAGGTGACCTCACTCAGGACATGTTCCTCAGTGGAACAGAGGAAGAAGACCTGCACACGAACCCCATTTACCTAACAGACACTTAATGGCTAGATCAGAGCCATAGCAGCAACTAGATAGCTGTGGTAGAAGGTTTTGGCATCGGACACCTTTAAAAATGGGGACACGGCTTTAAAAACCTTGAGAATGGCAAAAAAGACGACAGTATCAAAGAAACGTCGGAAGTTTCTCCTTCTCACGCTTGCACACAATGGGTTTCACATTTCTTGGTCAAAGACACAGCTGTGGAGGAATAATTTTTAGTCTTTGATGATATGCTATCCCATCCGCAGACATGTCTCATCTAGTCTGCACATTATAGATGAGGAAATTGTTGAAATCTAACTTGACATGGTGTAAATAATGAAATTACCAAACTAGGCCTATTATTTATTGATGTAAGAATGGTTTGCTGGAGAGCCATAGTAGGAAAATGCTTACAGCGCATGCCACGTGGCCGCACGGTTGCAATTGTCACCGGTTAGATTCCAAATGGCGACCTTTGTTGCATGTCATAGCACTTTCCGTCTCCATCCATCCACTGTCCACCCAAAGAAATGTTTGAAAAATAGTTCTCCAAAGCTCACTAATTAACACATTATATCTTGTTTGTCTAATCCGTACAAAAGCTATTGATCTTCCATTGAACTCTAATTAAAAAAGCAAATAAGCAACCATATTGCCCATGTTATAGGACACACTGTAGCCAGTAAATACTCAAAAGTAGAGTAACAGTAGCACAAACAGAGAAAAGTTGTATTGTCAGTGAATCAGTACTGTACGTTATACATCTATCACCAGCTTGCTAACATTAGCTATCCTTAGCTACTGGTCATACCAGACCTGTTAAGGCTGTAGCAGTACGACCCCTGAGAGTATTAAACTGAGCAAGGGTGCATTTATTTGCTGATGTGTTCAACATTTCATTTGTAAGAGAATATGTGTGTTTTTTCTTCTTTTAAAGTTGCATAGTTTTGCTTGAACGTAGGCTATAGGTTGCAAGCTACAAGCACTGCATGTAACCAAAACCATATTTCACCAAGATCCAATTTATCAACTTTATCAATTTATTACATTTGTTTAGACAACAGATTAGAATTTGAATGCTTTTTAGGCAGTAATAGTAATAGAACAATTTAATCTGCAAAGAACTGTCACAAAACTGAGTTTAACACTGAGATGATTAAGTTCAAGATTTAAAGATACTGTATGTGTGATGGAATAATTGTGTGTAATTGCAAACAGAGTTGATAAGAGGCTAAAATTTCCGGCCCTTCTGGTACTTACAGAAGCATGGGGCCACTGATGGTGCCCGCGAAAGCCCTTTCATCCATCTTGGTAAGATACTTATTCCTGTGAAGGTCGCTGGACAGGAAAGCACAAATTTAAGTTTATTAAGAGAAAAGTAATCCCTCACATTTCAATCAGACTGACGGAGGCGAGGCATGGCATAATATTTTCCCAAGCCTCATCACTGCACATTTCTCTGTTTATTTTCTCTCTTTTCAGGGGTGAAACATGACAGTAAAAGCTCTCACTCATGTTGTTGATTCAAATTAGACAGTATAAGATGTGATGGCGTACTCCTTAAACACACTTCACCCTCACTACACATCCCCCTGAATCCCTTAAATCTAATACGGATAATAGACCTGTGAGGGGTGTGTTTGTCTTGGTCAGGCTGAGGTGGGATCAGTTCTCTCCTCAGAGCAGGTCAGACGCCAACACAAACACCCATAGGCGAAGACTCACTAGTGACCGACCAATGGCTTAATTAGGCTCTTATAAGAACCTGGGATGTGTGTAGGTGTTGTAAAAGACGAGAGAGGTCGTAAATTAATATCATTAATACCTCATATCCTGAATATGCAGGATTCCGGACCAAGGGGTGACAAGAAGAAAGAAAACATGTTGCGACAAAAGGAGACAAGGAGGCGATTCTTACCCGTTCACTTGTAATTTATCTAACTGAGGCGACTGAATGGTGTGAAATTGATTTCTTCAAGTCTGACACAGATCTAGGGTCCAGTGTCACTGAGTGTATGGGAGAGGGGAACTCTTAATGCAGACTTCCTGATACCCTCTTTTGGAAACATATTTTCCCATGAGAACTGCAGCTTACTAATCAAGAGCTGGGCTTAGGCCCTTTTTGAGTGCATATGAGAAGGCCTGTAGAGACCCAACTGTGATCCCATTGCTTTTGTAGTGCAATTTTGGGTAAGGAAATACACATGCCAGATGTCAGAAATGATTTAATCCAGGCAAAATACTGAGCAACCTATTTCTTTTCTAAATATGTAAGACCTTTACATTGACTGATTTTGGTGTCCCAGTGAAAGATATTGTACCAGATACATAAATAAAAACTTGGGGACTAATGAACAATTAAATTATAAAATGTTGTTAAAACAGTGAAAGCTTATCAAGTGAAAAAATAACACATAAACCTAATACACACATAACTACACACTGCTCTGGTTATTCAGTGTGTCTCGATTAGCAGATGTGTGTCTGAAACTACTGAATGAAATTGTTGAAGGAATAGTTTCCATTTTGAGAAATGTGCTTATTCTCCTTCTTGCCGACAGTTAGATAGTTAGCTAATTTCCATGGATGTATTATTTATAACCTCAATACAGTGCCGTCTCTTAGCCCTGCTTCCAATTTGTCCAACTGGCAACTCGCTGTATTGCAGCAAAAATTCATCTGCAGGCCGAAAATTGCATTTTTCCTATAGACCACCATCATAAAAGATGATGGTAAAACTATTGACAAGACACCTCAAAGTCAAATATGACTCTTTCTATTATGAATTTTTGATCCATGGAGGATTTATATTTGTAAAACTTGAGCCATGAAAAGCGGATGAAATATCGATGACGTCATCAGAATGTAAAGCCTAAGGTCTGAGCGGGAACTCGAGGGCAGGACCAGCGGGAGTATAACCCCAAAGTCAACCTGGATAAAACTTTTTGGCGTATATAGCAGGCAAAAAATTCTTATTGGACTGAATAGACACAATCTTTGGGTCCGGTATCCAGCTCTAATGATACATCCATGCTAGAAACTGAGGGAAAAACACTGAAATAATCCCACACATAACCTCCACTGAAACAACATCTTGTTGTTACACTTAGCTTTTTGTAAGGATTAAATAAGATATGACGTGTTATAGGTGAACTTTAAAAGGTGCTGGTAGGTCATATTGGTACTATGTCAACAGTTTCCCTCAGTTTCCAGTCTTTGTGCTACAGTCAAGCTAAGTTAACTGGCTACTGGCTGTAGCTTCACATTGGAGTGGTATCAGTCTTTTCATCTATGTCTCATCAAAAATGAAAATATGCAAATATGCATATTTCCCCAAATGTTGTCAAATTAATCATAAAAGGTGCTTAAGCAGTTCACATAACATAAAGTACTTACACTTGATCTAGCTTGGTCCCGTTAAAGGCATGATGTTGGATTTCTCTGAAGCCGTTTCCGTACAGCATCCTGCAACAAAAGAAGTTTATACGGTAACATTCAAATATTTTCCATGTGTCGAAGCTTCTTCACTAAGCAGCAGTGACAAAGATAAGAAGTAGGAGAAGTAGGAGCAACTTATTTCACATTCTATGTTGATGGTTTCTGTTTCTGTTACATGCTGTTTTGTGGATTAAAATTGCAATCCCTCTTCCCTCACCCCCAAACATAACCACACATGCTGAGTGTCTGTGTGCTTGTTTTAGCTATCTTTGTGAGCTTCAAGTGAGTTCAGAGTGAGGACATGGTTTCAAAGTGAGGTAATTTTGGCCAATCCCCACTCCTTCTAATGGCTATTTTAAGGTTTGGATTGGAGCAAGGGATAAAGGACAATACCAGTGTTTAGCACTCTCTATGTATTAACTACATTTTCTATCTAGTTCACATTTCCCTCTATGCATTTTGTACAAATTATATTGATATGTAATTGCATTAGGTGTGAGCTGCTTTTGTTTTGTACATCCATGTAGAGTATATGGGTATATCTGCATGTGTGCATGTATGTGGTTGCTCTTGCAGATATCTTACACTGTCAGCACATCGCTGGTGATCCCACGGAACGAGTTGGTTGGGATCTCAGTGATGTAGGGATGATCAACAATTTCTCTGCAAAGGAAGACACCGAATAGAGAGGAAATTATGTGGTGTTAATAAATACCTTTCACTGGAAAAGTGGCATAGGTAGGAATGTAGTTGATTAACACATTCTCAAGTATTATGGCTCAGTAGAATGATTAAATGAGATACAGCTGAGAGGGTGATGACACAAAGGTGCAAAAATGTGTGCAAGGGTTGATACATGGAAAGACAAGAGTGACTCAAAGATGCACACACAAGCACACACACACACAGAAAGTACAAACTCTGCTTATGTTACATTTTGTATATCAATAACACATAATCAAATTTATGAAGGGAAGTGGTCTTGTTAGTGGTAGCATTTCTCAAAACTGTGACCACATTTCCCATAATCCCTACAATGCTGTGCCCCTTTTTCTTACAAGGGAACACAAAGGAGGATAAACATATAAGTGATTTTGGTTCATTGCCCGTTAATTAGTTATTCCTTGTGGCATTGCAAAAATCCTGAAAACCTAAAAGCTCTCTTTGCAGTGAAGGAACACATCCATCTTTCTGTTCCTTAAACAGTGTAAAATATAGTGCATGGAAAAGCTGATAATGCCTCATCATCTTGCTGACAGTCTTGTCGGTTTATGATAGTTAGAGTAATGGCTCTGAATTAATTTGGCAAATTAATTGCTGACATTAAAATGCTACAAGTAGCGGTTTTAGCGAGCAGAAATACCGATTAGTGTGCTTAGTTTGCTTAGTTTGAAAGTTGTGAAGTTATATCAACTTACAGTATGAAGTTCATGTCATTAGAGTAGATGTTGCTCAAGTCAGGGAAAAAAGTAAGGCCGGTGTTGAAAATCCCCCTAAATAGCGAGCGCATAGAAACAGTCAGGACATACAGTAGACACAACAGAGACTACACCAGCTCCTTTAAAGATGTTATAATAAATGGTATATGATTCAGTCCTAAAGATATGAGCTTAGTAGAAGACATCATTTAATAGCTAGCCCAATTCATTTCATATTCTTTCATATTCTGGCATATTTATGTGTGACACCAAATAGGCCAATTGTCTGGTTACAAGCCAGGGATTCTTAGAGGACTTCTTGAGATCAGTCCAAAGTTTTGACTTGCAACGGGGAAACAACAACCTATAATTTTCTAGCCAAGAGTCAAGAATTTACATAAGATTGACATCTTTCATTCTCTGGCCAAATACGTTGAATTTCTTCTAAAATGTTTAGCGTGCAGTCACTTTTCTGAAGTCGACCTGTACCACTGCATTAAACTCAAATGAAGCATGACTCAGTCTTGCCCATACTGTTGCACACAATGCTATGAATAGATTAAAATGTCTAAATTATTACCAGACTTAAGCATTTTAAATATACACCTCTCATCTTTTTGGATTACCATAATGTTGTCAATATGTGGAATTCAATGACAAAAAGGATTTTTTTAAAAGAACATGAGAATGAAAATACTCACAGGTATTTGAGGTTTGGGAGATTTTTAAAGGCTTCTGGGTCAATGTAGGTGAGACTTTTTGCATTACGGATCTCTCTGAAAGAACAGACAAGGCAAAACATACTGAAAATGCACTTCCATGTAAAAATAAGCTGATTGACGGTATTAGTAAAGGACAAGAGTGTGTGTGGTGGCCACTATGAAATTATTTGGACACACATTAAGAAACACACACTGTCTTGAAACCTGCTGACAGAACAGGACAAGGTGCATGCCAGTGCACAGTGCACAAGAGAAGGGAAAGTAGAGTCCAATTAGTGTTTCATTAGTGTGTTTACTCTGGTCCGCCCTGGACTAGACTGAACACCTCTCTCTGCTGTCTGAAGCCATGTGGTGCCCTGGAACGTGTGTGCTGGCCCTTCTTCACACACCTGGCAAACCACACTTAGCCCAGGAGACGGACGCGGTCAGGTCAGTAGAGGTCTCTGAGTGGGAGAGGTTCATCTTCCCAGGGCTGCTGTATAAGGTCTAGAGCTACACTGAAATATCAGAGGGCAGATTTAATATAACCACAACATAGCCTGTCGAGCAAAACAAAACTCCTGAGTGAAAGCACCTGATGCCACAATGATTGTGAGGCACACAAATCAAACTACCCCCAGCTAAATCCACAGATTACTCGACAGAATTAATCGACAGATGGGCGAAACGTTCTTTGAGAGCATAAGTGTTGTGTGACTACAAGTATACTAATACATGGATATAGGACATATAGGACATAGTATATGTTAATTTTGGTTAGCCTGCTGTTAGTGTGTTTAGCCTTACACTCACTAGGTATTGTATATTGGCACAATGCATTAAAGAGAAAAGGTGATTCTGCTGTTTGTACCATAACATTGACAGAATGATGTTATATTGTCTATATTTAAAAAGACACAAAAAGACATTGAAAATACAACGATGGAAAAGAGAGACAAATACACAATACTATGGACAATGTTTTAACAGGAGGATTTTGTGAAGAGCAGTCAAGTTTCTCTGCTTCATTATTTTTGTCTTGCTTCCCCTTTCACCTCCATGTGCATGCCTAGTGTAGGTGAATTGTAATCTCATATGCATTTTCAGGCGTCTCAGTATGGATGGAGATTATTTCTCAAAGTGTGCTAAAATGCTGGTCCGGGCGGAGATCATTTAAATGTAGTGGTGTGGATGTAGCCTAAGGTGGCTGAGCCAAAGAGGTGAAGTGAGGAAGAGTTTGCTTCGTCATCAACTATTTGAACTCAAATAGAGCTTTTGGGAATTTGATTTCCTTTTACTCTGATAAAGTTTGTGTTTCTGTGGGTGGTCTTTTCTTTCTTCAGCCATGGTGACTTTGGCTGGTCATGTTAACTAAGCAATCTGAAAAGGTCTGCGCTCTTGGATCCGGCCTCGCTAAAAAGCAGAATCAGATTCATGTAGCCAATGTAAACAGTACCATCATCACGTAGGAAAACGGCTCGGCCTGCACAAAAACGTAGAAGAGTCTGTTCAAATACAAAACCATTAATTTCATATCCCAAAGGGGCACGAAGTGTGAACAAATTTGAAAGAAAAGCGACCGTTTTATTAAATTGTGCTAACGGTGCTATTATGAGCGAAACATTCACTTTTATTTAATGTTTCTCCACAAATTGTCACACAGTGTGTAACATTTAAGGATCTATTGGTAGAAATGGAATATAATATTCATATGTGTTTTCATTACTGTATAATAACCTGAAAATAAGAATTGTTTTTGTTATTTTCGTTACCTTAGAATGAGCTGTTTTATCTACAGAGGTAGCAGGTCCTCTTCTATGGAGTCCGCCATATTGAACCGCCATGTTTCCACAGTAGCCCAGAACAGACAAACCAAACACTGGTTCTAGACAGGGCAATTATGCATTATTATAGTTTTGCGCCCACCGTAGTTTCTCTTACTCCCTTAAAAGTCTGAGCTATATTCAAATAGTTGCGATCTGCAACTTTACCACTAGATACCACTAAATCCTACAGACTGGCGCTTTAATTCTGTTTCCTTCACCAACTCCTGAGGGGAAATCTGGCTCTTTAGCTGCTAAATGCATCAGTATGTTTATTAGCTAGTTGCTAACTTTGTTGTTGAAAACAGCTGCTTTTTGATGACAATGAGCTTAAAAGATGCTATTAAGTTCCTCAGAGCTGCGGGAAACTACTAATTCATCACAAGGAGCAACTCCTTTCAAATTCACACATATTTGTTGACCCATAGTTAATATAAAATATTGGTTGTTGCTGTTGATGTTGCTGCTGAAAGAAAAAATCCACACTTTCTTTTGTGCCGGAGTTTTTCCCCACAAATGAGCAAGAATGCAGAAGCTTTATAAAACTATGTGCTTAGGCTGATCTATCATTATTGCTTAACTGAGATTAATCTCAATATAATTCTTAAAATTGGTGTTTTATCTTGACGGTGGTATGATACAAACTTCACCCAGCCCCCTCTGAAAATTCTCAGCTCCGACTGCAGTCCTGGATCCACAGCTGCTGTCGGCCTCAAGCAGCCAACAGGAAGCAGAGCATTAATTTGTGTCTGACCCTGAAGGAAACCTGAGAGAGATGCCATTATCTGATGTATGGCACTACACCACACCAATCAGTGGCAAATAGGCCCCGGAGATCCAAAATACACCACCAGAACACAGATACAACCCTCAGATGGCAGTTTGAATTATTGTTTCTGTCTGTATTTTGATGTCTGGAATTTGGCAGCTAATAAGTAAAGACTAAAAAGGAAGGATAATTAAGATAAAAATGATACGCACACATGCATCAAGTCATGTCAGATTAATTTCTGTAGCTGTTAATTATAGTTACTGTCTCTAATGGCTACACATGCTCATATTTTATACAGTAATTGAAGACTGGAAACAAATTGCGTTTACACAAACTGCTGTGTTACAAGATGCTGTAACTTGGAACAAATCATTCACATAGGCAGGAAGTCTTGCAGTAATATATGAAGTGCTAGGAGGTGTTCTGCTGGAAAGTGTGTGGTCCACCCGGAGACTCAGCCATAAATCTCTATCCCATAATTGAGAATAGAGTGCACCTT
>NW_023340246.1:5566189-5606796 GCF_004916995.1 Morone saxatilis
TTTCCCCTGAGCTGCTTCAACGAGAGCTGGAGCATGAAGAAGACGAGGAGAGAAGCCAAATACAGGCTGTTGTTCAGCCTCTCTGCTCGAACATGCTCATTCCGACTGTCTGTTAAGACCAGGCTCAGTAATAATGGTGCACATAAGTTATTTCATCACATTGAATTGTTTTTTATCTAATTTGCATCTAGTAATCCCACAGCAGGGTAAATTTTTTCTTATTTGTTGAATTGCCAGTGAGGCAAAACTGCTCTGTACCACTCTGATGAGGAGTGTATGGTGTGCAGGAGAGAAATAAGCTTCTAATGTATTGCTTCCTTGCTTCTATTTGCTGCTGGCAAGGTTCAAAATTAAGCATTTTTCTCTCCAGAGACCAAAGGAACAGCTTAATCAATAACGATCAATAAAGAGTGTGCCCTTTTCCTTTAGTTACTCACATGTGGGTGATTTTCCTCAGGCTGTAGAACGAGTGCCTCTCCAGCCTCTGCAGCGTCATGTCCACCGATATATATCTAGAAGAAATACACAAAGCTTATACTGAACTAACTTACATTAATTGTCTTTGTAATATCAAAATAATGGTGTTTTTTGACCATTTGTCTAACTTGTAAGAATGAAAGGTACTGTGCCAGGGTGCAAGCGAAACATAAGAGCTGTTTTCATAAATGAGGTTGAGTGTGTGGCTCTATAAATGACCCTAAAGCCTGCAACTCTTTCCTGAATTTATCAACCCACCTCGTCTAAAGCCTCCAAAGTCACGGGTAATTTTACAGGTATGCACCTCACATATACATTACCCAGTCATCAGTCACTCTGCTCCCATTTGTTATTACTTGGGTAACAAGTATGCTCTTTAAATAAACCATGAACTTAGCACTTGAGCAACCTTAAAAATGACTTAATTACTACAAAAAAACACAACATATATTCTGTTAATAAAACATACCTCAGTGTTCACAAACTAAAGCTTGCATTTCAGAACTGACTGATATTTTGTTGGTTTTCTACTATGCAGTCTATCATTTTATCTGGATAGGCAACAAAGAGTCAGTGGAAACATTGGCTGTGAGCACTTGTGGTTGTTTTAGGCATACAGAAAACCACCTCTGTCTCCCTTCATGCATGACTTGGACGCAGACGACGGACTCAGCGGCTGGGGATCAAGGCTCAAGTGTATATTTTACCTCTACACAGAGACTTCACCTCTACTGGGAGTCTATAATCACCACACACCCAAAAAGCTCTGCTGGAATACCTAGCCAATGTCCAATCCCCGCTGCGGTCGAAGGACCAACATTCCTATTGAAAGAACGCATTAGCGCTTCCAGCTGTGATTAGGAGTCAGCGGTGATACTAAACAGAGAGCATATCATCTGCTTGGGTGGGAGACAAAAAGGAAAGGGGTTGGTAGTTTGGAACTGGGATAACTTTCCGTTTTTTTAGCAAAGCAATTGAAAGACAACAGGTGGATGAGAGCAACTGTGGAGGGTTTGTGTTTGAAAAGCAGTTAATGAAAAGTGTACAAGCCTTGAATGGAATAATCCCACCAAATAAATTGGCACTCACATCCTTGAGATGTTGACCATGCTGGAAAAGGCATCCGCTGGCACGGATGACAGACTGGTCTCGAAAAGCCATCTGGTTAAAAAATAGAGAAGAACATTTTAGTTGTCGCAAACACATTTTACTTTCTTCAAGGACTTTTAGTCATTAGCAAGGTGTTCTTTGACATTTATAAAGGAATTGCTAAATTCCTACAAATATCACTCTCACATCTGCACGGTATGTAACTGGAGCTAGCAGTCAGTTAGCTTTGCTAAGCATAAAGCCTGTCCAAAGCTAACACAATTTGTCTACCAGCACTTCAATAATTAGCACATTAAATCTTTTATCGTTGTATCAGTAAAAAAACTGTGTGATAACGGCACATTGTGGTTTTACGGAGGGGATTTCCTAGCCTCCAACAATTGCTCTTGACCAAGGAACAGTCTGCCACATAACCCCACGTAAAAGTGTTGTTTTACACTTTAGTTTTTGTATAGATTAAACAAATGAGGTATAACATGTTAATTTGTGTTATTTTGTTACCTTTGGACTGAGCCAAACTCGCTTTTTTGACTCAGCTAACAATCTCCTGGCTACAGCCTCATATTTAATGTACACATATAAGAGTGGTATCAATCTTCTCATCTAACTCTCAGCAACAAAGTCATATTTCCCAAAGTGTTAAACTATTTTCTGAATGGACGAGGCTAAAATCTGGCACCTGGAAATGTTCGGAGTATAAGGACATTTAACAAAGCACTGTGGAAATGCTCAAGACTCTCTTTATAATGAATGTGGTTCTCTTATCAAAAAAGTAAATTTCACATATATAATTTTTGTCTTTACAATTTTCCAATAATACTATACAATTAAAGAGTGTGTAGGTACGAAAGGAGAAAAGTGGGAAGACAGACACCCCAACAATGACACATTTTAGAATTAAATGAAAGCTTTCTTTGAAGCAAATGATGAAACAGATCCCCCTATTCTATGAACAAGGAAAAAAACAAAGACTTGGATGTGACTGAACCTGAGCTGGCAGCCAAATCAAACAATGTCTGGGTCTGTTTAGGACAATGTTTCAGAAAGTAAGGTTAAGACCTAAGTGTGCGAAATACACATCCACATTGTTCAGCATAAATTAGTACCCAGTTTCACTGTAAAGCCAATCTCAATTTCTGAAAAAGAATCTCATCTATATCACATCTCATCTTCCTACATTTTACCCACAAGTCAAACATTTTAGCTGCAAGATTTTTGTTAAAAACTGAATAATTCAAAGAATTTCTCAAAAAAATTCTAAAAGAGACTTTTGACTCATTGGGAAATAAGCTTTCCTGTTTAGAGTTAGTTAGAACATCATACCACTCTCATTTCTGTAGGGTAAATATGACACTATAGCCAGGAGATGGTTAGCTTAGCTTAGCATTAAAGGTTGAAAGCAAGGGGAAACAGCTAGTTTGGCTGTATCCAAAGCACCTCTAAAGCTCAAAGCAGCTAGTTATATCTCATTTGTATAATCCATACAAATACTGTAAAAATACTGTGTAAAAACAACATTTTGTGGTTTTATGCAAGGACTGCGACACTTCTTCTTGGCAGAGCAGAATTCAATTCCAATTCAAGTTCAAGTATTGTTAGAGCGCCAATTCCTAACAGAAGTTATCTCAGACACTTCTTCAAATAGAGCATCTAACCCAAACTCTTTAACATTATTACCAAGAACCATAAGACAGTACCACCATGAGCAAACTTGCGACAAGGGCAAGGAAAAACTGCCTGTTAACAGGCAGTTTTACCTTGAGTCTCCGCTAACTGCTCGACATGTACGGATTTACCAAACAAGATATCATTTGTTAATGGTGCTGGTAGGTGGATTTTACTCGAAAGAAAAGAGTAGCTGGTTGCCCCTTTTTGTAGTCTTGTGTTTATTAAACTAATTGGCTGTAGATTAATATTAAACATACAGAAATGAAAGTGATAACCGATCTCCTCATCTAACTCTCAGCAACAAATGCACATGAGCATATCTCTCAAAATGTCTTTTTATTTAAGAGTTCATTGTGGACACTTTCCCCTTTACAATGCTGGTAAAAATGTGTTATTTCTTTCCTGTGATCTTGCTGCAGATTTTGTTGTGGTAGATCTGGGAATCACAACATAATAATAAAGGCAAGAGATTAAGATGGCAGCCACATGTGTTGATGTCATGTCGTATTCCACGGCCACCCTGCAGTAGGATGCACATTCAGTGTTTGTTTCACTGCATCCTGTCTCAGCTGGCAACAGCGTATGTATCCATTTGGAAACAGGTATAAAAAGTGACTGAGCCAAAGCCACCATCTCCATGCACCTTTGGTTCATCAGGGGAACAATAGACTAATTCAGACGCTGAGATCTGGTCCATGACTCTGAATCATGCTCACATGGGTGGGGGGTTAGTCAGTCAGTAGACACAGGAGCACAGCACCGCGCATACGCTTTGACAAACTCAAACAAACAGAGGGACACAGAGCAGACCCTGACACCAAACACCCCTGTCAGAACCACGGTGTTGTCCCTGTCGCTTTCAAACTAAATAACCAGCATGCATTTTCCCTCAGGAGCACAGGAAGAAGACCAATGAGCCCATCTCGGAGGCTTGAGGAGAAAAGTACTCCCCCAGTTTGTCATTTTGGATAGAAACCTAAGAAAACAAACAGGTTGGGAATCGAGTTTGAAGTGGGGAGAAGCCACATAATTCGTAATATTGCCAGCACTGGATTGACAACATAGCTGTGTTTACTATGGCTCTGTCACATTTTGATGTGTAATCGTCTGTGGTGACTGGTGGAGAGGGTCAGTTACATATTCTGCTGCACATTTCAACCTGCACTTTCTCCACTGTGATTGTATGTAAACTCCTGTCGTGTAGAAATACTGTCTTCTCAGTCAGAATGCTTGGATACGACGAGTTATTTTTCTGTTCTGATCTCGTGTCCTACGAGTGTGGGAAGAAAAGTGCTTAGTACAGGTGGTGGTGCACAATGATTTATCCTCTACATTATTTTCTTTCTAGGTTTTAAAAAAAAAGATTACATTTGTTTTCTCATAAATACACAAGTTAATTATTACAGAATGTGTAGTAACAGTAACAATTTCCATTACACGATTCATCGGTACAAATTAATAGCTGGGAAACAGTCAGTATTTCCAGTAATCTCGTGATGTTCAATGTCCCACTTCTTATTTTACAATTAATCCCAGTGCTCATCTGTTACCATTCAGGAAATAGCATTAGGATTTCACTCATCAGTCAGTTTTATTACACGAGAGGTCGAGGGACAACGAATATCACGAGTTATCACATGTTTAAACTCCAATCCAAAAATTCTGAGGTTTTTGAAAGACTGAAGCTGCTGTGTTTTTCCCCCTTTCCCTTGAAGTCTTTTTTTCCTCTTAATTATTCTCAAATGGAACTCTCTGGGTGTTTGAGAAATGTGCTGTAAAAGGTAAATATTGTATTTGAATGCATCGTCCAGACGCAGTCAGGAGTCACGCTACGCAGGCTTTTAAGCGTGTCTGTGCTTTCCTTTCCACCTCTCTGACTCTCAGTGACACATGGAGTAACCTCCACAAGTACACACACACACACACAAAGGACTCCAAACTCTAAGTGTCCACATATGCACACTCACACACAGACGTCTGCTTTGCATTCACATTTTGTTTTGTGAATAGAACTTTTACGCATTTTCCTCCACAACAGAATTTATAACTAAACTCTTATGCTAATAACAGAATTAGTGCAGAAAGTTCAATTTTTTCCCAACATTTTTGCCCATAATGGAGCATTTTAAAATTACTATATTGACAAAGAAGGGTTTTGAAAGCAGTTTGAGAGCATAAACCTCCACCATTGTTAAAAAAAAGGCGTTAAAAGGAATAGTTTTGGAAAACACACTTTGCTTACTGAGAGAGAGAGAGAGAGAGAGAGAGAGAAAGAGAGAGAGAGAGAGGGAGAGATGAAGAGATGAGAAGATTGATACCACTCAAGAGTGGTATTAATGTTCTCATGTGACTCAGAAAGCTCATAATATTTCCCGAAATGTTTAACTTTTCACATGCTATTTGACCCCAATGTAAGTTCCTGTCATGTAAATCTTCAGTTAAATTTGCAACTGGCCTTGGACTTCAACACCAGTGACTCGTGACTTTACTTGGACTTTTGACTTAAAAATGCTCGATACCTTCCCTAAGCCTAAAATACACTGTAAAACCAGATAAGTTAATTTAACAAAAAAAAATTGCTGAAACTGATTACATCAAAGCAGAGTAAGACTAACTAAATTTTGTAAATTAAAATAACACAAGTAGCTTGTACTGTGAAAACAAAATACCTAATACAAACGTATTAATCAGGAATGTTTCTTAACTAGTTAAGTTACTTAACTAGTTTTGTAACTAAGTTAAAATTACTAGTAAAAGCGACTTAATCAGGATTCTTTTTTTTAAACCTAAAAAACGGAGTTTGAGTTATTACTTAAAATTTTTTATGTAATCAATTTCAACAATTTCTTCACTTACAAATCAATTCATTTTTCATTAAAATGCTGATGCTATTAATTTCCAGCAAGTCGACACATAAAAACACAGATCCGTTTTGTTTGAACCCATCCAAATCAGCTTCAGCAACGTATAGTATGAGAAAATGTGTCTTTGAACATTGAAGCATGTACCACCCATATGAACTTGAAAAAATATGGCCTCTTGACGTTGGATGTTGTAAAGACTTGAGACTTATGTGTGACAATGATTCGGTGCCACTTCTGCTAATGTCTTGGCCACTACAAAAGAGTTTTCACTGGTCCAGTTCACAGAAATCTGTAATGAGGCTGGACCTGACTTGAGTCAGTAGGACTGGACGTCACTGGCCTGACTGGGGCAGCAGGGTCATTCATTCCCCAGTGTGTGTACAACAAAATCAAACCTCCTCACGCCTCATCTGCTGGAACATCCCGCTCAGTACAGTCTATTTCGGGATTATTCGGCAGATATTTTTATCACGAGGGGTGACAGTTCAGCGCTTGGTGGCATGCTTTCATTCCTCTCTATCCTTCTGGAGGGCTCTGCGTAAACTCTGGGCAGGAATGTGAGGAAATCGTAGGGGACATCGGGGCACGTGCACATGTGAATTGGGGCAGTGATCGGGAGATAATTTTATGTGATGGGTGCTGTTGGAGGCGATGCAAAGTGGTGTTTGGGATGGAGGGATGTTCCAATAAATTGTAAGAAAGGAATGAGGATTATAATAACAGAACCTCCTCCTTAGCCTAAATTATCATGATTGAGCCCTACATCAGTGCTTTAGAGGAATCTTTTTGTAAGAGTAACACGTGTTAAATCATTATCCACACGATAAGTAGGCAATCTCCCCTGTATGCTTACATTATGCTTCATTAGAGGTGTACATGCTACAAGTCCATCTAAATAACAACAGTCATGCTAGCAGCTCTTTGCACTGTACTTTGCAGAGGTGGGAAGTAACTAAGTACAAATACTTTGTTACTGTACTTAAGTAGTATTTTCAGGTATCTCTACTTTAAAGTATTTGTTTTGACTTTTTGATTTTACTCATTACATTTTTAAACAAATATCTGTAATTTCTACCTTACATTTTTAATACAGGCTTGTTATTTTAGTTTTAATGCATCTATTTTTTTGGAGTTATTTGTATTATTTTACTTTTATACTTTAAGTACATTTTAGACTGTATTTTTTCAATCAATACTTCTACTTTTACTGGAGGCTTTTTTTTCTACATTAGTATTGGTACTTCTACTTGAGTAAAGAATGTGTGTACTTTTGCACCTCTGGTACTTAGGCACAGTGATGTTTTCAGAGATCAACATGTTAAAATAGCCTACTCACAATGACAATGCTAAAGGAATAATGTTTATTATGTTCACCATCTTAGTTTAGCACGCTAGCAGGCTAACATTTCTATTTGTTATCTGACTAGAATTGAACACAAAGTGCAGTTGAAGACAAGTTAATTACATTTTCAACTGATGATGGCGATAAATGGAATGTTATTACAATTCATCCTGATGGCAAAATGAATGTCTTCTTCTGAGTACCATGAACAACTGTACCACATTTAATGACAATGACCATCCAATAATTGTTGAGGCATTTCACCAAAGATGTCAACCTATATTGTAAACGTTTGCACAAAGTTAAGCTGAGGCTGATGGAAATGTCATTTGTTAAACCAAAGTGTTTCAAATTGAAATTTTGTACTGACGATGTCAAGACACTATACTAAAGACCATAAATGTCCCCCTTATGGTGGCGCTGTCAGGGGAACAATGAAATCAGTAGGCTTCATGCTCTGGGGCTATGAATGTCTGTACCAAATTGAATAGTAATCTGTCCAATATTTGTTGAGACATTTCAGTCTGGACCGAAGCAATGGGCCCACCAACCAACAGACAGACCGACATTACCATCGCTAGAACTGTGCCGCAAACATGGCTATGAATGTCATCAGTAACAAGCGCAAATTCGCAATAGCTGCGACCACGTATGACCACTCATGACCTTTCCACAAAATCTTCTGCAAGTTTCTGAATCCATTTGGAAGACATCACTAAAGGTTCGATTTATACAATGTAACAGCAAGGTCTGATTTATCATTCAAGAATCCTGATTTAAATGGAAATACTCCTTCTAACTCTTCCACTTCTATGTTTCCACACAAGCCACAGAGTACCTCTGAAGGGCATGTGTTTCCATCACTCAAGGCCATGGCAAACTGGTCGCTTTCTATTGCATAATTTTCACCCTACTTAGGCAATTTCGGAAGTGTAAAAGCCCCGCTACATTTTTCAGAGGTGACCCTGACATATTACATCATGTCGGCTCCCAGGATTCTCGGCTGATTCTTTGGGGTCTCAGATAACAAGACCACAGATTGGACACAGATCAGCTGTTGCTTGGGTCAATTTATTACAATTCTGTTGGTTTAATTTCCCACTGCTAAAGAGTCATAAACAAAACAGCCTATTGTCCACTCTAATTGTATTGACAAGGTTACTTTTTATTGTTTATCTTAGATTTATCATCTATGTGAGTAAAAGAAGACGTGGATCACCTTGGGTTTTCGGAAATTGTGATAAGGATTCTTCACAATTTTCTGACATTTATTTTATGGGTCATGCAATTATTTGAAAAAATAATCAGCAGAAATTCAATATTGAAAAGAATCATTAGCTGCAGCTCTAGCTGTCAGTAATATTATCATACTGTTGTATTACTCTTACTGGAAATACTGTTTGTTCTTGGAAAGGACAGTGGGTGAATGTGATTCCACCTCACTACATATAGTGTATACTGTAGTCCGATAGCTGGCAAATTAAAGGAGCCCATCAGCCGAATAGTGTCAATGTTAGCTTGGCTGAAGCTGAATGAATAAATCTGAGCAGGCACGTTTGTTGTTTTTCTAAACCATCTTCTAAAATGCAGGGCTAGTGAGGAGTAGTGAGCAGTAATAAGCACTAAAGAGCATCCACCTTTGTTTTCCAACAGCCTTCTATTAAAATCCTCTGATCTGGGTTTCTCTTTCTCTCTCTTCCTCTCTGTCACTGTCTGTCATCTTCCCTCATATCTTAAGTGAAGTCTAAGTCTGAGTCTAAGTCTTAAATACAGTAAATCTACAATTGCAAAACGTAGGGACGATTTGTGTTGATATGGGTATTGTGGTGTACATTTTAAACGATAATTAAAGAGGTGAATCAAAAAATAAATCACAAACCAGTACTAAACCTGAACCAGAGACGTTAAGGGAAATTTAAGTTGTCTTTTTCACATGTAAGTGCTTTATTGTATTATATTGTTATAATAGTAGATTAATAGTTCAGTATATGGTAAAAAAAAATTAATGAATCATTACAGTCATTAAAACAAATTTTTCCAATGATCAGTTATTTATAGGTTTAGTGTTCCTTTAATATAGTTCAAGATTGGCTTCATTCCACACCAAATCAATAATAAAAGTCTCACTGACAACTGGAACATGGCCTGTTAGTAACACTACCACAGACGAAAATAAAAACACCTTAATACCTTGGCATAACTACTTAACATCACAGACAGCCCTCCAAGTCCCTCTGGGAACACTTTGAAGGAAAAGTCGTGTTCTTATAATGATTTTTCCTCGGGGTTAAGAGCACTTTACATTTTAAAATGCACGAAATAAGAGCAGAATCGCTTTTACAGATGCGTTTTGAACGCCTACTTACAGTGTCTCCGTGCTTGCTGGAAACCTGGGGAGAATATCAATGTCAAAACAGGAGATTGTGTGGGTCTTCCACTCAGAGCACTCGCAGACAGCAGGGCAGGAGTCAGCCTCCGACACGGTGCTGCTGACAGGGAGGCTGACGAGCGCAAACAACGCGCATGTTATCACCTGCATGGTCGGTGCAAAATCTCCCCCAGACTGACTTCTGGTTCTCCACCTGATCCTAGTCCTCTTGGTGTCCACAGCAACAAATGTGTGTATCAATTTAAGCGAGGTAGTCTGAGCTGTGCTGTTTGTTTTTGGTGTGTAATCCTCAGGTGGAGCTGCACAGGAGGGTTATGCTCAGCTGTGTGTGTGCAGGGCCCCTGGAGTTTCTGTGAGGCTGTGAAGGTGGGGATGCTGTAGGACGGACAGCTGCAGCTCTGTGGTGGGTTTGGAGGTGGTCTTCAACTTGAGGGGAGGACTTATGAGGCACTCTTGTGTTACACTCGAGAATAGTTTTTTAGTCTTTTTTTCCCCCCCGTGAGCCGTGTGTTTTATTGAGGTAAACTTTATATTCCAATATATTTCTATAAGTCTGTGCTCAAGACATGACTGAAGTATTCTCTTTTTTGTCTATACAGAATGGCATTGTATTATTCAAGTCAGTAAAATATATAGTCGGTTAACATAAACTGTCCATTATGCTATTTTTATAGTCTGACCAAGCCGTATTTCCCATTTATCTTTTTTCATTTTTAAACGTTTTTCTATACTTTTCTATTCTTTTCTTTTCTAACTGAAGAGCGGCACTACTGGCGCAAACCAATACCTTTGGACAATGTAGTTCACAAATAAAAAGTTCTCACACTGCTCCATCGTGGGCAGCCTACATTTCCCGGCATCCTCTGGGGCCGCTGTGGTCGGTTGTTTTCCTTCTCAGACGCGGCTAGTTCAAGTTGCCATAGCAGAGGAAAGCTGAGGGTTGCGCTTCTGTTCGCTATCACTCACAAAGCGAAGAACCAACGGCTCTCGTTTAACGTGTCCATTGCGGTAACATTAATTTCCTCCTTCCCGCTGGACTTGTGGACAGTTTAGCAGTTTGTACGTTAATGTCACAAGGCTAAATTAGTTGGCTAACGTTGGGTTAGCTTTAGTTCCACTTGTTGCTAGCCTGGAGGAGCATCACCCACAACAATGCCCAGCGCAGTGATTGACTGTGGAGAGGACGGTTTGAATTGTAGTGTTTTACAGGTCACTTAGCTTTCTGTCTCAACGGGTTGTTACGGTAACGATGACAGGGCTTTCATTTCTCCAAGCTATGACGAATATATCTAGCGTTAACGTTGCTGTAAAGAAAGTCCGGAACCAGCCCAGTTTGTTCGGTAATCTGATTATCGTTGCAGTTACCGGTGCTGCTCGCTAATCGGCAGATTTGCATAGTCAGTCGTTTTTCGTCGCCTCCACCGCATCCTGCCCTGTCCTAAACTATGGATACTTCCAGTGGGTCGGACTCATACGACAGGACGAGGGTGCACAGGCCTCGGGGGCGTGAAGCCCACCGCAGACCTGTCCGGAACAGGGGCAGAGCCAGCGGGACTGAAAGTGATGGTCCGGCAGGAGACATCTCCGAGAAGATCAGCACACTGGCGAGCACTTTACAGGTAGCCTGCTCTGCCTCATGAGACACAAACTCAGATTTAATCCAACTAGAAATACTGCTCATGCACCTGCATGCTGCTGTGTCCTTATATAGTCTCCCACCACCTGCCACAATTCAAAACTTACAGTACAGTACATTAGCTTTCCTATACATGTGGTAATACAATTTGAGTTGATGTGTTTATTTGCAGCTTGCATTGATTACTAAACTTATGCTAAATTAAGGGCTTCCTTTCTCTCACAGGACACCAGTAGGAACTTGACCAAAGTAGACCAAATGCTGGGTCAATACAGGGACCATTCAGATGATCAGGCTGAAGCCATGGCACTGGTCAGACACTTGTTCTAATAATTCTAATGTCGTTGTTAGCTTTTCACATATTTTGTTTCAGGCGTATATATGTATTTATATAAAAACATTTTTTTTTTAGGATATCTGTTACACCTAGTCTTTGTTCTGTTTTTGCTTCTTAATGCTATTAAACCATTTTGTCTTTTCTCAGTTTGTCATTTATGTCTCCTTTTTGTTTTGTGCAACAGCTCAGGGAGAACCTGGAGGAGTCGATAACTCAGCTGCAGACACACAGGCAGGGCAGATCCAATGGCGCTCGGAGTGCTTCAGCTTCAGCTTCCACTCTGCACACTAGTGACCTGGAAGCTTGCTCAGGATCAGGTACGGAGAAATAGAAAGGGTTGCTGTCAGCTGTCTTTTCATTGTAGTCTTACTGCTGGATAATGTGTGAGTTGAATGAACACAGAAATAGTATACAGAAACACAAAAAAAACCTCACCTTAAGTGAGTTTGTGGTCTCAGGTTAAGTATTTCTCAGGTAACTATACATAGCTATAACATATGTACTTTTATAATTTCAGATGACCAGCGCTTCTACCCTACTTCTCCACTGAGCGACTATATAGGCACTCAAGGAAGGAGAAGGAGGTCTCATTCTGCCAGTGTTCGCTTCAAGGACGCGAGCCTGACAGGAGAGGATGTAAGGGATCGTGGAGACGAACCAACTACCAATCAGTGTCACTTGTTCCTGTCAAGTAGTTTCAGAAAAAGAGGGTGCACTGAGTCAGCAACATCCAGTAGATTGTTACGCTAATCTTAAAGCGGTGTGATAAGATTTCATTTAAATCTGATATTGTTTATGTTAGTATTTTCCTTTACAGAGGTCTATGGTGTGGTTTTTGCTTATGCTTTACACAGTGGATGCAATAAATGTGCATTTTTGTAAAAACAATAATCGGCAATTTTTTGCTTTGCTCGTGTATGATGTTGTGTGTTCTGTATCTATCTGTGGCTGTCCCACATAGATTCACACCATGCACCAATCCTTGAGGGATCTGCGTTGTGGCCAGCAGAGACTGTCTGATGACCTGGATAGAGAAATCCTCCGGAGAAATAGGTACATAGGGGAAAGACAAAGTCTGAACAGCAAAACAGTTAACTTCACATGACGCACTGGCTATTTTGTGACTTTGTGATTTTTAAATCTGAATCTCCAAACAGTTACTTGCCATACTAATAAGTAGCATAAATATTCTTGATAATGAAATAATATACCAATATTTCTGCCAATTTGAAAAGTTTGTAAAACAATAAAGACTTGTGACAGATTTAGAAATTACCTCATTAGAAAAGGTTTTTTTTAATTTAACCAGATAAAGTTCTTTTGTTAAGGCTACTCGCCTCTTAAAGTTTATTTAAATAAATGTCCTTGGTTCCCTAGATCTGCACATCCTAAATTGAATTTAGAAGCATTGTTTGCTTTAATACTAGTTTTCATGTCTGGATTAGGCTTTAGGAATTTAGCACACAGTGATTTAGGCTACATTCACACTGCAAGCCTTAGCACTCAGTTCTCAGTTCTGATTTATTGCTCGGATCTGATTTCTTTATTTATTATTTAGTTTCACAATATTTGTTCAATGTGGCCCACATCAGATTCAAGTGAACAGGTCACTGTCTTGAAGTGACCCACATGACGAATCTACATCTAGAGTGACATAAAAGTCACATTAAGTCTGATATGACTGTTCACACTGAGGTCACACTGCAAAAAATCCAACCAGTATATGATTCGGAGCACAAATGAAAGCGGCTTAAATCAGAATTGAAAAGATCAGATTATGATTTGTGCTCAAACTGTAATGAATAGGTTTTGGCCAGTTGTGCCTGCAGTGTGAATGCAGCCTTAGTAATCCACAGAAAGTGCAATGGGACTCTTATGTACTCCCTTCTTAAGGTCTGCCCTCAGATTTCCTACATTATTTTCTGCACTAACTAATGCCTGCAGCATATTGATCTTTTTGTTTTCACATCCAGTGTACATAACAAGGTTTTGCTTGAGCTGTGAAAACAAATGCATGTGTTTTCAGGCCTTTGAAATCTCCTTGATGACAAAGTGATAAAAGTGTCATTGGAAACTCAAAGACGGCACTGCAAAGTCGAAAGGCAGCAGATCTTTCTCTCAACATGCATTAGAATTTGACATTTTCAAGTTATTAAAAAAATCTCTCCTCCCTGGTGCTGTTGACCAGACCAAATTGATCCACCACCATATTTCAACATCTGAAGCTGTATAATTATTTTTAGTGGCGTCACATTATGCATTCACATTTTGATCAATGGTACCCTGGAGTAGGATTTTTCAAAACGGCTGAGAACTCTGCTGTGTAAATATTTTCACTCTGCTGGATTTGTCTTTTTTTCTATAGGTCGAATATTGACAACAGGCGAGCGATGGAGAGCCTCACAGGGCACGTGACAACTTCCCAGAGACAGGCTTCAGTGAGTTGTAGCTGCATATTTCACTACCAATACTTCAAGTATCTAACTAACTCTGTGGAAAAAAGTGTATGCATCCTAAAGTTAAGGACATCACATCACAGTTCTTGTTGAATGAAAGCTTCTATAAAGCAATATGCAAATATTTATGTTTCCTGAATAGATATGGACAAATGGGGTCCTCTTTTTCAAACGTCACTTCAGTGAGTCTAACTTTAAAGGATATTTCGGTGTAATTTCCAAGCGCACGGCTCCTCACTGCACCAGCACTACTCTGATAAATATGCTGCTCCAAATGACAGCCAACATGTTTAATATTTCTTATCTTGTCACGTCTGCGGACGTGACAAGATAAAGGTATTAACTGTTTTTCAGAGGTAGATGCGATGCTGCCTGATTAAACAGGAAATTCTTGCATCGTGAATGTAATACTTACAGTCAGTTCTAGAGGATATTTTTGTCACCCACCCTTTTAATTTCCTGGTGTCTCATTTATCATATCTTGCTGCCATTTCCGCACCGGTGATGTTTGCGTGACCTGAGGCGTCCCCCCCGTCTCACTGTCTGCAGGTGTCGTCTCGTGTGGAGCGGCGTCTGCAGGAGCTGGAGAGAGAGATGCATGCTGGGCAAAGTAGCGTGGAAAGAGAGAGAAGGCCTGATCAGTGGGCGGCCATGTCTGATGAGCTGCAGGAGGTGAGTCTTCTCCCCATCACTCATCTTCTGTGATCCCTCCATCCTACACCTCCCCATCAACATCTGTCATGTTCTGTCACATTCAAGGAAAACACCTAAAAATAATGTAGAGAAAACATGAAGCCTTATAGATTCAATGGAAGGACCAGGACAAGATGGAACTTAATACTTAACTTTTACTTTATTTATTTAATTATCAGAGATTAGACACATTGATTCACATCATTAGGATCTGAATTTGTCAAATCAGTCCCTGAGCAGGTTTATGTTACACTTTGCACACTGCTTTCTGGGCATGCAATCCTGTTTTCTTCTTGGTCTGTTACAGTCACAGCTCTATCGCAGCTCTAGTTGATCTGTTTTTACTGTAGTTGTCCTCACAGATTCAGTCATAATGAAGAATGAAGACCGTTAAGTATTTAGGATAAATGTTATGGCATATTATGCATGTGAAATATGTAATATAAGGAAGAATGATTGCATTCATAACTAATTTGACTAATACTAGGAAACATATTTTTTTCATCATGAGGGGAAATTTGGAGGATGTAGTAAAGAGAAAGCCAGTCAGCAGGACTACCCACACAGGTTTAGCAGCAGCAGCAATACATGCTTTTTGGTTATTCTTGAGTAATAACACAGACCACTGACATTTATAATTTATTTATGCTCAATTTTAAAAAAATAAATAAATAAAATAAAAAATCAAAAGCCGTTCTGCCTGCCAGCTCTGGCACAGAAAGGTTCAAAATCAAGCTTGACAAATGAATGCTGAAACATTCTTAAGTAATCTCTGTTGAGTAATTATTCTGTTACAAGTCAGAAAAGAACCAAAACCACTAACAATAATTGTTGTGATTAGTGATCTTCCACAAAAATTAGATACAGCATGTATTACTGCGTTGTCCATCAAATAATTATGTTTGAAAACAATCAAACAAACAGAACAGAAACATCGCCGTGTCTTACTGAAGGCTTTTCTCTCTAATGTACCGTCACCCTCTCTTGTTTGTTAAAGCAGTGCTCCCACTGTGTCACCTAGCCGTCTTGCTCTGCTTTATGAGACTATAAAACACACCTAGGCAATTACTGTGATGCAGTGCAAATGGTTGCTAAGCAAGTAATTGCTACTTCCCCGTATTTCATGCCAATCATGTATTTTGGGGGTGCATTTGTCTTAAAGCATTAATAGCTGAGAGAGCTCTGCCATTAGGTGCACTTTAGTGTTGTAGTCTCTTAGCTAGATGCACACAATAGATGCCCACAGTCACAGTAAAGAACACATTATCTTCTATTATTGCTCTTACATTGCTACTTTTCCATTTAGCCACACACAGCATCCACATTATACATCATCAGCATGATGTTAGTTCATTTTTGAAATACCTGAACCATTTATTTCTTGGTTACTGGTTTGGAGGACAGGCTTTGCATAAGCTAATCAGTGTCATGGCATCAGTCCTATTTTAAATCTCTTTTTAAATCTATGCTTACTGCATTATATTAGCAGGCCACAGAGGGGCACTGTGTAGCTGTATCCAGGCTGATAACCTTTGTGAGCCAGGCTTTTGTGTAATGATAGTAGCTACCAATTCATTTGCATCCAACTCCTCCGTTGTGCCCTAATGGGACACCAGCAGGGCCCGGGGCGACGGGAAATAATGCATTTGTCCAAAAATTAAGGGTAAATAAACAAGCATGAGGAAATGAAGAGGAAAATAATCTCTTTTACTACAAAAGAGCAGGGGGGGAGGGAGAGCACAGGGCACATTTATTCCCCACCGATGGGCCTGCTGTGATGTGAATCAAATAGATGATGAGTCACTTGGGTAGATGTTATTGCTAGCAGCCGGTAATTCATCACCACAGCCTGCTCAGAATGAGTGGGATTGAGTGGGATCTAAGCTCTTGTACAAATCCACCATGATGCCAGTATCTCCTTCCAAGAAGACTAGATACTGTATATGTGAAACTGTGATGCAATAGCGCCACTCATGTTGCATTATTACGCTACTCTTCTACGTGTGCTCGTATAGTAATACATTCTGTGGCCTGTATATTGTGTTTTGTAGACTTCAGGGAGACGTCAAGTTCAAGCCCATGAGAGAGAGGAAGCCATAACAGCCAGGCTACTGAAAGGAGAGAGGGAGAAGTCCAAGGTGAATATATTTAGTCTTAAGAATGGTTTTTGTTTTGTAAATGAAACACCTTTTAGATAAATCATTATGAACACTATAAAAGTTCTTGCATTATTTTACTAAAAATGACCGCAGTAGTAGTTAGCGTTCCAATTTTTACTTAGTATATCAAAACTTTTTAGATCCCTCCTAAAACTTTGATAATTGTGCTTTAAATGAAATTGTATACATTCTAAATGTGTAGATCGTATATGCTGCATACCTGGTGATATGATGATGGAACACATACCAGACTCCTGCTACTTTCACATCATTTTCCAAACCACTTGAATATTATGTATTGTCCTGACATTCTCATTGTTATGCTTTCCTTAGACGGACCAGGAACTGGAGAGAGCTAGACGACTCCTTGAACAGTCTGAGGAAAGCAGAGAGTCCCTTGTTCAACAGGTTTGTTTACGTCTGTGTGTACTGTACCTGATTGCATATGCAGATCTACAGTAAACCTCTGGAGACAAAACAATAAACAGTGCAGCGTCTTCCAAGAGAACTTCAGTCTTGTTTTTTGCCCGCTGTCAGACTGTCAGATGTCTTTCTCTGTGTCTGCCTCACACGGGCCAACGATCCCCAGGTGGAGGACATGCGCGGTGAGCTGCTGAGGACAAGGAAGGAGAAGACTGAGCTTCAGAGGGCCCGGCTGGAGACTTTTCAGCCCATTGCGCAGCCACATGGCAACCACACTGACAGGGAGGAGGGAAGAGGTGGACAGCGAGGGCCAGGTACTGAATATAGGTCTGGATGAACAGGAGAGGAGAAGACAGAGGATTTGATGCAGGTTAAATGGATGTGTTAAAATATTGCTATGCCAACCCGGTAACCATAGAAATAGCTGGCATCATATCTTGTTATTTTTATGTATCTTCTTGAAGAAAATCTTCAGGCCGTACATATGCATTGCCAATCGCTGGATCAGATTACCTTTAGGAGTAGAAGAGTGAGTGCAGGGCAGTTGGAAGAGAGAGGCTAAAGAACCAAGGCCCTGTTTGCACCCGGCATAGAGTGTGTCCTGGGTGATCCAGTTGATCACAAGTAGCTCTGAGTACGTCAGTTAACATCTGGTGTTAGAATGCGTCTCCACATGCATCTCAAGTGACCGCTTGTGATCGGGTCTCACTTACCCACTCCATATGCAAATAAACGCATACATCATTTCCGTTCCATTTGCAAAGATGTGTTGAAAAAAAAATGTGTTGTTGTTTTTAAGCGGTGGGAGTCAGCAATGCACTTCTCCTGCCTAGTCTGCTGGAAATTAAAAGGAGAAGAATTTAAGTGAATCATCCAGTTTCTGTTGCACATTCTTGGGTGCATTCACACCTGTACTTAAAGCTGTCTACTTGGGATCAGGTCACCCAGAACACATGTTACTACCAGGTGTAAATAGGACCAGATAAAGAGAGGAGTGTTTGATAGAGGACAGAAAATTGATTGGACAGTAGCTCAGAAAGAAGTTTGAAAATGACAGATTATTATGAAAGTGTATTAATTCTAAAGTAGTTTGAATGCAATAGGGCTTTTCAGATTTGATTATTTGTTTAAATCTGAATTTCACACAGATTGTGTAAAATATGGTGAACTATTTGAGTACTTGACTATGAAGATATCACCAAAGGTAGTTGGTGTTTGTATATCAGAATTTTAGTTTATCAAACCCTGCTTCATTCACACCTCTTATCACTTAATTCTGTTCAAGAGGTACAAAAAAAGAAAGGGGGTTAGGGTTACAAAGTAATTCAAAATGGACTTAAATATTTATCTCATTAAAAAAAGTTTTTGCATAAGGTATTTGTTGTGATCCCCAATTATCTATCACGTCCAATTATCACCACGTTGTCACCATATGCTCTACTTTTCTTGTTTCCACATGTAGTAACTAATTCTAACAACAACACTTGGATTCTGTCCGTATGTGTGTACATGCGTATAGATCATTCAAACCTGGAAAAAGAAGTGGCGGAGCTGCGAGCCCAGCTGCAAACAGCCTCAGTCCTCAGTGAGGTTGATGAATTGAAAAGGGCCCTGGACCGCAAGGAGAAAGAGAGGGTCCAGCTCAGCTTACAGGTAGAGGTGTGTATCAGAGAAATTGTGTGACAATAAGTATTCATTTATTTATTTGACCTTTATTTTACCAGGAAGTCCCATTGAGATCAAAAGTGTGTTAGTATTTATATAAAACAAAAAGAACTTATAATACCAATGGTTTAGAAAGGACATTGCAAGTCATTCCTTAGTCATCTAGTTGGCTGTCTTTGCAGTATACTCTGAAGAATAAATGATCTCTCAGCTGGAGTGCAAACGGACACAAGCACGCTTTTGACCTTGCCCACATCGCCGTCGCCACCCTGAGCAGGGTTATTTCAGTTTTTTGGATGCCTCTCATCCGTGGTCGCATCCTCCGCCAACTCCATGCCACTTGATCCTCTTAAAATCGTCAGATGAAGTGACAGTTGGAATAGGAGATCAGAAGTCAACCAGCAGTCATTTATCCTTTTCAAAACGGTGCAATGTGTCACTTCCATCACTGTAACAAGACATAAAAAATTGTAGAAGAAAATAAAAAGAAACACATTCCCTTGCTAAGCAGGGGGTATTCAAGGCTATGGTGGGTATCAATAAAATGTTAGTAGAAATAGCTGCACTTTAAGCATTGGCACATTCCTCTAATCTCAGATGTTTCTTTCACTGAATATGTGTTTAAACTCCCACACATCCCCTATTGCCGAGTAGGTGTTAAAAGACGAAGTGGGTGTTTGCATGTATCACCTGGGGCGCCTCTTATGGTTTTTATGTCTAGATCAAAACAGACGTTGGAAATGTTTCATTTTAACGGTAAATGAGCGAAAATGAAGTATAATGAGGAGAATGGGGTGGAAGATTAAATTTTTCAGTGACTGAATTTATATACAGTCTAATAGGTCTGTGCCTAATCAGTCTATGACTAATTACTCCTAACTGACAGTCTTATTCAGTATAAATACCAGAACGGCAACATGCTAACCTTACTTGCCCTTACTTTAGACTTCAATCAAACTTGAAACTTCGAAGTGATTGTGATTTTGTTGTGGATATGAAGTTAATCCAGTGCAACTCTCCTTTCAGACTACTTTTCAGACCAGCCTTGCAGATAATCCAATTGGAGGCAGCTTGTAAACACAGTCTCAACCTTCTTTGACCTTTCTGTCTTTGCCTTTAGTCCTCTTCTTCCCTCACTATTCTTTTATAAAATAACTCGCACCTTTTTTCTTTTTCTTTCTTTTCTTTAAGCATCAGCTGTCTTTTTCTTCCTTTTCCTAGCTTCAATTGCTAAACCCATTCCTCCACACCCACACCACATGTCTTGCTTACTCCTTACTGTCTGTCTTTTTCTTCCCATTAGCATTAGTAGTAGTCACACACACACAGTCCTTGACCTTTCTCTTTTCTATATACTAGGAATTGTCATCAGACCTGGCACGGCGGGAGCAACAGCAGCTACGAATGTTGGAACAGTTGAGGGAGATACAGGTATTTTATTCTTGGTTATTGTCACACTAATTCATCAGTGGTTAGGTAATTTAATTCAAGGACCCTAAACAAGGGAGGGACTTTTTCTAGTGGCAGTTTAAATTGTAAGCATATTGTGTGTACTTCCTCATTCTGGTTCAAGTTCACACAATTACAATGTAAAGAACTGATTAGATCCTTCAGAATTAGGCCTATGAGACATTTTAGGATCTATCCCATGGATAAAAAACACTGGTTCAGATTATAAGGAATGAGCATACACTTTGTGTATAAATTCACTCATCCTTTCAGAGCCGAGGGCAGGCAGAGAGGAGGGAGACGGAGGCGTTACTCCAGGAGAGCACGAGGACCAGAGATGAATTGAAGACCAGGGCCCAAGAGGCTGTGCGCCAGTGGAGGGCAAAGTGCAGGAGACTACAGAAGGAGCTGGAGGAGGAGAGGGCCCAGGCTCAATTGCATATCAACAAGGCCTTGCAGGTCAGTTGAGGCTGATGCATTCATTACATGACTTTTGACACCACAGCCTGATCTGTATATGTATAAGAGTGGCTGTCTTTGTGCATTGAAAAAGATCCATCCTAACACCTCATTGATTCTAGTCGACTCCTCCACTAGAATCAGTGAGTTTCTGCATTTAAAATGTGAAAAATGATCTCATCCCTTTTGCTTCCAAGGGGCAATCCAACAATTTTACCCATGGTGATCCGTTTACCTGTCTCAAGGAGTGATACTCAGTCTGTGACAGTGGTTATACAATGTCTTCTGTGGCTTTGGAGAGAGCTTTCCAAAGTTTGAAGAAACCAGGCTTTAAAGCCTGTGTTAGAGTATGAAGGTGTGGGGTTTGAAAGAAGCTGGCATTAAGGGAACAGGGGAAATCAAAAAATGAAAGATGCTATTGAGTTGCATTATGGGAAATATAGCATCCAGGGTTTTTGGCCTTTGCTGCTTTGTTTGTTTGTTTTTGACCGTTCTTATTTTAATCTCTCCCTTTATGAGTCCCCTAAATTGATGGAAGTGTGTGAGTGGCTCTTTAAATTAACATTTTGCATCGAATTATTTGGATGTCTAGTCTGTATTTATGATACAGTAGATTTAGCCGATTAAAACTAAAACCACTTTGCCATTCTTCTGCTTAGAAGGTCAGTCCTATTGTGTATCGATATACATTGTGTATGAGGTACTCTATGGTAAAGCCTGCATGAAAACGTTCAAATAAAATATGCATTGCACGTACAGTTATATTATACAATAAACAGACTTGTTCCATTGGTAAGCAGGCAAAACTGTGATTGTTATTGTTATTACACATTCGAGTTAAACTAGCACTGTGTCTGTGCACACTGTGGTCAAGATATCAATCAAAACTGCTTAGCAGTCAGCTGCTTTCTTGTTGCTGTTGGCTATGGTTGTTCCTTCAACTTATCTTTGAAAAAAGTAAAAGTTCTCAGTTGTTGCACAGAATCCAGCAAAAGTTGACCAGACCATGGTGAATCTCACTGCAAAATTGTTGACTAGGTATCAGCTGGCAACTCTAGTTGTCGGCTCCCAGTATTCCATAAACATACTGCTGCTGCTGCTGCTGCTGGGCAGGCTGCACTGTTCACAACAACTGACTGTCTTTGTAGCATTTTCGTGTGGACTCTGGCTCCTGCATAGCTGCTTTGACTTTGACAGGGTGTTCTAAGAAGTGATCAGTAATGTCTATGAAATGCATTTCTCTACTCCAGTAGTAGACCGATTTGTAGTGACGCCCCAGGCGGCGATAAGAAAAGTAAAACTTGCTTCAGCCAAACTCTCCCCGTAGTTCTGTAATCCACTGATGTCAGTGGATGGTAGAAGCAAACTAGGTTGCTACAACTGTGATATACAGAATATTGGCAAATGTGCTGAACATTGGATACAACCCCACAAAAATATTTTTAGCAGCTCTGCGTTTCGAAGCAATCCTCTGCTTTGTTACATTACCGTATTGAGGACATTGCACTTTAGATCTCGTTTTAGAAAAAATAAATTAACACCCTCTCATCACAGGCGAAATAACA
This sequence comes from Morone saxatilis, assembly GCF_004916995.1. Taxonomy (NCBI): domain Eukaryota; kingdom Metazoa; phylum Chordata; class Actinopteri; family Moronidae; genus Morone; species Morone saxatilis. Next base: position 5,588,882 of record NW_023340246.1, read on the forward strand.
GATGTATCCATGTTCTTTCATAGTAGAAAGTGAGATCAGCAAAAGCAGAACCTTTGTTATTTTTAAGTCTAATCATTGGAAAGAGGAGATATACATACATATCCATTGCAGTCCATATTATATGTCACTTACACTCTACTTACTGTGTAGAGAAGGAAGTTGGTCTCAGTTTTAAAGGAAAGAATGTAAAGGTAATTGCTATTTAGAACTACTGAATATATAATAAAACACAACAATACAATACAATATAATTAATACATAATATGAAATGTTGAAATGAAATGTTGCTGTTTAACCCAAGCAAAGCTAAATGGATGGACACTTGTGCATGCCTTTCTCTGTTAATTTTGTTTAATAGTTTTCATACCTGATATAGCAAATATATAGGGCATTGTAACAAAGTCAGATTAAAACTCTAGAGGTGCGTTTGGAATTTACTTAATTATAACATAACCAAGTATGAAGTCAAGTAGTCTGAGTACCTTTTGTGAGGTATGTTACAGCAGTTGTGCTTTGTTGAATAATTACCGGCTGACTATTTTTATCAGCTTGAAAGTCACCTCCCAGTGATTTCCATTCCATTTGAACTGAGTGAGTCACCTTCAAACTCACAGTCAGCAGCCTCGAGCCTCACAGACGGACAGACAGACAGACAGACTCCCACCTGGCATACTCGACGTGATGCGAATTAATTACAAAATCATTTCTGCCCCCTTAATGAATTAGGGGAGAGAATCAAGTGCTCAATTAAATGATTAGGTTCTGAGCTACAGCAAAGTCTTTGCAAATTCCAGTCAAAGCCAGAGTATTAGAAGCAATCTGCTTTGAACAGACCTGACCATTGTCCCTTATCAGGGAGCTGAGTGCTAGCATTTTCCTATCAGTGCAAGAGCTGGTACTGCATATGTTTCTCTCCCTCTGTCTCTCTGTCACTCTTTCTCTTGCCCTCATCATTATTGTTAGAGCTCCTTTTTGTACACCATCTTCCGCCTTGTCATTCTTCATTTCCCTTCTCCTCTCGCCCTACCACCCCCTCTCCCCAACGCTGTCTGTCTTTTGCTCCCGCTTTCTTTTTCTCGCTCCAGGCAGCCAGGGAAAAGGAGAGCTCTCATGCCCAGCTGAAGGCGCTGAGCCAGCAGACTGAGGCAGCCCGCAGGGAGCTCGCTGAAATCCTAGGCCGATTGGCGCAGCGAGAAGAAGAGCTCCACCGCAAGGACGTGGAGCTGTCCGAGACGCGCCAGCGCCAGTTGTTACTGGAGCAGGAAATCCGGGAGGTGCGGGGCTGAACATCCAGATATAGAATTTATCTTTCAAATCACAAGACACAAAAAAATATATATTTTCTTTTTTCACTTATAGGACTGTGTGTCAGGTTTTCATGAAACAATGTACATCTAGTGGAGACGTCCCGATACCATTTTTTCCTTCCCAATACCGATTCCGATAAATTGCGTGGTATCGGATTGGTGCACAGACAAGACTCGCCGATACCCAATACTGCATGTCAAGTAGTATCAGAGGAATTTCCAATACTGGTATCGGTATTGGAACAGCTCTAGCATCTAGTATACTTTATTATTCCTTAAATTCTGGTTCATTGGTTCATGACCAGTTAAACTTTTCAAAAATGACAGCAGCACTGAGTTTAAATCAAACAGTATCACACTACCACCATGAAGTGTGCTATGTGGGTGTGATGTAATGATGACACCTTTTTTGAAAGTAGTTTAGTCGTTATAAGCATGTTAGTATTCTTTTCTAATCAGAGATATTGCTAAAATTTTGCTTAATTCTGTTGGCAGACCAACTTGTCTCGCTTAGGGTGAGGCGTTGTTAACGTAAAACAAATGTGTGACAAAAGCCTCAGCTAAAAAGACTTTGATCAGATTCTAACAGCACTCCTAACCCTAGGTGAGGGAAGCCTCAGCTGCCTTGGAGGAGGAGACTCGGCGTCAGGCTGCTGTCCAGGCAAGACTGGAGGAAGAGAACCAGAGGCTGGAAGTGCGAGCTGACACCCAAGCCCGTCGTTGTCAGAGAGACCAGGACGCACAGGCCGAGCTCCAGGCCGCCCTAAAGCAGATGACCTCAGCCCATGCCAAGTTAGCCCAGCGGCTGACTGAGGAGGACAGCTCCAAGAAGGAGCTCCAGAAAGGCGCAGCAGAGCTACAGGCCAAGCTGACAGCAGTACAGGAGGAGGGGGCCGCACTGGGACAGCAGCTGCAGCTTGAGAGAGAGGTGCATCAGAAAGAACTGCACAACATGAAGGCAATGATGGAGGACAGCAGGACAAAGAAGGATCGTGAAGTGCAGGACATGCTCAAACTGTGCCGTCAGGAGCGGGAAGAAATACAGGCACACCTGAAGGAGGTTAAGGTAACCCTTTTATAAGTATGCTCACATTAAAGTACTTTAATGTGAACAACAGATTCATTCTTCGGTAACATGATTGATGTAGACATGTACAGGGTGTTTTTGTGTATCATGGCTCACGGGCTGCTTTCATCTTGTATTGTTTTGTGTGCCTGTGGTTAATTATTGAGTATCCTCTCACTGTCTATCAGCAGTGAGTGCTTTACTGCCCTTTTCAATGACACACCTTTTTATGAAGCTGGTTTCTCCTTTATGTCAGCCACAAAAACAAGATTTCCAAAGGGTGTGCATGTAGGAAACAGCTTCCCATAGCGATTTTTCCACACACAATGACAAAATAATTATGTAGAATGAGGCACAAATGTCTCACTAAGTGGCAAGTTTATTTATTTTATGCTTCTTTGTAATATTTGGTATTGAGGCAGTAATAGCTTAAAAAAGTCTCTCTTTCTCCCTCCCATCCTCTCTTAAAGCGGTCTGTCATTCTGGCAGTTTCTTTTAATGACAGATCTATTGCCATGAAATAAGCTTACTTAAATAATCAAATGCTTTATATTGTTGCTTATATCATATGCACTGCCGCTGTGTTGCAAAAAGAGAACCCCCAAAACCCACAGTGTAATTCAAACACTGGGATATTGTTACCACAGGACTGAGCCAGGCTAGCTGTTTCCCCCTGATTCCAGTCTTTATGCTAAGCTAAGCTAACCGGCTGCTGGCTTTAGCTACATATTTATCATACAGACCCAAGACTGGTATCAATCATCCATCGGCAAACTCTGGGCAAGAAAGCCAATATATATTTCCAAAAATGTTGAACTGTTCTTTTAAACAAACCCCAGTGAAAAATAGTGCTGATCTCTGGATTATCTGTTTATCTGTCAAATCTGTGGAGATGTCAAGGTCATAAGCCAAGCAAAGAGCGTTTGTTTTTTGTTGGGTTTTTTTTGCACTCAGGCATGGATCACGGAGTGCCACACTCTAATTGACATTTAGAGTATCATTGGCACACACTTCAAATTCAGCACAGGGTAACATGCCTCAGCCACTAAACATCTGGCATATTTCCGACTCAGTGAGACACAGACAAAATTCTCATTTAGAGTAATTTTCTTCATTGGCCGGGCCTCTGTCCTCTGAGTACGGGTGAATCGAGGATAGCTGAGCTCTTAATGGTGTGTGGTGCCCCGTGGATCCTCATGGCCATTCCAAGGCTCCAAGCGTGAATATTTAAAAACCCCCGGTATCAGACCTCAAAAGTCTCATCAAGGCAGTGCTAGAGATAGGAGACTCCACTTGACTTACTCCCCCAGCACCCTATCCACCCTCCCCTCCTTCAGTATCTCCGATGATAAGCCCTCATGGGTACATTGTTTCTTAAGGGGCATGGTCCTCTCTGATATGGTTGAGTTTAGACCATTAGCTGTGCTGAATGGCATTAATTTCTGACATAGCTCATTGTAATGGTGTCATTTTCAAGCGCGGTAAGGACAAGGGCGTTTGCTAGAATGTTTTTAAGTACTAGCCTACGGGTGCTGCAGATGTCCCTAAGAAGCCCACCCAATATTCACATAGCATAGCCAGAAGCCTGTGTTACGATTTTGATACAGTCAACTGTCAGAAAAAGCTTAAAATATTCTTTTTTTCTTGTCCTCTCACTCTTGATTTCTCCTCCACTGTATCTTCCCTCTCGCTGTCTCTCTCTGCCTTAATCCCTCTCTTACTGCCTCCCTCCAGTTCTAATTTTGCATTTTCCATCCGTTTTTTCTCTCCTCTCCCTTTCAGCCGTTCTGTTTTTCCATTTTTTCTTTGTTTGTGTCACTCCTGTCACTCTCAGTCCTCAGTCATTGTTGTTCATTTCACTTCACTATATCTTGAGCTGTGTGTAATAATGTGATCATTGTAGAGGGCTAATGTCTGAGACTGGATTTGCCTTTGCAAGCTTCAGCTGGACTGAGACATGAATTAAGGACTTTGTTTCAGTCTCTGCAATAGCATTTACCCATTCTCTTTTTGACCCATTACATGATGTTCTCTGTTTGTACGGCACAGAATGTCATGTCAGACCTTATTATTAATTCACCCTGTACTTGCCAGATGTGACATCTTTTACAAATTGTTAGGGTCCTCTGGCAAATTTGCTGCTTTGTATAATCAACAAAGCATACTCCCAGCTTATTTTAGGGGCTTAAAAATCACAGAAATACAAACTGCAACTTGCTTTAAGTTGATATTTTTGTGGCAGATAAGCCATCAGTCCTCATTACCTCATATTATTGCCTGTGTATCATGGCCTTAAACACATCCCCTCTCTGCTAGGCTGATGCAGCATCTGACAAGGAGCTGTGTGGGGCGCTGCGCATCAAGTTGGACAGGATGAAGGATGAGTGTGATAAGCTGGCAGCGCAGCTGAGCACAAGAGACGAGGCACATGCACTTCTCCACAGAAAATACCAGCTACTCAAACAGGAACTGGATGACAAAGTAAGCCCTGCCTCCTTTGCCATGTTTTTCAAACAGTGACTAATATCAAATGATGTGAAACTTCCAATAAATTTAAAGTATCTGTTGTTATATCAGTGAAATACATCTATCCTGTGCTGATTCTAATTAACTGCGACAGATGAAATCCAAGGACATTAAAAGGAAAGAAATTTAAATTTAAACTGTACAGACGTGAGTGCCGTCAACAGCTGTTACCAGTTTTAACAGAAGTGTGCTCTTCACTGAATGTGCTGGCTTGACATTGTAACTCTGACAGCGCATTTTATACCTTTTCTATAGCACATATAAATAAAAGGGCTTTGAGTGGTAACTAAAAAGATGCTATATAAATGCAAGCTCATTTACCAAGTCCACATAAGGAGAAAAACAAGATTTTGGCTCTATAAAGAGAACCAGATAACGCATCCCAATATTCAAATCACAGGAGCTGCAATGTTTTGCCAAAGGTAAAATGTGTCACAACAGACCATTATAAATGAAGCATTGTAGTGCTACATACATGCCCCGGCCTATACAGCATATTCTCCACGCAAAATGTCACATCATAATTTTTTGTAGTTTTTTCAGTAAAATTGAAACACAATTTAACAAATCACCACAACAACACCTCCTTACTTCTTTCCTTCCAAGCTCTAGTATATCTGGTGAGGTCATGTGATCATACAAACCTAAGAATGGGTTAAAAGGTTAAGTGGTGCCAAATCAGCACTATTTTTAAAGAGGCTGTATCAATACGCCCTCAGGTGTTCATACAGAAGATGAAGTATTGAACCCCTACTCACCTCTCTGACAGGCCCCTAACAAGTTGTGTGGATCTCTCTGGGGGGGATCTATGTATTGATTTGAAATTGGATGAATGGAGAAAAAAGGCTTATTAATGTAACATGGGTGGTACATTATCCCAGGGACAAGATAATGATCCACTGTCCCTGGGCTGATCAGTTGGTTCCTGTGCTTCGTACATATCGATTGACTGTGTCCTGGGAGGGACCCTAAAACTATTGACAGAGCAGGCCAGAGCAGGAAACCTAACTTGATCTGTTTGTGTAAGAGGAAAGGGAATGACTCCCTTGATGCCCAAGGTGATCTTTCTGCATAAGTATTATTGGGTAAACTACAACAACTACTGGAATTGATCTTGTAATAAGGAAACCTAGATTTCTCTTCTCCCTGGATTCATCCGCTGTAATGAGTTTCCTTATACTGTCTTGTAAGATTCAAATGACGTAACTAAAAATACGCGACAGCATATGCTAATTTGCATCCACAGTACCCCACTCGGCTCTCTCTCGTCCCCCACAGGTCAGGTCGGGTGAGCGGAGACGTGCTTCGGAGTCAGAGTTTGTTAAGTTGGAGGAGAAGGTGCTGCGGATGGAAGCAGAGCAAGAAGCAGTCCTTACCTCCATGGGTGAAGAACTAGATGCAGCTTGTCGTAGCCTGGCTAGGAATGGTGAAGACAAACTACAGGTATTTTATTTGATTAGACGTAGTTGTATGTCTGTCTGTTTTTGTATGACCAGTATTGACTCAGCGTTTAGTTGTGTTAAAGGTAAATCTCCGACAGCATACATACTGTCTGTGCATCTTTCACCTGTGCACACTATGGCTCCAATTAACAATTATTCTTATAATTGATTAATCTGCAGATTAAAATTTTGATTAATCATTTGGTCAATAAAAGAACCAAAAGGAAGCAGTGAAAATGTCCATCAGAATTTCCTAGAGCCCAGAGTGACAACATCAATTCTCTCTAGAAAATCCTCTTTAGCCATCAAATATTCAATTTACCATAATGAAGACAAGAAGAAGCAGCAAATTCTCACATTGAGAACCTAGTACCATCAAATTATGGCACTTCTGCTGTAAAAATGACAACAGTTAATTGATTATCAAATAGATTTATTTCTGTGTGTCTTGGCAGCTCTAGATTAGGGTTTCACATTTAATAGAAATATTATCAAAATTGCAAAATGGCCAATTGCGATATCCAAATCGCAGAAGCTACAATCTTTTTTTAACAAAGGTAAAATGTGCTGCAGAGATTTTCAATTGAACTCTTAATGTCTAGTTCGGATAGTCAAGTTTGCATTTGTACTACAACCTGGACGGGAAAAAGAGTGATGTTCCAACTACTATTTAATCTCCTCTACTCACTTACTAACTAGTTTTCTTGCACTCTTAATTCCAATAACACCTAAATTAATTGTTATGGCTTACTATGTGAATGTATTTTTTTAAAATCAAATCTAGTTTTTTCAAATTAGTTGAGCTGCTCTATAATCTCTCCACGTGTCCCTTGGCAACAGCAGAAGCACCCCCTGCGGTACAAGTACCCCTGGTTGGCAATCCCTGCTCTAGATCACATATGTGCATGCTCTCTCATCAAGGCTTACTTATCTTACACATACATGCTGTGATGAAGGCTAATCAACTGGGGACTTGTATTGACTATGAAGTTCTTTCATTTATGAAATTCTTTCATCTGATAGAGGGAAGATGAAAGACGTATGAAATTTATAGACTATAGATATGTGTTATACTGCAGAGACAGGCTCTTATGATATGTATATGAGTGTGTTTTGTATGTTTCTGTGTGTACAAAGAGGTAGAATTACAGCACTCATTTGTATTACAGTTAACAAGTAGTACCAATACAGATGCACTATCTACAACCTGGGTAAGTAAATATAAATTAGTGTATTACTATAATATTTTACCATTAAATAAAAAGTATTGTGTTAATATAATAGTATAGTGTCTTTCTGCATAATGATATTGATGATGATCATATATGATATGACTACTATACACTATACTATACAGCCTTCCACTAATATTTTGATGGTTTTGTTCCGACGTTAAATCCTTATATGAAATGGTTTAAAATGGTAATTTGTTAATTACGTACGTTAAGTACTAAGTAATAATTAAGTAATAATAAGCATTCAGGCACAGTTTACTGTAGAGCATCGACCTTTTTTAGTGTCCTGCCCCATCCAGGCTGTGATTGGACGGTTCACTATATATATATAAGTATATAATGGCACTGGGCTTCGGTATCCAACCCTTACAGTGTCTTAGAAATATTATCCAAGTATTGGAAGTCTGCAGAGTTTTGTTAAGGTAAAAGAATACCTCTATACTATATACCTAGTCTGGTAGGTGTTTGAATATACACGACACATTAATTCCTATTATGGACAGTGAAACTTCTACAGTACTACTGACAAATGCTAATGTTTTATACATATTGCCTACTGGAAATACACACACACCCTTACACACTAATTCACTTAAGGTGCACCCGTACTCTCCCCTATATGCTTGAAGCTAGTTTTCCTCTGTTCCTGCAGGCTAATGAACCCAGCCAGCTCTTACCTGCTCATATAGATTTCCCAATCTGGTCCAGCAGTGCTGCAACCAGACATGCGAGCCGACGCCTCGCCTCATCTGTAATCTGTCATGTTGAAAAGAAGTCAAACTTGCTACTGATTGGCCTAATGAGGGGAATCATTACCAGTTAAGGGGTGTATTAGGTTTAACTTACCTCAAGGTACCCTCCCTTCCTTCTCTTTTGGAGCACTAATGCAAGAAGTTGTGTGACAGTGTAGTGTAATGCTGAGAGTTAAGGAAAACTTAACAGGGTTGGTGCGCTGTCATATAGGGGATTGGAAATTTACTGTATGTTGGCAGTTGATAAATCAATTGCCAAGAATCAAATCAAGTTTATTTGTATAGCCCTTTACAATAGCCGAAAGGTACCCAAAGTGCTTTACAACAAAGCCATAAAACAATACATAACACATACAGAACATACAGATACAATTAAAAGTGCTGTAGTGGTGCAGCGCGCAGGCATTAAAAGCCTTCCAGAAATGCATAGAAGGTAGCAGACGAAGGAAAGGACACCTAAGAGACAGTACTCCTCAGAATTGAATGCTAATTAAAAAAGTGGGTCTTAAGCTTCGATTTAAAAAGGCTGAATCAGTATGGTCGAATGTCAGGGGGCAGTTTGTTCACAGTCTGGACAGCGACGCAAAAGAACGATCGCCCATGTGCGCACCGAGGAGCGCAGGGCTCGCACAATTGCGAAAAGTTAAAATCTCAGACAAGTAAGAGGGGCCAAGCTTAATGCGTTAACAAACAGCAGAGTTTAAAATCCAATCCAAAAACAACGAATTACTAAGACTACTTTCCAGTAAACCAAAATTGATATGCACATCTTTATACAAGCTAGTTAAACATTCAGTTTAATTCATAATTTGTTAATAGGTTGTTTCCTACCTTAAGATGCTCAACTTTGTGGGATACTTCCTATCTGGTTCCTTGTTTGTCCCTCTCTGTCTTTCGCACTTGTGACCTACTTCCTGTCCTCATCTTCTTTTGGCGAGCTGGCTCAAGAGAGGTGCACACGATGTAACTGGTTCTGTGTTTAAACTCCAGCTATGACATTTGTCGTTTTTTCTCTCCCTTCATTTTAAACTGTTAAAATTAGGAGAAATGCCATAGTGGCAATCTCTATAAAAACATCCACTGTGTCCTTTCACTTGGTTACTGACATCTCTGGCTTTTGCTTTTCTCTAACTTTGCCATCTTTACATTTTCTCAGCAGGAGGTGAAACAAACAAACTGCAACCAGGACACACAGTCAAAGTTTACTCATAATTCGAAAGAGACGTATAAACCACGAGTCCACACATTTAAAAGCAGTGGCAGACACTTGGATTCCACGGCAGTGCTGCCGAGAAAATAGTGCATTCTTTCACTTCAACCACACAGATAGCACTTTCAACCCCAGCCTACTTGTTCAGTTTTTCAACATTTCACCTCCTTTTTGTGCTGCCACTGCGCAGATTGCCCTTTGATGGTTCGGAAAGACTAAAGAGAGCGAGAGCATGTTATCCTCCCACAAAGTCCGCACCCTGCCATGCGGTTGTAACTCCCCCCTGAGACGGGACTCTGCACAGCAAGTACTCATTGCCGTACTTTGAGCTGCCGTAGCAACAACTTGGAAATCGTTTTGCTTGGATCAGTTTTGAGTGACGCTTGAAAAAGTTGCTGACACTGTGCAGTGACGTTTTGCCAAGGCACAGGACAAAAAGGTCCAAAAAAAATCCTGCTGCCTTGCTTTCACATGTCGTTGATCATGGTATACACCACCTTGCCACAAGGGTGTACTTGAAAAAAAAAAAACGTTTACTTTTTTGTGACTTGTCATGTGTGCAGTTTGTACAGGTGAATTTGTGTTTATGCCTTCTGGATTTTTGTTTTACCTAGTTACTGTGCTGTCGTTTGTGTGTTAGCAGGGTGCAGAATGTCTCCTATGGAACGATCTGCACAAAATCTTTCGGAAGAAATGTCTTTTATTTTTATTTGTTTTACACATGCCAGCAGCGCGGCTCTTGGGATGGCCATGTCAGTTGGTCAGTCCTCAACTTCGGTCACAGCTGAAATATCTCAACTAAATGGATGCGATTGCCATATATATTCTCACAGAGCTGCTAGTGCGACTGAAACTAATGCTGCGTTCAGACCGACTTTAGTCCTGTCTTGCAGCCCATTGGTCCTTTGTTGCATGTCATTCACTCTCTTCCCATGTTCCACATTAGTATCTACACTATCACCATCTAAAAAAAAAACAATATATGACCTGCTGTGGTTAAGTGCGCCATAAGGCTTGAACAGACAGAGAGCTGATTGTACATTGTGTTACAGTAAGAAGTAAAAAACCGAAGGTAGCTAGAATTAGAATGGGCATATCCATATCTAATGCCATTTCGTACTGATGTACTGTTACATCCTCCATGTGAAAGGAAGTGGTAATGAGCATAATTGGAATTATTAACTTTGGTGAAAAAAAAACACTTGCATAGGTGCCATCTAGTTATGTGACTGTATTTATCTGTGTTCTTGTATCGTGTCTTTCTGGTTTTGAATGTGTGTGTGGTGTGTGTGTGTGTGTGTGTGTGTGTGTGTGTGTGTGTGTGTTGTGGTGTGTGTGTGTGTGTGTGTGTGTGTGTGTTGTTGTGTGTGTGTGTCAGCAGTCATTAGGAGTTGGCAGACAGTCAGTTCGTATTGCTGATGCTGACAAGCTTGTCTGGGAAGGATGGAACATACTCCCTGAGCTCATTTTTATGACACGCATACAACCTCTGTGTGTAGGTGTGTGTGCATGCACCAGTGTATGTAGTGTAATAGTCTGTTTAACACACTCGCATGCCAATTTAAGTTGGCGGAAGCTGCTCTTCACAAAAGTTAAGGGTTTGACAGGAAGTTGTTCTTCTGATTTTTATCCTGTTGTTTGTCCATCCACATATTCAATCACTATTGTGTATATTCTTTTTGCATTTTATAACTTTTATGATGTCTCTTCATATATTTTTGTGTCCATTTAGACAACTGACTATACATCTATAAGATCACAACTCCAAAATCTCTTTGCACTGCTTTCCATTGTAGGCTTTTTGAAGAACTTAGTTTTAGTAATGCATGCTAACAAAGGCAGCAGAGCTAACATTTGCATTAATCTCTGTTTCTTTAACAGGCGATCTCCCAGAAACCTGGATTAGTGAAAGACCCACACCGCTGGCTAGCTGAGACAAAGGTATAATTATTACATGCAGTAGTGCTGCCTTCCTTAAGAGGGATATTTCCAAATGATCAATTATATAATTAAGAAAACCCAAAATTAAGCATTTGACAGTGTTACCATGAACATCATGCTCATCTCCGGGAAAGACAATAGCATAGGATATATGTAATCAATGATTTGGTCTTTGCAAATGTAAAATGATTGTACCATCCACACATGGTTGTATTTCTGCTTGTTTAAAACCAACCTTTACCGTAGTATAACCTCTCAAAAAAGAAGATTTATTGTTGAAGAAACCACTTTTCACAGCTGAGCACTGATGTGTGGTGAGAGTCAGCAGTAATCATAATGAAACTGGAGTTCAAAGATTTGTGACAGAATGTGCTCCCATAATAATCATAAGGGCAAGGACAATTGTAAACTGCACTCCCCTTAGAAGTTTAGCCATAGTACGTTATTTTATTGGTTTTCATTCCTCGAAGCCAACATTATGGTTAAAATGATGTTCTGCTTTGGTGAGGCTCTTTTAATTGATGAAATTGTGAGACCCAGTTTTTATATAATGTGTTGCCATCTTGCCATTATTTTATTCGCTTTTGCATTAAGAGTTGCCTCCTGGCTTCCTTCCAAGACAAATCCGTTAAGTGTTACAATGATGTACTGAACAAAAAAACATGTAATTATGGTTGTGGTGGTGATGCATGATACTGTGTTAAAATGTGTTTGCACAATTCATAGTGTTTATCACCATAATGTATATCTCCTGTCAGAAAGCTTTCAGAGCACAGTGCATTTACAAGAATAAAACAATAGAGTACAAGAGAGATAATTAGCTCCCTAGTTAGCAATTTTTATGTTAGTAAAATCTAGGTATGATTTACAGGCTTGTAGAACACAGTTAGAATTCCCATTTAACCCATAATTTTGCATGGCGGTAACAACTCTTTAACTAAAACATTGTACATTTATTTACATTACCTGTTGACAGTGTGCTCAGCACCACATTGACTGGCCCACTGTATTTTCTCTGAGCTTTTATCACATTCATTTTGGCTGTGTCCTTTTCTGAACTTGAGTTTAACACCGTGGTCATAGCCAAAATGTTAACACATTGACTATATTTTGTGTTTAAAGAGATTTCAAGAGACTTATAAACTTGCAGCTTGGACAGTACTGGAGCAAAAAACCTTTTAAATTAAGATGTAATTTCTTTATTAAGAATTCGACTTTAAAGGGAAAACAGGATTCCCTTGTGATTTTCTTATATCAGTTTTCGTGACTTAATTAAGTTCCTATGAGATGTCCTTTGCATATATTAGTGTGCAGACTTCTACATCAGATAACCAGTTAGAGCACAGTGCTGTATGTATGATTACGTAAGGAAAATCATTTTTATTCTAAGAAATGGGTCTGAAACGCAGGATGTCAAGGTAGAAACGGAGGCCTTAGTATTAAAGATTTACTCCACCATAAACACTTTTTTTTTTTTTTAGCTGTACCGTGATGAAACACATCAATGTTGGTGTTAAAACTGACATTATTACCAAATTTATAAAAATCAGCATTTTGTGTGTTGAAGTCTGCTCAACACCCAATCTACTGTTTTAAATCATCCTGAACCCTGTAGTGTAAGATAGAGTCGATCGTTTGGGGCGACACTAACCTGGCAGTATGTAAACTGCTGCACTCATATTCAAATGTATACTGATCAAGACGCCTCATTCACGGGAGTTTATGCAAATTTTTGCTAAACCTTTACTAAGTATTTTTTCTATTCTGGTGCATTAGTTGGATGCTTCAGACGGCTGTAGAAGCACTGGACTGCAATCTTTACTGTGATCCCACGAACTGACAGTCCTCCCAAAGACACACTCTAAGCTGGTAGCTTAGCTGCAACACAGGAACAACACAGAAACTTTTACAAACAGCCAGCAATGTGCTTCTAGTGACTGTCAAAGCTCCAGCGATCTCTCTGTGTTTCCAGCACAGACACACAGAGAGTTTGACAGCAGCTGCTCATTAGCTCTGACTAACAGCTCGCTGTTCCTGCTACGCTGCTGTGTGCAGTGTCACTCAGGTTGGTGTCAAAGCCACGCCCCCTAAAGTCACTGTCCTTTGGAGGTCTCTGATGAATTTTTCTTTTTTATTTGCTGAGAGGAAGGGAGGTAGCAGAATTGAAGGGTGTGGTTACATTTTAAAACCTTATATCTTATATTCCCTGATCCCCCTATATTTTTAATAAGATCTTTACTATAAGAAACCCCCAAAAAGACCATGCTACTTCCCCCCTCTCAAAAACAATTGTGCATTGATTTCATATTTATTTAACCAACCAGACCAAGCTACGCTGGCTGTGTGAGGAGGTGCGGGAGTGCAACACAAGAGACCAGCGCCTAAGGAAGCAGCAACAGCAGACCAGGGATCAGCTGAAGGCGCTCAGGCAGAGCCGTGACTCGGAGCAGACAGCTCTCCTGCAGCGCCTGGACCAACAGGAGAAGATGCTGCACTCCCTCAGCATTGAAAAGAGAGGTACATAAACAGTGTTGTATTAGAAAAATACACAAACATTGAGCATGGGAGAATGCAGTGTATGATTTTTTGGGTTTGGATTTATGTGTGGGGGGGGTTCTCTCTCTCTCGCCTAAACAGTGGTACTACACCATCAAAGCATGCCAGTGAGTCATATGCCAACCAAATATAAGATATCAGAGCCCAGCATCATGTGAGACTAATCAGGCAGCTAATACCTGATTTTAAAAAGCATTGTGCCTGAAATCCTTCAGTTTGATGAAATAACAATAGTGATCTGGAAAATTCTGAAAATTTACTATAGCAAGCTCTTAATGAAAATGTAGTTATTCCTTGACTGTTGGACCAACAGTAACACTAACTTCCTGTTTTCTTCCTGTCTCATTTACATAATCACCCCGTCATTAACTAATTCAAACCTGCATATTTCTGATGCGCGTTTGTCACAGAGTGGTTCTTGTGTGTTGTTTTGTAATAGAAGTTTGTTAAAATGGCTGTTTGTGCCAGTGTATCTGATGCTTTGTTTTTTTGTGCATGTGGGCCTGTCTGTTTATGATTACAAATGTTTGAGAAAACATCTTAATGTGTGTGAACTTTGAGACTTCTATGGGAAATTGACTTGTTTTTCCGGTCCCAAGTCCCATTTTTGACTGAATTTCTCCTAATGAGCTGTAACTGCCAGAGGAAGAACAACTTGTTTTTAGCACTTCATCTGAACAATACAAGGAAATGGGCCTAATTTGTGTTCCATTAACTGAGAGAAAGAGAGTTAAAAGGCACAGTGAGACCATAGAGAGAGGGATAGGTAGACATGGACAGAGAGATGGAAAACCAATACATAGAGACAATCAATCAAAGTAATTCCACTTTTTTTGGTCATAGTAATATTGAACCATTCCGATAAGCAATCTGATGATCCCACCTCATCTCCACACCTCCCTTTGGAAACACAGTTAACTCTGTCTTTGGACCCAATCAGCCGGTGTGGATTCACTGCAGGCAGAAGCACCGATATGGTCTTTTTAGTAATTAGACCTAAGAGTAATATCTGTGTCACAACAGCTACAAGATCCGGTTATTTAAACTGAAGTTGTGCAAATTAAGATTTTATCTACTGTGCTTTGAATATGGCTTCTCAGTAATGTGGTTGCTCTTTTGTTGTATTATTGCAGAGCGAGATAAGACTTACAAATCCCTACCATGCATGAGCACATACATTATGATGAGCTGTGTTGACGTGATGCATTTGTAACAATACACTCAACCATGCAGTGTGGCCAATACTAATTTGGTTTACCTGTCCCCATCACAAGTGATTCTTTTGTCTGCCATATATATTATCAAACGGGAAATTTTATTCTTATGAGATGTATTTTACTTGTAACTACTTGTCTGCTCATCTCAGTAGATTACCTGTTAATGCCGCCACTCTGCAGAACCCTTAGTGATAGACAGGAATTGTCTCTCAGTGAATGTATTAGTTTCAGATTGTCATTGCAGTCTGTTTATTTTTCCTTTAGAGATTCCATCACTTACACAGTTAACAATAGTTCTTGTTTTATAAAAACAAGTTTGAGATGAGCTGTGACAGAGTGTAAGTCTGTGTAAGAAGCAACAGCAGTCTATTACCACCAAATGAACAGGCTAGCTAAAACCAGGGGTTGGAGACTATGGCAGAATATATTTCCATAGGCAGAAATGGTGTATATGTATTTATGTCAAATATGTTAGCCTGTGTAGCCAGATCATGTATGTTTGTTTACATGCACACATACTGGAGGAGGTGGAGATTCAGTCATCCCCAGGTAATTGGATATTAAACCTGGGATACCCTATACCAAGTCAACACCTAAGGTGCAACAATAAGCACTAGTTAAGAATAATACTTTGATTATTTCATAATGATTAATAACAATGTATTCGTTTTAGTACATAAACTAATATAATGTGTTGGCAGCACTTTATCAGAACAGTTGGCACAAAGCTTAACGCCAGAAAGAGTAAACAATGGGTAAATATTGTGGCATTTGTGTAATAAAACTCAATTGCTTGGCTAAATGAAATCAGTTATTCCTCTAAATTAACACCTCATTAAACAAACAATCAGTGATTGTAATTAAAAACAATTTGGTGTTGCAATCAACAACAAACACAAGCAGAGTTTGTCTTCCCTCTACCTGTGTGAGTAGAAATAATCCACTAGCAGTAAACTGAAACAGTCTAACATATTGGGATAAGTAGCATTCACCACATGAGGAAAACAGTTAGTCTGTTTTTTCCTCTGGTACGCTGGGGGGTTAAGTGACTGAGTCTACCTTCCCATGCCTCATTGATTGAAATTGGTAAAAACTGCTAATTGTGGAAGGTCCTGGTGGTGTTCGTGTCTCTCCAAATGAAGTTGTTCTGTCTCTGATGCTGATTCAAGTCCTTTAACGCTGAATATTTGATGATATTGAATCCTGATAGTCCTGAGCCCAACTTAACTACACAATACAACTGCAGCAAATGTGTGTAACATACGTTTTACAATTAAATAGCTTTAGGTAATGCTTTATTTTACAGGGGTCCATAAATTCCTAATCATTTCTTAGGACATTTGCAGGAAAGAATCATATAATTTTGAACAAATTATAGGTAAAATAGAAACAGCATTTCAATGGTACACTTCTTTTTACAGTAGTCAGTCATGTCAGTCAGTAGTCATGTAAAAGAAGAGCGCAATGTTAGTTCTGGCAGAGCACTCACATTGTACTTGCATTAGCTGTTTGGCATCAGCTGTTTCTTTCATGCCTGGAAGTTTTTGGTGTTGGTTTGACTCAGATCAAATGTTTATGTATGTGGTTATTATGAGAGGGTTCTTTGAGAGCACCCTCAAACAGTAGAGCTGTTTTCTGCCAAACCTAACTGTACAATTACATGAGCTGTACAACATATATGAGGAATAAAGACGTAAGTAAATAAATGTGGACCAACTAAAATAACCGTATCAGAATTGTCTCCATTTCCCCAAAAGTTAGTACCAAATTATTAACAGTTTTGAAAAAGAAATTCATAGGAAAATATCAGGAAATAAGAAACCTGTAAAATGAAGTGTTACTGAATCTTGAATTACGACTTCCCTTTAGCATGAGGTAAAATTAAATACAAACAAAGTATCCGATACCTGCTGCAGATGGAGAATAAAGTCAACATATGCCTGGCTTGACTCCAATGCCAGTACTTTGGCACTGGCACTGCATAGGGGAATCTGGTGCAATCTCAGCTCATCAACAGAAATGTTTCTTTCAGAGCTGCTGGAGAAGACTCGCAGGAAGGAGGAAGAAATGAGAAGCCTTCAGGTTAGCCATTATATGTCTTTATTAATCCTTATCTGTTTGTCTGTTCATTTGTGTCTGTAAATCTGCACCATAAATAGTGGATTTTTAATATCCAGCTGGCCTAATTTCAACTATGTTGCCAAAAAGAGACAGCTGGTACTATTTCTGTTTATAAACCACATTGCCTTCAAATTCTTTTTCCTTTTTGCATATCTATTGGGTTGTTTTTGAGTAACTGCTGGGCTTTAGTGATCTGAGTTCTGTGATGCAGTGCTTCAGACATTAGTACACAGCCGTGGGTCTGTCGAACTCCTTGCAGCCTTGCTTGGACAAGTAGCTAATTACTGCAGACACGAGGCCTTGGAGTTTAAAAGCCACCAGAGGCCTTGTCTCTGTCTTTCAGTACCGCAGCATCTACACTTGGCAGGCCACCAACTCACCTAGTCTGGATTGGACTGGCCCCCTGCACCTCAACGGCCCTTTCCTCACCATTAAACAGCTAAACACATACACTCTCTCTCTCTCTCTCTCTCACTCACACACACACTCTCACACACTCTCACACACACACACACACACACATACTGGTTTCCATCTGCAAT
>NW_023340246.1:5606896-5644160 GCF_004916995.1 Morone saxatilis
CCTCTCTTTTCTGTCACTATTCTCCCACACACACTGGATTTCTCTCTGCTTATCTACTATTTTGAGCTGTTACCCGAACTCACCGTGTGGCTCATTTTGTTAGTTTAAACATTACTTTGGTATTGGGTCTTACTTTGTTTTTATATGGATATGAAGTAATATTGTTTGTGTCTTTACAGGACCGTGTATTGGATCTGGAGATGGTGAGGTTTGATTTCTTTGATCAAAGTAATGAATAAAGTAGTAAAGGTGATGTCTCTACTAGATGTCTGACAAGAGCTTAGCATTTCATACCAAAACAAAAGCCCACCAGACTGCACTGACAAAAACAGTAATTGCAGATAATCCTTTACACAATTCAAACCAGACAGAAACAAAAAATAGAAACTCACCAAAACAGTCTGTTTGTCTTTCCAACAATCAACAACACTGGTTTGATTGTGAATTAAGGGTTGATTTCAGAGTTCGATGTGAAAATATTAGCAAAATGGGTTGCAATGGTGGCGGCAACGTAACCTAATACAGAAACAGCCGTACTATAGCTATGCCTGTCACCAGACTCCTTTGACAAAACGGTAATTTTATCTTGGATATCATCATAACATCGTAACTTCATTCAAAGGGTACTAAACAAAATAAAACTCTTAAAACCATCTTTGTTATTCTTTCCACTGTTCCAACAATCACTGACTCCAGTTTGGTCAAAATAAATCTTTAATGTACTGATGTAGCAGTTTCACTCGCTCTACACAGTTAAATACATTGGGACTCACATGCACTAACATGCATGCATGGTAAACAAAGCACATACAGGCTGGGATAGCAGCACGGGCGGGACACTGTATACTTACATAGCAAATATTAGTTTGCTATATTAATGTTTTAAATCTCATAACCTTAAAAGACAATTGTGTATATTAGAGTTTAGAAAACCTGGAGTTATGAATTGTCCTGGAGTTGTTAGATTAGAAATCATGTTGACTTTCAGCATGATTCGGCGCAGCCGTTTTGGCAGGTTCACCTAGGGCTGTATTTGTTTAGCAACCCATAGAGCCTAACAGAGTGTTAGAAAAGATTGCTTTAGTCAAGGCTCATGGCTCTGTTAATCATCATAAGTCCTGCTGATTGGGTTAAGAACTGAGCTGTGCTGACAGTACAGTATTGACCTCACCATTCAAACTGTTAACGTCCACTACTAACATCCTCAATCAGCTATTAGATGTCACCCCAAAATTACTTAGCACCACTGAAAGGTTATATTGACCTAAGCGCTTTTTACCCTCTTGAAAAAAAGAAATAAATGAAGCTGTCTAACGCACGCTGTCTATGCATCACAATTATGCAGCATGCATGGCCACTTCAGCCTTCAATTAGCTGGGAAAGAAGAGGAAATACCTCAGACCCCCCCAACACGTCAGATAATTTCTGCTTACCACAACAACACAGGGGCAAGATGCATCGACCCATCCTCCACTCAACCGGATGGTGGGGATCAACCAACAGTCTTACTTGTGTATGTCAGTGTGCCATTCAGTGTAGCAATCAGCGTGACGCCTTGTAACAACCAGCTCCTTTGATGCTTAAATGCTCCATCTGAATGGGAATTGGAGGGCTATTGAAACATACAGCGGAGGGATGAATAGAATGGAGTGCGGCTAGAGCAGTTTCTAAATCAAAGATTGAGTGTTGTAACAAGTCCTCAATTAGCTTTTGAATCGAGCACACAGTTTGTCATCATGTCTGTTACCATGTAGACTTGACGCCACCGTTTTTATTTATACTGCAGCAGTTGTGCATATAATAGAATCCATAGTTGTTTATAGTAGTGTTGGGAATATAGTAGTAATGGGAACTGTATAGACTGCATTCTCAGCAACTGTTGTTAGAGGATTTGTATGTTAAAGAAATACTGCACTGGAAATCTTTCGGGTACCTGTGGCCAAGTGGTTCAAGTAGATATTATATGACCTGCTGTGGACCTTTGTTATCTATCATAATCACCCCCCGCCCCAAAACTTCCTCAACAACCCTGCAGCATAATCCTGTCTTCCTCCGTATATCCAAATCCTCATATATCAATACATTGCTGAATATGGTACTTCTGGCAAATCTTTGGAGCTAGAAGCGTGTGCAAGTGTTTTATCAAAGGTGCCCTGTGGAGATTTTTTTTATTACTATTTTTACATTCAGGTCTTCACAGTACACTGGTATCTGTGAAAGTCTATGCTGAACGTCTTAAATTAGCTTCAATTCAATTTTATTTGTATAGCGACATATCTCATAACAGAGAGTTATCTCAGGACACTTTTCAAAATAAGAGCAGGCTTACAAGACCGAACTCTTTATAAAACATTTGCAGTGCCATTTAAAAATATATCTATATTTCAATCTATGCGTTGTTACGTCCATTTTTCCAGGCTTTGCAGCCTTCTTTACTGCCTTTGTTGGTGCATTACAAACACTGACTGAATAGTGTGAAAACAGCAGCCGAAAAGTGCATTCTGATGCATGATACAAACAAGACCTGCTCATGAAAACATCACTCTATTGCACTAATAGTCAATGAAAATGTTAAGGCTCTGTGGGACATCCTATTAAATTGTGGAAATATGTAAAAATGGAACATTTTGCTTTAGACATATATTGACAATAATCCTGGCATTTAAGCAGCCTGTTTTAAACTCTACCACTCATTAGAAATGACAGCATTGTAGATGACGTGTGTGAGCATATAAAGAAACATATTTACAAAAGTACTGTTTGGCTGATCTGTACACAGTCTAAAGATAGGTTTGTCGTGCATATGTGCGAATGCTTATACAGTTTATTTTAAGGGACAAAATATTTTATATGCAGTCTTATATTTCACATTCTGTTTTGTCATGTAGGAAGACATAAATAATACATAAACGTGCTAACAGTATCGGCTGTGCACCCTTGTTATTTGGGTAGAACATCCCATTATCTCTGCAAATACAAAGGCATCAGTAGCCGCCACAGAGCAGTTAAAGCACACGGAATACTGATCCAGCTGTGCAGCTTTCATCAGTACTCATCGCTTCAGGTGACCCTTGACTGGAAACGACGTCTCATTTCACTAAATGTGTGTTTTTATTGATTATTCCGTCCTTGTTTCTGTTTCTTTCATCTTTTCCTCGGTCTTAAGTGAGTAGTGCTGAGGAACAAGGAAAATTCACATAACGGGAAGGGGAGGCACTTAAGGGAATTGGGATGTAGCCCCGGTGTTTACCCCTAGATATTTCTCTATTAACTATTACGTTTGTTGTCATTGCCCGTGTGCTTCTGCTTCTCCCGTACATTGTAATTTATAATGAGTTTTTTTTTTGTTTTAAAATGTGAATTACATTTATATTTTGGATATTGTATCAATTTTTTCCGTTAATTCTTTTCAGTTAATCATATTTGTAGCTGTTGCAAATTTAAATGGATGGAGTTAAATGGCTAAATAATAAATGTCAGGGCAAACCAAGAAACCACATATTGTTATGTACAATTAACAATTTTTTGTGTGTGTTGTGTCTGTCTGTGTGGTCTGTCTGTGTGT
This sequence comes from Morone saxatilis, assembly GCF_004916995.1. Taxonomy (NCBI): domain Eukaryota; kingdom Metazoa; phylum Chordata; class Actinopteri; family Moronidae; genus Morone; species Morone saxatilis. Next base: position 5,610,462 of record NW_023340246.1, read on the forward strand.
GTCTGTCTGTGTGTGTGTTGTGTGTGTGGTGTGTGTGTGTGTGTATGTGTGTGGTGTGTTTGTTTTCCAGAACACAAGAGTAGCCCTGGACCACTTAGAGGCACTTCCAGAGAAACAATGTCTAATGGAGAACTTCAAAGATTTGGAGGTGGGTTCACTTCAAGCCTAGAGTATTTTTTAATGTAATGAAATACAGTTAACACCCAACTGTGGGTGCAGTAAAAATTTTAAATAATAATATAAATCAAATAAACACCATGCAGAAAACCACCAAAGAATAACATTGTATCAGATTTATTATAACCACATTTATCCGGTTGCATAATGCATTCATTTTACTTTCGGCCTGGTTAAGTACAGTCGTCTTTAGTGTGGTAGGTTATGATGACAGCCTCCATTTTGTGCCTTCAGGAATCCCAGCGCCAGAGGGACATGGTCGAGCAGCGCTACTCCAAATACAAAGAGATCGTCTGGGACCTGCAGCACCAGCTGGACGAGTCCAAGCGCAGAATCCAAGAGTACAGAGTACGACACGCAGACAGATGCAATTCTGTACTCTGGAAAAATGAGCTTTATAATGCCTTACAAGAGCCTGTACTCCCAAACAACAACCCACACTTTTTCTATTTCAGTCACTAATTGCACTGCTTTGTTCAAACAGCAGCAGTTTGGATAAGGATAGCCTGACTTTGAGAGCCATTTATGAGTGTAGCTCGCCCACACCGGTGCCAATGTGTGCACCGCACCTAATTTGCAACTTGTATGAATAAATGAATAATTTCACATGCTGGTAATGCATCATGGATGGACAGAGTAGGACAAGCTCGAGCGATGGCACAAATGTGCATTCAAACAAAACCGGAATTTCACCAGTCACTGTTACTTGCTACAGTCATCTTCTGTGCTATAAAGCCGTCAAGGGAGCCATCAAGACATCATTGTTGACAGCTGATTGCCATGCAACCTCCCCTAAACAGCCACACAGTCACTTTTTAAATGGTTTTAATGTGCCAGATTACCCTATTGGTTTGCCAAATGACTCCCGTGCTGAGCGATAAGTGGCGATTGCATTAGTTTAATAGCTGCTGCCCACTCGGGGTTTGTTTAAGGAAAAAGGATGGATGGGATGTCTTTACAGAACCTCCATCTTGATCAGTCAGCAATGCCAACAACAACAAATAGCTTCTACACTGAATGTAACAGTGGCTCTCTGACTGAAACACCGGCTTGGGTCAATGCCTGTCCTGTCATTACAGGGCATCTGCAATGTTGATCAGAATCAGAATCAGAAATACTTTAATAATCCCCGGGGGGAAATTACTTACTTACTCTATAAACAGGATAAAAGAAATCTAAAATGTGTGTCAAACTTAAAGAGACAGCAGCAACTTGGCAGGCCTTGCAACAGAATCACAAAATATCTTTTAGACATCTCTTTTTAGGCTGGGGCACTTTTGCCTGCATGTTTACAGGCAAATAAAAGTCTTGAAAAGAAGCTTTTATCATACACTGGTGCACACTGTCCATAGAGGAACTCAAATCACTCACTTCACAAACAGAATATTTTATCATTCTGTAGAGCACTTGGGATGTCCAAACAAGTATTTTGTGGACACAAAATGGCTCGCAACTTTTATTTTAAGGTACTTCAAGGTAGATTTTGTGTAGTCTATGTGCTCTGTAAAGTGCGTTACTGTAAGACATGCCTTATACAGAGTTCTGTCTGATATTCTATCCCCAACAGACAGGTATAAAATCTCCCCAGTTATTAGATGGATTGTTTTTATTATTCAATGGCACAACGCAACGCAGCCTCAACGTGCAGCGAGCTGCTGACTTTCAGCCTTGTCGGTTTCTGTGTCCTCCTGTCTTCCAGGACGAGAAGCTGGACGCCACTTCCAGGAGCCTGAGACTGGCTGCTCTTTCTTCCTCCATCAAAGGCCCCAGCACATTCCTCAGCAGCTCGCTGAGATCTGACACACTGTGTGAGTATTTATATACTGAAGCTACAAAACCTGTGCTCTGTCAGCTTATCTGTTGGTTGGTTTGATGGTAGTCATGTTTTTTTTTCCTGCATCTCTGCATTGCTGGATCATTTGAAAACATGTACAAGTATTTTTAAATGTGTTGTACTACAACAGTCGGCACAATGGCTGGATAGCTAAAATACAAATCCAGTTTATTTTGCAAGACACAATTATGAATTTACTTTTTAATACAAAATGTATTACATTTATCCCAGCAAATGTCATAATATTCATATTTTCCAGTCCAATTGTGTGTTCTTGGGCAAATAAGCACTGTCACTGGGTATTTGTTTCAGTAAAGATGAATTATGCAGCACCAGTATATCATTAAAAAGCTTAAGTTGTGATGTACATAATTATACTTGATGAATTTCACCGTGGCAGTCTTAGAGCACAGTAACTTCTCCGTTTAGTATTTCAGCATGGCGCCCAGAGCTCAAACTTTCCATCAGTGCTCTGGCTGTGTGTCTGTATCACTGCCAGTAGCTCATAGCCAAAATCACTTGTAGCACTTTACTAAGCTGCTTACAGATATTTGGCACAGTGTGAGAGGAGCGTACTTTCTGTGGCTTTGTGTCTGTTTTACCTCCAAGAATTATGGTGGCCAAAACATATCTATGGCTATTTACCACTATTGTTAATATACAACACAATTATCACATGCATTCATGACTACTCTGGCAGTAACAGGTAGTCCTAATCATTTTGGTACTACTTGTAATGAAATATCAATTACCAATAGAGAGAAATATAGTACTCCCACCCTTTTGGGCTGTGACTGGGTGATAGACAGGGAATATAATTGTTTTTCACTCACTCTCCTCCCTCCCTTTCCACAGCTCCTCACAAACGCCTGACCAGTTCAGACTTGGATAACTCCACAGTCAACGGGGCCAAACCCCTCTCAGATTAGCTCGACCTCATGTGAACCTCAAGTGAACCTTTATCTGTATCCGTACAAACCCAAACACGGTGCTTTACAGCTGATTCTACCTGCCTTGTGCTCAGAACAACTTGACTGTACCAGGAGGCCTTGCACTCAACACTAATCCTCCTCGACTACCTCAACCAGGCAATCACTGAAGGTGCTCAAGAGCAGAAGGGTAAGAGTGAGATTTCACAACAAACTTTGACAAATACTTTAAAGGAGGAGATACAAGTTTGGACACTGTAAAGGATGGTATACTGTTAAGTGTTTAAATGTTATTTATAAGAGCCTGAAATTAATGTATTTGAATGGATTTTTAAACCAAAATAGTTTCACTGTTACATTTCTTGCCATTGTTTCAACATTTTAATTGCTCAACAGCTGTTTTAAACATTGTTTACCCTATGACCAATCTGTACTCTTATTATCATGCCAATGTGTTTGTGTTGAAATTATTTAGTAGAACTACTGGTGCCTTTCGAAGACTATGCAGTTTTGTTATTTTACTGACAATGTGTTGTCTTCATCATGAAAATGTGAAGAATCTGTTGTTTTTCCATGTTTTAAATGCATTGACCAACTGTCTGTTTTGTTTCATACAGTATATATTTGTAAAAACAAACACTAAGCACAAATAGATATAATTTTTTATGTAATATGAAGAGAGTGTATGCACTACAAATAAATCCCCATGCAACTAAATGTCTGGTTTATAAGCACACTTGATGTCCCCTTCATTGCAGAGTGAAGTGTTTGCTTTGCAGCAGCCGGGTAGACTGCAACTATTCCCACTGGTAAATCTTTTGCTAAAAACCTTCATCAGAGATAACAACCTAAAGCCACATGAGAGAGAAATGTCCTCTTTTAATTTACTGCTCAACTTCTAAGGTATAAACACATTACCTGCTGTGCAAACATTTCTCAAAGTTGTACATAATCTCATTTGAGCCGTATGTCTTTTGAGACTTTGTGCAGTACTTTGGAAAGGTACTGTAAGGTGGTGTACAGTATAAACCTGACCAAACACCCTCAAACCACACTGAACATGTTGGCAGATATGAAGCCCCGAAACTGACAAAGTTTAGTAAAATGTTATCAGACAAGTCAAAAACACAGCTAAACGCATAAATAAATAATAATACAATAAATAATTAAAATGTGTGTAAAAACAAAATATTAAGCTTTGTTTTCTCTGAGCGCTGATCTGTTTGTAAAAATGCAGTCAAGATTTTTATTTTTCTCACTACCACCAATCAATTGATAAAATAAGGTTTAAATACAAGAGAACACTTTTACTTAGCCCCGTTTATTTTTATTTTCATTGTTTTTGGTAAAGTTAACATTTTCCATTTTAATTTCCTCACCAAATGTGGAAATGTTGCCTGTGTAAAGTAGGAAATAAAAGGATTAAAGGACCAGTGTGTATGATTCAGTGGCATCTAGCGGTGAAGATGTAGATTGCAACTATCTGAATACAGCTTAGCCTTTTAAGTGTGTAGGACTGGGGTCAGCAACCTTAACTATCAAAAGAGCCGTTATTGGCAGAAAAATGTAAATCTGTCTGGAGCCCCAAATATATTTATTTATTATTAGCTTTATAGTGCTGATATATCACCGCAAATCAAGCATGCCAGTAAACTAGCAGATAAATGGCACACAAATCTGTTCACACGCTAATACAGTCTCTATTTTCCTCTGAAACTTTCTTGTTTTGGATTTGGACTCCATAGCTAGCCTAGCTAGGGATGCTGTAGGTGGAACTACAGTGGCTGTGAATCATGGGAATCTAGAGCCAGTGTTTGGTTTGTCCATTCTTGGCTACTATAGAAACATGGCCATTCAACATGGCAGACTGTAGGAGAGGACCTGCTCCCTCTCTAGATGAAAACGGCTCATTCTCGGGTAACAGAAATTATTCATATTTTCTGGGTGCTCTTACACTAATGAAAACATCCTTATTATATTCAGTTTATTCTAAATGTTACACACTGGAACTTTAAATGTGACCAAATAAAGAGAACAACTAAATGAGATAGTAAAAGATAAATAGAATTGATTGGTTAAAAAAAATGATATCCTGTTATTACATTTTGTCATTATCAGGGCTCCATAGAATCTGTCTTTTTATAGTGATTTAATTGGTGTGCTTTAGTGGTTCATTACTCCCCCAAAAAGTAAAATGAATTTCACCACTTGTAATTTTTTCAGTATTACTCAGCACAATCATGTTTCTCAAGTAGCATGGTACTTTTAAACCTGAAACAAGACATACATAAGTATGAATTTATGAAGCTAAACTTCCCAAAAGAAATGCGATTCATGCATCTTTACTAAATCCAAGCTTGTGGGGGTTTTGGAGCTTTGTGTGTGCCAGCTGTACAACACAAATCCTCTCCTTTATAAGCTTCTGCAGGTGTCTTTTGTACAGCAGCCTGTAATATTCAAAGAGAAGAAAAAAAACTTAATTGACAGCTAAGTAGTCCCCCGTCTTAATGAAAATCAAAGCTTATGTGAGTTTTGGCATTTTTGAACACACTTCGGTACTAATGTACTGTCTCATCCTCTGAAGGAACAGCACTGTTATCTCTTTAAATCACTTTCAAAAAGGAGAAAGTCTTGCATTTAGAAGAGGCAAAGTTTTTGCTAGACTTAATAACAAAGGCAAAACAAAGTGTTCCACATAGTCCAAGCGATTACAGGTCCAGTCTGACAAAATGTCTGTGTTTTATGAAGCAGCATCCAGAGGAAAGCAAAGCTCAACCAAGCTTAGAGCAAAAATGAGCTGCGGCACTGTACTAAGCCTTCGCTCAATCCCTGTTTCCCCTCTTAAGTTCTAAGTACATTTGGAAAGCTGAGGTCCAGAGAAAATATTGAGCAATTCTCGGAGCACATATTCCAGCACAGTTTGTCTGCACATGTGTGGTGACCACTCAACATACTGTAGATTTTACATTCATCTATTGACTTGTGATAGCTGGTTCAGGTAGGTGGTTAGCACTAAACACAGACAGATGGTGAAGTCGCAAACAGTCCAGAAAGTCTAACAGATACCTGGAGACTATGAAATTGAAAATTTAGGATTGTTTTGCTTTGTAACTCACCTGTCAGATGAAAGCAGAGTGAATTTTGGCAATAACATTTGTTCCCCGTTAGGGCTCAAACTTGAGCTCAGACTTAAATTTGAAGATGATGAGCAATCTCAGAGTTTGGCTTTTTCATCCCCTCATTCATCATAGTATTGATATTTTCACATTTGTCTAAATCAATCATATTTGGCAGTCTCAGTCACACTCGCAGACATCCCCTGGCTCCCTAATGTACTTCTTTATACTGTAACTACGTCCCTAGGAAAGTGTCTGCTTATCTAAGCTATATTAGGTTGCAAAACACATGCAAACTCATAGATCAGTCCTGCTGTTCCCAGCAGACTAGTTTCTCCATTTACATTCTGCCCCATCATTAGTCCAGCTTTACTCCACTTTGTCAGGTTGAGAGATGTTAATGAATAAATTTAGAGCCTTCCACTGGTTTGTTTGTTTTCCCGCAGAGGAAAATACCGCCTCTATTTAAAAAAAAAAAAAAAGGAGTTTGTCATCTGCATTTGCACATGCATGAGAAATATAACACACATCTGTCTGAGCTTGTCAGAATAAATTGCAGCATGACAGTCAAAGTTATTTAAAATGTGCCAGTAGTATTCAGATCTATTCAGGAAGACTCGCAGAATGCTTCTTTCCCTGTCTGTATGAATGCAGAAAGGCTGAGAAATCAGGTCATTAGCAGGGTGATGCATGTTGCAGAGCTGACAATCAACACACGCAAGCAACACATTCAGACACACACATTCTTTCTCAGCTCTCAAATACATGTATTGTTGCACAACTCTTGTGAGGCAGCTTCTGGAGATGAGAAAATGTTTGCCTACCTTCTGCTTAGTTGTGTCCTCTGTGTCTCAGCTCAACCTTCCACATTTGCTCTGCTGGTGTCGCTCAGGTGTGTCGCATCAGTGGATCATTACCAGTCAGACACGACGAATCAAAGACTGATATATCTTAAAACTCTGGCAAAAAAAAGGCTAGACTCCAATAGGGGGAAGTTTAAAAACAAATAAGGATTTATGTAATTTGAGTGAACTAAACCTATAAATTCTCATTCATTAGAGGCCTAGAGATGCAACTGTGCTTATTAGTGTCATATCTTAACATTTATTGTTGCCCTCCTGGTTTAGATTCAATATTAATAAGGATAATTTTACTTTAGACAGCACACTCTGCAGCTGTGCAGGATCCAGTCAGTAGTATGCTCAAGGGCATCACAGCAGGATGGTTATGTATAAGTTTAAACGGCCTGTCAAACTGAGGCAGGCAGACAAACATACATATAAGCCCTTCCTCACAGATACTGTAATTCCTAAAGTTGAATATTATCCCACTAAAACGGCCATTAGTAAACACAGCAACCCCTTAGTGTTGCTTCTGCCTCTCACAGCCAATCAAACAGCAATGGGGTGTTTGCCACCGCTGCTTACCGCCGTTATAGTGCTGGCATAAGCCTCTGCAGGAGCCACAGAGGCTGATTCCCATTAGAACAAACCTATTTGGCTTGCATTACAAACCCATTCAATCAGGCAGCCATGCTCTGCTTTTTCGTTTAAGCCCGGAGGCTGAGAGTGTATCCAGCCGCTGTCGTTCAATAAGTGAATGGGTTATTGCAGCTGAGTCTTCGTATCAACCTCATTTTCTCCTGGGCTTAGGGGGAAAAAAAAACATATTTTTTGTGCAATTGTTGTGCAACAATTTGTATTTATAACCCATTTTAAAATAAGATGAAGTGCTGTACACTGTGTTTGCTCATCGAATATGCAACAGTCAAGGGTGAGTGGAGTGATTTCCATGTTTGATAGCAGACAGGTGTGGAGGACCAGCCCGCCGATCGTGATGCCAGAATGACCTCTCCTGGCACTGTGAGTGAGTCCACGCGTCCTTTATGGCACGCTCGAGTGTCATCACTTGTGAGGACCTGTGCTAAATCACAGGGAGCAGCCCTGCATAGACTCACAGCTACCAGACGGTGACTTTTATGAGCCAGTTGTGAATTGACTGGAGTGACGGCTGTAATAGTTACAGATTCAGTGTCATTAGTTTATTACTTATCATTCACTGCGTCGCATGAATATGTGATTAGCCTGCAAATGGGGGATAAGGGTTCTGACTGTCAGGGCCCTGGGCAGAGTCTGGTCTGAATTTTTCTTCATAATCCTCCTGTGTATATGTCTAATTAGCTTATTATTCTTTTAGTTCACACAGCACTGGTTTTGAAACAGGTTGGGATGAAATCTACAAAACAAATGAAACCCCCTCTGTGCAGCTGCTGTAATATCAGTGACCAACTGGAACAAGCAGGAATAAAACTTGGCTAGCTTATAACGATTTGAACATCTGAGAAAATGATGGTAAAAATTGGTACAGTGAAGAAAATTATTTTGGAAGAAAACATTTCTTCAAACATGGGGGGGATAAATGCTGGATATAGATGTAAGTATGACCCATAATTCCTAGCATCCCCTCAGCTGTTGTAAATTAACTAGTTCTTATGTAGAGATTATTCACCTACAGGGTGGAACTAACGTAGCCACTGCCAGTTTGGATTAAAGAATAAAACAGGAACTGTTTGTGACACAACCTAAATATGATACAAATGTTCAAATTACATTTCATCACATACAACATACACTACTGTTCAAAAGTTTGGAATCGCCTGCCACAAAAGCTTGATTCAGTACAGCCAGATGTGTGAGAGGACTATATTCAGAATTCTATATTTCAGAATGATCTTTGATAGTGTTAGGTTATAGAAAATCCTCTTTACAAATACATTTGTATGAAGGGTGTGAAGTTCCCTCTGTACAATAGTTTAACCGAACTGACAACTGAAAGGTCAGAAAGAGACAAAGATCCATCAGAGCAACAGTCCAGTAAGAATATAAGGATTCAGCAGTCAGTGGGAAAGGAATTGGAAGCTTGGCATAAGCAGCAAAATCTGTGGAGATTTAAATAGGAATATGTTACTGTTTCAGTGTCAAGTGCAAAATAACACCTAACGAGCTGTAATTAATGCATGTTGCTTTAGCAAAGCTGTTATTAACTTCTTAACTTTGAAATAGAATCAGGGTTAGCACTACTGGAATATCAGAATATCAGCTGAACATACTACAGACAGTTTAAACGTGTTCAGTGTAACCACTGAGTAGACTGCAGAGGGCCCAAGGAAAAATGCTCCCAAAATATTTAGAGCCCAATTACACTGTTGTGGTTCAATAATGATCCATCATGTACACATTTCTGGACTGGAAAACAAACTGAAAGGTATTTGGAGAAAAATGGTTATAACAGTATTCTCCCCTGTCAGGCAGCACTGTGGAGACATCGACTAAATGTTTTTAGTCATTTGATTATTATTATTTTGGGGCCAAAACTATTTCAAATGTCAATAATATATTTGGTGTCTATATTATATTTATATTATATATTTGTATTATTAGTCTCTATCTGTTAAAATAGCTATTATTGAAGGAACAGTGATAAACATCAATATAACAGGTGGTTCCAGACATTTGAACTGTACCTTAAATGACAGAATATTATGCCGATAATATGAAAGACCAGACAATTGCAGCTAGTTTAGCATAATAATAATTTCCCACTTATTCCAAACTGAATACTACTAACTCTGAAACACACACATTTCTCTGTTTGCATTTATAAATTGAACAAAGTCAGACCTACATTTACCAAGGATCAGAAGTTAGGTTTAATGTATATATAATATGCTTTGGCCCCTAAAACTGTAATTCATAGAAGTTATGCTATGGTTTGTGATGCTACTGTGACTAACTGTTTAACAACTGATTCACACGCTATATATGTATAAGTATTTACTAACAAAGACATTTAAGTGTTAATGATGTAACACAATATAACAAATCACTAGTTTGAAAGCTGGTAATTACTAAGTGCTTAGGATGGACTGTGAATACAAATGTATGAATAGATTCATGATTAGCTGATGCAACCTACTGCTTTGTTTGTGTTTCTGTACACCTAATATAAATCCTGTTTCACCTGCCAGGGCCGAGCTAAAAGCCATCCAAATAAACCAGATGGATGTTTTAAAAGTTTTATATAACCAGGCAACTCAATTAAAAACAGATTGTTATTTGCCTTGACTGGCTGGCTAGAGCAGAAAGACCTCATGTGGAACTCAGTTTTGAATTTGCAATGTGTTATCAGCAGGAGAGTCACCTTTACAAGCAACGCTGATCCTTTGCCAGAGTTTAAAAAAGAGCTGAAATACATTTTTTTGTCAATCTTGATGAAAATGTCGCACTTATCGCTGGACTTTTCTGTTTTTGATCTTTATCACTTAATGTATCTAAACCACCTCAAACCCAAACTGACCTTTATGAATTTTAATTTCAGCAGCACACAGAAACCCAAACAGCCTCTGCCACCATCACTTATAGTCAAGTCATATTTCACCGCTGGTTTTGCCGCAGTCCCCATTACAGCAGCTGAAATAGTTTTCAAGTTCACTCAAATCTCTTGCTTCCCAGATCCCATCCCGCCTCACTTTACATCTGGTCTGAACAGGCGGGGCCGGGGTCAGCCTGTGGGCTGTGCAGGGACCGTGGGGAGTGGAGCTGCTGCTGAGATACTCATTGCTTCATTGGGATTCTCACTGGATCCAATCACACTGTCAAGCTTGGATAGGAGGCCTGTCTCCCTAGGTAGTGGATACAGCGCACACACACACACATTCACAGAGTTTTGAACATCACTCACTGACACATACAGATGGAGACGAAGACATACAGTATAAATGTGCACCCACGTACTCATGCACCCTCTACCAGCATCATACACGCTCTATCTCGATCCTCACAAGCCTGTTGATGCTGCTGACTGCAGAGCAACAGGGAAGCAGTGTTTTAGTGTGCAGCTCAGGCTCGCTCTCACTCCTGTATTTTGCAGCCCGGTCTCGTCTGGGGAAACTAACCTACTTGAATCTTCCAAATTCTGTTCCACTTCAGTGATAATCCATTCAAAGTTATGGTAATATTACTCTAATGTCAAAATTAAAAACACCTATTAGATGCACTCTGCCAAACTGTTCAAAATTACAGTAGACTTTGGTGTTTTCTGCTAATAAAAGACTTTTTTCTGCATGTGCACTAACATGCATTATGCATGCATGCCAATAAATACCCTCAAGTCTAAAAATCCTGAGCTGCCAGACCTGGTCCCTAGATGGCACTGTGTCCACTAGGCGAGAAGCAGCCCTGCTGTTTATCATGCAGCTGTGACAGCCTGTAAAAGCTTTTGTCAGTGGAACTGAAGATTTAGAGCCCAGATTAGCGCATTCATATCTTGGCAGTTAATTAGGGCTGAGGAGCTAACTGAAAGCTTTGGCTGCTGAGTGATGGAGCGGAAGAATAAGAGGAGGTGTGCTCCCTGCAGGGAGACACAAAAGTGAATTAAGTGCACACATATACAGTATATACACCTGACTGTTCTGCTAATGTATGTGCACCCACTGAGATATATGAATATGAATGCTTAACCCGTGTGCAGCCACTAAACCACTTCTCTGATGTGGCTTCAGTGTGCATACACACGCCTACGCACACAGACGAACGAGACACATGCGCTTCTTTTTGAGGTTTGTGCATATGTGTGTGTGTGTGTGTGTGTCCTTCATAATGCTGGAGTTAAGGTCAGCGGGCTCATATTCTACCTGTCAGGACTGATCACCATTGCCTTCACAGTTGCTTTGCTTCGGTCCGTGGAGGATACAGCATCTCTCCTGAATCTTTACTGAGAGAAAAAAAAATAGCTGCATGTCTACAATCTATACAGGGGAGCCATAAAACGCTACAGCTGCAGACGCTCCCCAGTGCTCAAGATGTTTTACAGCATCCTGCCTCAGTGTAGAAAGCAACAAAAACAGATTTCATCTGTAATCAGTGACATAGCTGATGTATCACTCTCACAACACCGCTGTTTATTTGAAAGGAAAAACATGCCATAAAGCGTTTAAGTGGAATTAACCAGTTCATTAGTTGAAGTAAAATTTCATGACAGGTCAACTGTCAGCCTTTAAATGCACGAAGGGGAGCCGAGCTGCTCCCTTGTTGGCGTTCCAGAGACCCTATACAGGGCGAAGGCAGAGCTAATGCAATCAAACACACACAGAAATCCATTTGGAAAAAGCCATTAGCAAATGTAAATTGTTTTTCTGTCAATTAAGATATGAATTATCCAGCCGACATCAGCGGGATTGATGTAATCTACTTCTACTAATTTGACTAAAAGGAAAAGTAGTTGCTACACATAACATCCAATCAATAAACTTTGTCAGCTAACAAATGTTTAAGCAAATGGCTTGTGAATATCAAATTGATACGTTTCCTCTGCTGGCACCCTGCTGGTGTAAATCTGAAAGTGACTAATGGTTGTGAAAACAGCAATACCTCACTGTTTCAGGGTGTGCGTCAGTGGGTTTTACAGGAGCTAAATGTAGACTTGTTTTCTCTTTTTCAGCAATATGATCATAATATTAAGTACTGATAAAAGTTTATTTGTTATGTGGGGAAACATTTGGCTGAACTATAATGCTTTTTTATGTATTTTCTGTTTGGTTCGGTGGTGATTTATGCTGCAATTACCCTCAACGGTGCTTGTTTTTGTTCTCTGTTCTCTTGATGTCATTGTCATGATAACTGCCTGGTAGAACTTGCCTTATATTTGCCCTCTCTGCCCTCTGCACTGTGTAAAAGGCCATTTACTTACTTACCAGGATGTTCTACACAGTATTTGCCTTTTAAAAACATGCAGTAGATTCTGCAGAGATTTTTTTTTTGCTTTCATTTTTAGCTTCCTTCCTTCACGTGCAATCTCACAATTAGACTGAGATTCATATTCCAGTGTGACGTTGTGAGTGAGGTTCATTGTCTCTGACAGACACTCCTGATCCTGAGCAAATCGGCTCTGACAGTTGAGAGACAAAAGGTAGAGAAGTTCCACGACTGCTGCAGCTTGAGGCACAATGTACAAAAGACCAGCTAAATATTGAGTGGTTTCAAAAAGGGCAGCAAAGCGAATGTCAGTAGCTGCCACCTTTCGACCATAGTTGAATTTATGCCATTCAGTGCGGTTAAGCTACCTTTGAATCACATTTTATATATGATATAGTATAGCGTACAGCTAGGGTTTTCTTAAAAGTTTTGTGCTGGTAAGGGGGTACTTGACTGAAAAATATTTCAAAGTGAGTACATTTATGAAAAAGTCTGAAAATCAGCTATATTGAATTCAGTATAAATATTAACTTAAGGATGATAGACAGCTTGCAATTTTAGCATTCTGTGAGTATTATCCAAAGGCAGGGTGCAGTAGTATTCCTATGGCAGTGAATTTTAGGTTAAATAATTGACCTAACAAGATATGACATAAAAACATTACAACTGTTCTGTTCTTGGCCAGCCTGGAAACTTTAAACCTGCATTACAGATTTTCCGGTCGTTTGGGGGAAATGGAAACAAATTGTAAACACAAAACTGACCAAAAGTTGACCAACTAAACGTCCACTATGTTCACAAGGTAGTCACCATCTTTCTCTGTCTGCCATTTGGTGATAGAGCTTTTTTTCCCCTGAAAGATGGTTGTCTGATGTGGCTGAGAACGACGCTGATGTTGAGACTGAACCAAAGCAATGAGCTAAAATATGCTGAAAAGCTCTGTAGAGCACAGTTCATCCCTACGAGCCACCCCTTTCATATACAAGTGAAAATTTTTTCATATAAAAATATTGATTATAGATGCTTTAAACCTGCTTTTTTCAACTTCACTGCTCTGTGCCTTTGTAGGCCTGCCTGCCTCGGTATATTGCAGTGAGATGAAATGTGGATTGAATGTCATTGCTTGCTAAAATGAGTGTTGTTTTCTTACACATCAACTTTTTATTGTGTTGACTTATGCAGAACAAATTTCCACACATTTTTGGCGAAGAAAGAAAAAGAATCCTAAAATGTGGGTCTGTCTGCGAATGTAAAAAACAGTCCCTCAGAGGAAGAAATCCCTGCTGGCCTCCTCGTTCCAATTGCCTGTGGCAGGATGAATGAGTTAATATGTAGTCATTGTGCGAGCTGGATATACTCACACACGCTGCTCTGATATCCTACATCAATGGGCTATTGCAAGTTAATGACCAGCTCTGTGAAGGCCCATTTGCACGAAATATGGACAGAGTAAAAACGGGCTGGGAAAGCAGGTGCTGCTTGCCATTGAGTAGCTCATAACCTGGCCATATGGTTGTGGAGAATCTCATTTGGCTGTGCATTCTCACAAAGGCCTGACTCTAAAGAAACCCGAAGCCATTCCTCTGCTGTTGTGACGACTCTGGACCCCCTAATAACCGTTTTCTCCACCCGTCCCTTTTTCTCTTGTTGCATCGATGAACAGTGTATGAATTTGCATAATCATCTATAGGTAAATGATAGTGTTGAGCTGCTCTGCTCCGGACTTCATTTGAATGGAAATGATACCATTTTTTGATATAAAAGGAAATCACTGAAGTAATAGAAAATGGATGAGAAATTGTGGTTCGGTGAATAGTCTTCGGCATAGATGGCATCAATCTCCATCTCCTCGCTGTGTCTTCTCCTGCCTTTACACCACCAACATGGATGATTGAGTGACAGCCACCCGCAGTCTAACATCCAAAAACTTTGGGAACAACATTTTTTATTTCTGGGAATTGTTTGGAGTCAAAGGAGCAAAAGACAATAATAATTAACTGGTCGAAAAAGCCAAGTACCAACACAAAAAATCAAAGTGAACATACACACTGACTGATTTTGCATGAAAATGAATGAGAACAAATAACTTCAGCAATAAATAATGACATAAAAAAACAACATATTGCCGGAAGAGAATGTCATAAAAATGAGACATGAAATTAAGCTACACAATAACAAAAAATAAACAAATTCAAAAAGACGAGTTGAGCAGACGAGAACATTGAAGTCAGAGTTTTTAAAAAAAGGAAGAAAAAAAAACACCTGTAAGTCAGTAAGGTGCTAGCAATAGATCTCCAAATCCATCATAATCTGTCTTTATTCTCTTGTTCTGTTTTTTAAATTTCCAATAAAAAAATAAATGATGAAAGTAATTTCAGAATAAGGAGTCCCTAATACAAGATCTGAGGGAGGTGTTTTCTATTTGATTGACAGCTTCCCATGGTCAAATATTCATGCGACTGAAGAGAAACACCATCCAGAGAGACTAGACGTCTAATCTAACAACATTTGCTCCCCGCCTAAACAAATGTTCTTGTGTACATCATTTTTTTTCTCCAGGCGATCCTGGCAAAAGAAGAAAAATGATATTTTCGTCATGTTGCTACAGAGGTAAAATCAAATCAAATGGTCCGTCTATACAAGAAGAGGATTTAACAAAACCAACAGAAACTTGAATTTTCTGTACAATATTGACCTGCAAAGCACAACGGCTATGATGTAATAAAATATGTAAACATATTTGCTTTTGACACAGTCGTCTGTGACAACAGATAGAATCACACTTGTTCACACTGGAGTTAGTCTTTAGCCTGGATTTTTTTCTTTTTTTTAAGATTGCGACAATTAAATCTCTGGCAGACACAAATTATGATAATGCATTTTGCCACAGCATCTCAGGAAATGTAATAAAAACTGGACAAAAAGATGAAATGAAAGAGAAAATGCTATCAGAGATTTAAAATTCAGAGAAATAACAGTGTATTGTGCATTTTGCCTGGTGGATCCACTCTTGCACGCTTCAACACCCTCTAGAATTTGGATGCCATGCATAGCAGTCCAATCCTTAGCTGAGACGTGAGGGAGAGAGAGAAAAATATTGAGATACATTACTGTATCACATCCCGCTGAGCGGTCACTGAGCACTACCTAGTCAACCCTGACTGGACATCATCCTTCAAAAAAATAAGAGACCTAAATGCAATAAATAAATAAATTACTAAATGAATAAATAAAAAACAAACAAAGAAACGGAAATAAAAAGACAGCCTTAAGTACACATATACTTTAGCTTGTATCGCATCCATGAAAGCTACATTTAATGAAACCATTTGTAATGTGAAATCTTGTTTTTGACTTCCAACTTTCCCCGACAATCATAGTTTCTTGAGGTCCCTCACTTACACAGATGCCAGCACCACGTCACATACACCTCACATGCATGCTCAGAATGGCCGAAATGACAGTGATCGTATTTTACAGGGTTACAATGGACAAGGTCATTAGAACTCCAAGGATCACACACCTCTTTACAGTCACTTGGGGTCGTGTGGATGTTAGAGTGATGTTATTCACACTGCCAAATGTCTCCAGCAGGGACTTCTTAAAAAGATCCTTGCTGAGTCCCGTTGAAGTTGTACTGCATTGTCTCTTGTAATGCTTACAATAGTAAGTGTGCTTCCATAAGCCAAAGTTCTTTTGTAAATGTTTCAGTGACTCAGTAAGTTTTGAGTTCTCAAGAGATTTTCCTTTTTAAATCACAGTTGCCAATATGGTACTGTCAAAATGTTTATAACTTTGTTCCAAACTGTTTATTTTTCTATGTATTGGGAAATGACTTTTGATTTCTATACATAATATTCCTTGTCCTTGTCTTTCGGTCTCTTGCTACTGGCGCTGCCTTTGGCACTGCCGCTGGGCGTTTTATCCTTCACCACAGCGCCATTGGTTTGCGCCGAGTTGCTGATGTAGTTGCGTGTCTCGTCCACCTGGTAGGAACCCTCGTCCCTGTTCCTGTACTTGTACATGGCGTAGAGGAGGATGAGGATGCAGAGGGCGGCGGCTGAGACAATGCCCACCACCATTCCCGTGGTACTGCTGGATTCCCGGATCACCTCTGAGGCCCCCGGGGGCACCCGCCGCACCACGCCGGGCACCGTGGGCAAGGCGGCAGGCACCGTGCGCAGCATGGGAGAGGTGATGAAGGGGCCCCGTGGCTTGGTGCCGTCCAGATCGAAGGACGTGGGCAGGGGCAGCAGGACTATGTCCGGCTGCGGGGGTTTTACCTCACGGTTGTTCATTTTTCCGGCAGGCAACTTGGGTGGCGTGTCCGAGGGGACCGCCGCCGGCGGCGTGCCCCGGGGGTCAGGCAGAGGCGAGGTGGGTGTAGTCCTACCTGCCTCAGAGGCTTTGCTAGGCCTCAAGTCCTTGGCCTCCCACTTGGGCGCGAGGGCTTTGTAGCCACCTTCATAGGCCGATGTGGTCAAGATCTTATCTGTTACCAGGGAGAAGGTGGTGTAAAAATCTTCATCGTCAGTCGGGGGCAGGCTAGAGTCGAAAGCTTCGCCAGAGCCAAACCCCGAAATCACCATGCCATCATCATCATCATCATCACCATCATCACCACCATCACCATCATCACAATCATCGCTGCCTCGGTCCGACAAGCAAGGTACCCCCGCCTCAGTGGCCATGGCCAAGGATTCTTTGGTGGTCTCAATAATGGTGAGGACGGGGCGAAGGGTTGGGGGGAGGGGGATGAAGGGAGAACGGGTGGATACAGAAGGGATGTCTATGGGATCCTCGACTAGCACGGGGATGACTAGTTCCCCTCCTGGAAAGTGAAACAGAGACACAGACACCAGTCAGTGGGCAGAAAGTCTTCCATCAGCAGAGCAAGAAGCAGCCAAACACCAAAAGAATCAATAACCAAAGAACGTATAAAGCAAAGCTCAACATAGGGAGGAAATGAACTGAAGATAAACAAAGAAAGAAAGAACAGAAAATACCGTACAAGTGCAAAAACAATGAAACTTAGAACCAAACAAGACCCAAACTGAAAGAAAACAACAGCCATAAATAAAGTATACATTGCATCAAAAGGCTTTGAGGGATGCACAAGGGTGAGCCACATTAAACCGACTCCACATATTAACTCCTGCATATCCGACACGTTCTCAGATAGCAGTGCATGCTTTATCAGGACTACATTTATACTGCACTAGAAAGTAGTCATGGTTATCATATGTTCTATCTGCTGCATTCATTTTTATCATTTTCTAATGTTAAAAAAGTCTATTGTGTGTAATGCCACACACACTATGGTCCTATATTTAGTTCTGTCTCATAATGCTGCATATTTCTCCACATAAATGACTAGTTCAGGCTTTTAAGAGGCTTGTTTCATTTATCTTCAAGTGTAAATCCTTTTTAGTCCGTTCGAAAACTGAGCACCAAAAAGATGTGCTTTGTGGATAAAAAGAAGCAGAGGGTATTAGCATTTGTTTGCAATTCAAGTGCAAGCCAGTGGGCCCGAAAGCAAGTTAACTAAGTCTGAAATGAGAAAGTGTTTGTAAGGTGTTTCATATAGTTGCTCAGAGAGATTCTTTTTAACCCCACTGAGCTACACGGGCGAACACATACTAACAACTCCTGCACCATAAAAGCTGAAAAAAAAAAAAAAAAGCCAGACAACTAAAAGGTAAAAGGCAGTGTTTTTGGACTGAAAGTGCTCCAAAGTCCAAAAACATTACCTCCAGCCTCCTAAAAACCTGACTGGCACTTTAGTTCTATCAGAGGGTCACACACTGATCTACAAAAGAAAACTGTACCAGCAAAAAGTCACCACTCACAAGTTATAAAAAAAAATGGAGGGAACTTTTCTTTCCTCAGCATTAGTTGGCTCCCCTATTTGCCCTAGCCTCTTGCCTTTTGACCCCTACAGTTACCACAATGGCACAAAGTCACCGGGCAGTTCAATGACACATGAATGTTTGCTGATTTGTACGTTTTGGAGGGAGAATGTCGCTTGTTAACAGATTGTGTTCTCCACTGTGGAGTGTAGTATTACTGTATTACTCATGAGAGTGTGAGGCTTCAGGACCCAAGTGCTAAAAACATTTCCACATCCACTCATTATAATAAACCCATTGTGGAACACTTGATACCACATGCTGTATTAGTTATACCTGTTGTTTGACTACTACAAAGAGTTTGAAACATTCAGATGTCCATTGAAGCTGCTTATCCTCTTGCCAAAGTGGCTTGTTTGTACATTGCAACGGCTCACAAACAGGGCACTATAAAGAGATGCAAACCTTTTGGAACAATAAAGAAAAGAACACAACAGAAATAAAGGAAACTGAAATAATAATTAAGGCATTGCAAAAAGAGTTCAGAGTTAGAGCAAACATTGTAAAAAACATTCACAAAGTAAAGCCACAGATAGAGCTATCCAGAAAGGTATTAGTAATAAGTAGAAAAAACAGGTAAAAACAAAGTCAGCTTGGAAAATCATAAAAGCCTACAAAAAACAGTTTTCAAAGGAAGAAAGCATACCATCAGATTTGTCAACTTACATCAACAAATTGCCCGCATGATTTTGGCAGGAAGAAAAAAAAATTTACAAAAGAAAGTTGTGTAAGAATGCCTTTGGACAAGTTAGGTTAGTTTCTTTTTAGCAATTTCTGATTAATTAGTATATATTTCTCTTTTTAGACAGGATGGTACAGGGAGGCAACAACACATACATCCACACATCATGACATGAAAAATAATCTTCACCATTCTGTTCAGGATATCTTTTTTAATTTTTTTTTTGTTCTTTTAATATTCATTTAATTTTGTATAAAAAGAAAACTGGATATCTATAATTCTTGCTTTGATAGATAAGTCTCTCCATAAATATCTACAGCCTGATTAGATAACTTTTTTTTTTTTTGCTCGACTTTAACTTCATCAGCAATGAATAAATGGATGACTGTACATATCTTAGAATCTCTACGTAAAGGGTTTGGGAGGAGGGAGTGTGAGACGGGGGTGGGACCTATGAACATACTAGGAAGGAAATGACATAGATGGGGGTGAACGTGTACATCAGTTGCCATGTCCATGTAAAGGCGGCACGAAGCGGTCGGGCGGCATTAGAGCTTTTGGCTGTAAGGAAGGGATGGGGATATACAAACAATGAGCATATACATGCCCATCTACAAAAGAGAACAGCACTCTCAACACTGACAGTTTTACAAACCCTAAGCTGCAACTTCTTTGCCATGCACAAAATTAATCGACTCATTTGTTGTTTAAATCCAAATTTCAATCAGAGATAGCTATTCAATAACAGGAAAATATTAGAAATCAGCATAGAAACAGTTTGGAACAGTTTTCACAGATAGTGGTGAGGGTCTACTTTGGAGGTGTCTTCTCTTTTTTCTCTATGAGGATGCAAATTTGATATTCCAATACAGCTTCTTTATTTTGATACCCAATCTTAAAAACCTTCTGTTGTTTATGAAACAGTAATTAATTCATAGAGAAAAGAGGAAGATTCATTCTAATTAGGGAAAAAAATCATTAAAACATTGGCAATAGTGATTCTTAGCAAATTAGCAGATAGTTAAAATTTGAACATTTTCAGAAAAGAAACAGAGAGATACACATATATGTGTTTGAACATATATGTACAAAAAAAGACAAAAATAAAACAGATTAGCAAGCAAGAAAGAAAGGCAATCAATTTCTCACACTATCAAAGATGAACAACCAGAAAGCACACACTGAGGCAGACAAAGAGAGGGGGGGACAGTTTATAGGCAAAGTGTCACCACCTTCGTTTAACTAATAATAAAGACTTTATTATTAGTTACTTCAATACATTTCTCTTGTTAGTATTTTAAAACACAGGACAGGGCGTGCAATCTGGATGTACGTCAGAGAAAGAGGTCAATCAGACATGGTTTTATTTTGGATTTTAGTTCCACTATAAGAAGTTGGGTTAATGCATGCTTCAGTAAGTTGCATTTAGGGAGAGTAATATACAATAACAATACAGCAAGCCATGGGACAGAGAGGGAGGGGTCTTAAGAAGGGGTCAAAGGTCAGTAAAAGGTCACTGCCACCAAGGGCTGTGGGATATTTCATCAGGCAAAGAAACCATTCATTAGCAGTTAACAGGGGAAGAAGGTGCACCATGGGTGATATATAACCAATATTATGTGGCATTTAGGCCAAACACATTCGCTAATTAATCAAGAGGGGAAGTAGAGTGATAAATAATGAGCTACTTTTTTTATTAAATGTTTAGATGCTTTGTGTTTCGTGCATAACCAACAGCCTTCGTTCGACAGATAAACACCGTGTTGGGAAGGAGTTCCACAAGAGTGCACAGGATGGCGAGTTTATTTGTGCCTCTAGTGAGTTAAAGGAGATGTGAGAGGCACATTTGTCTTCAGATATCAGGTTTTTGTTCCTCGCCTGCAGACTGGTTAGAGATACCTCATTCATTAAGCAAAGCTAGGTCTATGAATTAAGCATTATTATGGAAATACGGCACCTATGACACTGTACTGACACACTGTGTATTATCAGCACTGACGTGGTAAATGTGGATTTCCTGACAGTGCACTAATGTCTGACATGATACAGAATGTATGACTGCAGTGTGTGATCTTCTCCTCAACTAACAGCTACTGCTCATGTTGCATAGCTGTGATAATATTCTAATAACAGAGCCAAACTCTTTGCCTTGTTAAATAAACAATACCAGGACAGAGTAAGTGATTCCATCCAAGGCTTTATTTATCCAACTCTGCCCTTGTTGTCTTGGCCTTGTTTGCATCCTTTCATTCAATTCTTGGCTAACAGCTTTCGGCGACTGTTAGCTTTGCGCAATATCAACAGAACACTTTGATAGGAGGGGAACCGCTGCAGTTAAGGGGTCTCCAGTAAAGTCAGTGCCGAGGACCTTGATGTTTTGGTAAACACTTTAATCCTGTGTAAGCTCTTGCACAAGCATTGCACATCATGCTGCATTTCTGAAGCAGACAAACACTGCGGTTTCTAATGGGTTTGCTTAACCAGACTGCGTTTGTTTTCCGCACTCGTCAAGATGGATGGGGATTTGATTCTAAGCCTCTGCCTCTCTGGCAAATAATTCTCCACTCCGCTAGACCTACAGCCTGTTACTCTTTTTTCTTTCATTTTAAACAAAAGGAAGTCAGGACTTCAGATTAATAAGTGTTTCTTTGCGCCACTGCCTACTGGCTAGCCATTGCATCAATAAGAAAAAAGCGATCCAATCTATTTCAATCACAAAAAACGATAGCATGGAACAAACTCTTATAACTCTTTTTCTGGTCATTCTGCTTTTCACTGTTCCTGATGCATGCCTGTGCTGGCTTTTGAAGAGGAATTAAGTAAATATAGTTACTTCTAAATGGCTGATTGACCGACTACCTCAGCAGCTTGGAGGCTACAGATGCAGAAATCTTAAGAGCAGCACTTTTTTTCTTCACTTCCCTCCACTCCCTCTCTCTTTTCCCTCTCTTCTCTCTCCTGGCCTGATCCCCGTGTCCATCCAGCGTTTGCTGAGGCTTCCGAATCGAGATGAATCCCGACGGTGTGTCAGGGATTTGACGACGCTACACCATAAAAGCAGAAAGCCGGTGCACCAGCACCAACCATGGATGAACTGAGTCAATGGGATTTCGACGCTGCAAATTGTGGGTGAGTCAGTGGTTTGGGGCCCTGAAATCCCATTGTAGCTGTGCGCATTGTGCCCCGAGACCTGCTGTAGCAGATTCATTCACCTCTACCCACTACAGGTAGGGAGCTGATTACCAGAGAGCCAGCAAAACACAGATTCTCAGTGTGGACACACTTGAAGGAGACATGCCAGGGATTATATTGGTGCCCTGTGCAATGGCTGAGCTTTCTAGAAACATGCACGTTAAAAAGCTGAGCACTTTACCCTGCCATTAAATTATCTTATCTTGCCTGTGCACACCCCTGCCAAGAGAGGTCTAATTTCTCACTGATGGACAATTCATTTCCATCCGAGAAGTTGAACGATGTTCCGTTTCCAACTCCAGCAAGCGGAGAGGTCTGTAATATAAGGGATGCATAAAACACCTCTGCCTGGAGGAGGAGCTCCCTTATGGGGGCATCCTGAAGCCACAGCGCATGGCACATAGCTCTTAATCCGTCATCATGAGGCTGGGCGCAGTCTGGCGTATTAAATTGGCATCTCCAGCAGGCGTGGCGACTCGCCCCTGTCAGCCGGTCGATTTGCTGTACAGCCATTAGGCTGCACCTCTGCACTCGGCGGACATGTGTCAGCTGAATAACCTTTAAACTGATCTGAGGTCTGTGTTGAAGTGACAGCCAGCCCAATGGGGCTTGACGAAAGCCATAGCTGACGCCACAAGAAAACCCAGTGATCCATCCCTATCATACTTCATTCTGTACCCCACAAGTGTAAACAGCTCTTCAAATACAGCAATGAAGAAATCACACAACATTACATCCATGAATCCAGTCCAACATTCATTTGAGCCACAGACTTTCCACTTTGCCCACCAAGGCCAATGAGATGAGGAGACGTCTATAAATTTGTTACATCTGTTTGATCTGTGCTCCACTTCATCAAAGCCTGATAGGGTAATGGCGCATGCAGGACCATTTACGGCCCTTTTATTAAATACACAATCTTTTTACGATCTATTTGACTGGCACATAGACTACAACAGTTGCCCTGTTTGCAGAGATTTATAGGAGGCTGTCATCTCTAGATAAATGGCCGTATTGGTCATTTGTTTAAACAGACTGAAACAACCTACCTTTGTGTTTATGCTCTGTAGCAATGCTTGAAGAAGTTTAACATTCTGTAACAAAAAAGTAGGGAGGCTGGCGTGATGGATGGGTGCACAAACCATACGCCCATCCACAGGGGATTGTGTCCCATCTCCTACCAACAGTCAACACTGGTTTCCTTTAACAATGATCTAATCTTCCCCTCTACCTAAAACAGATATTTTGGCAATTTGGGGGCAGCACTACAAGCTGTAAACCCAACACTGACATATTATCATTTTGTAAAGTTGATATGGCAAATGTGGTTGCAAAATGTTGGTCATTTACACATCCAGCAGACACTGAGCAACATTAGCATTCATTTGGAGTCATGTTTTCTGGCCACCTGATTAAAGTCTAATATTTATTCTCCTTTTAGTTCTGTTTCGTCTCCACCAACTCCTGAGAGAAATATCTGGCTCTTTAGCTACAAAATGCTTCACTTTGTTCACCAGCTACTTGCTAACATTGTGTGTGAGTTGTCTGGTGCTGGGCAGGTAGCGTATAGTAGATTTTAAGAGCTGTTGTTTCCTGCCACTGGAAATGATGCTGATGTGTGTGGTGAGATTGAACCAAAACACTGCTGTAAAACCAAAACAATGAACTAAAAGAGGCTAAACTCCATACAGCTGAGGGGAACTGCAGAGTCGGGTGATAATTCTCTGAGTTTGTCAGTTGAGCAGTTCCGTTCATATTACACTTAAACCATCCTTTTTTTAAAAATACAAATACAGATTAGAATATTGGGAGTTTTGTTTACGATTTATAGATTAGATATTGGACCTTAATATTTAAATCTAACCAAACTTTAACATAGAGGTGGCAGATTAGAAAATATTCTTATGGGTCATTTTGTAAGGCCTTGAATAATAACCTACTATGTCATTTAGGAATACGGACTTGTTGTTTGTATATATTACTGCCACTACAATGTACGTTTCTCGTTGCAGACATATTGAATTGCTGTAGCAGAAAAAAACATGTGTATAACTAATAACAATAATGATGGCTCCATTCAATTTGTCCCAGGGCCCAGGTATTGTGCATACTGTCACCTTGACACACCTTACTGGCACCACAAGAGTAAACAGAACATAGCCATCATTAATGTTATTAGTAACACCTGTACCCTTTCTACTATAATGTCTGCTGTGGCAGATCTATCATTCTTAATGTCGGACCTTTTCATGAGTCCAATTTTATTTTCGTCTGGTCTAACTAATCCTATATGTTACAGGATTTATAGCAACTTGTCGGCACTCTCTGTACAAATCAAACATTTGCACTTGTGGATTTATGAAAATCATTTGCATCAATTACTAAAATATAATTACATATTAATCACAAAAATGCTCTGATTACACGGTAATGACAAGCTGCACCACTTTTAATCTGTTAATCACTGTGAAATTAAATCATAAATTGACTTGGTATTTGCTGTTCTCTAAACTGAGCATCACATATTTTTCATTAGTGACTTCCAGGTAGTGGAGAGTGAACTCCTGCATAACGTAATGCATTTATTGTTATTGTGTTTAATAATTATGTAAACGAGTGCAGGTTCTTATTCAGAGGACTGTGCACACCTTATTTGCTCTCTTGTGGAACTCACATGGGATAAAGGGAAAAGGTAAGGTTTAACAGTTGTATTAAACACACAGACAACACAACCACGAGACGACCACGTACAGCAGACAAGACAGGCTGTTTGACAAACACAGACGGAGCACTGACAGAGACAGCAGGCACAAGCACAAACACAAGACGCCTCCGAGGGAGGAGCTGCCACGGGGAACAGCGGTGGTCCTGCACCACCGCTGTAGCCCCGAACACACACTGACATGTAGTAGAAGCCAGCTGGGGGTTAGCCTGAGACTTATGGGTGGAGAAGAAGCAGCACACAAAATGGATGACAATCATATCCATGCAGAAGCAGGGGAGTTGGGGGTAGAGGATTATTGGTTAGTCTATAGAGCTGCGGTACAGTCCAGTACAGAGTGCATGCCACAAATGCCTTCTACTTGGAGCAACAGATAGAATAGAAAAACAGATATACTTTGTGGCAATAAAAGTCTTTTTATGCCATCTGCATTCAAACAGACATGTATATGCAGAAAGGCTAAAAGAAAGAAAGTGGGTGAGTCGGGATGGAGGGGGAGGGGTGGGGGGGTTAACGCTCGGGAGAGGAGACAGGGAGTCATTCTTTCACACACAACTTTCTTGAGACAGAATGGGGTTGCCTGCACAAGGCCAAAAAAAGGATGATGGCAAGAAAAGATTTTGTTGCCGTTCATTTCCCTATGTTGTATCGAAAATGGGGGGAGGATGTTTCTTTAGAAGCCATATGGCACAAAAAAAATAAACACAAACTTGATGAGGAGGAGAACTTTGAATTTTCCAACCACCAAAAGTTCATGCGGCACAAGATGAGGCAAAAACGGGAGGAGTGGCTCTATCCTTGCTTGGAGGATGGACGACGGATGATGAGGAGGACACCAAAGAAAATAAAAGAAAAAAACCACAACAAAACAACAAAATAAAAAAATAAAAATCACCCCACTCAACCCGCCCCGGCCCCAAAGTAAAGCAAAATCAAAAAGCTCAAATCTTAAGCAACCCAGCAGCTGGGTCCAAATCGATACAGGAGAGAGATGTTCATATGTGCATCACAAGAGAAAAAACCAAACAAAATGCAACAGAAAAGAAACCAACACCATGTCATGCAACTGTTCATACGACTGGAAGCGGGGCAAGGAATGAGGATATGAATTTCTGTGTCAACATGGTGAAATGTACAGTATGTATGAGTGTGTATGACTACATATGTTGCCACTATATGAGGGGAGGGTACCATGTTCTCTTAGTAAAAACGTACAATACGCTTTGTTCCACTTTTGAGAATACTTGGGTTTGAGGTTTTTAAAAGTGTGCGGAAATGAAAAGGCAAAACACGTGAGCCGTGAAAATTTGTCCATTCAATTTCAATAATCTCTAAGTTAAAAAAGCAAGTCGTGCTTATAGATAAAGAAACTAAATACTGCGAGGAGGAACGGAGAAAATGGCTTTCTTTTCACATCAAAAAGCCATAAGCGCGAGGACCTAAATGTGGTCATAATTTCAAGGAAACAAACGCTATTACGGTGTGATAAGGCTTCAAAGTAAATGAGTTCCTTCCATAGATTGGAGGAAAGTGGTAAAATTATTAGCAGAATATCTACCAAAGTACACAGAAAGACCTCATTTGCGAGAGAAATAAATAATTGCCTGATTATGTTCTCTAAGCAGAGATGGGCAAGTGAAAGGGCAATGCATTGTTTCAACTTAGGCTTATTATTAGCAGTGAAAAGTGGACATATGCTTGGTGCTAAGCTGAGCCATATTTAGCCAGATTAACGCGGCATCAATTAGTCTGCTGTGATGGCGTTTTGAAGGACAGTGAAGCAATCAAATAGCCTGAGCTGTTAATGATTTCCAGAGTGCCTAAGGGGAGACGCTTTTCACACACTGAGCCAGTTTCAATGGAGCTCCCACACTCCTGGTTTACTCCATACTATAAGGATGTATGCCAACTGCTCCCGGGCACATGTGTGATTGACAGCTGCATGTTCAAAACTCGTCCAAACCCAAGTTGCCTCAAAATAACCACTACCTTCAAAATCTGCCGCTTTATTTCCAGCTCTGTTTTTATTTTCAAACTCCACTGAGTGAATGTCTCATCACTTTGATCTAATCACAAAGTGATGTCTGTATGTGTGTGTTTGTGTGTGTCTGTGTGTGTGTAAGTGTAAAGGGAGGAGGGAAGAGAGACGATGCGCACAGAAATTCGAGGATATCTGTTCTCTATCAGAATGTTTCAGGTAAGGCAAGCCTCCGACGAAGGAAACAGAGGTACAAACAAGAGAAGAAGAAGAAGGAAGGAGAAGGGAGGAAGAGGCTCTGTTGCAGTTAGTCTGCTACATATCACAGTATCTATGCTGAAAGCATCTTTGTTCTCGAAAGAATCTCAAAATGTATCCTCTGTCAAGAGAGACGCACACACACGCACAGCAAGAGGAAATCAACCATCTACAGGACAGATACATTTTGAAGCATCAGTGCGGGCGACATGGTGCTTGATACTAATTTCGTACTTTGTTGAGTAAAGTTTTGCTCTCGACCGAATGCTGAGAGAACAAAATTAGTATCAATGCGTCGTCATGTCTGCAACCAGTGGCCCCATAGCTAAGTGTAACTTGTTTTAGAGATGAAAGGTATGCGCTTTAACTACAGCAGCTGACTATAAGATGTAAGGGTTAACTAATTTACAGTTAAAGTTAAAACTGTAACTTCCTACAGAGAGCATGCTAAAGATAGAGAAACTTAATTCTTACTCATCCATCTCCAAAGAGTTCTTTAAACTTTTGATGTACACTGAGAACCCCCTCACACTAGTGTATTTCCCACACTGGCTACTTTTCGGAGGGCTTTTTAAAGTTACACTTGAAGCTCCCATGGGACATGATGCTAAGAGGAGAGGCTCCTCGGTAGCAAATCAAAGAAAGATAAGGAGAAATAGGTTCAGAGCAAGCACAACTCGACACACCCATCCCACCTGCATGTCCGGAGTCGCACTCTTCCAGGTCCTCGTCGTCACTGGAGCACTCCGCCGACGAAACAATGTCATCCGTCGTCTGCAGAGAAAAAGACACATTCACACAAATGTGCAGGGACAATGTGGTTAGGCCCCGGTGCAGCCTAGTGAGTCCTTAACTATACTGCCCACAGCCATTTTATTCAAGGATATCTCTGCACATACAGACCTCTCCGCCTGTCCTTTGGCTTCCATATATCACTTGGAGTCAATCATATTTCACAGTGTTTATCATTCTTCACTTTATGTGCTTTCCACCTCCGCAGATAATTGTTTTCCTTCACCCTCCGCACTCTGCCTCTGATTATTTATCGCCCCTCTCCTCCTCTGTCGTTCACAATCAATGGCCCCACCAAGCCCTCACAGATCAACACTGTCCTGGCTTCTGATTTGTGCTAAAGGGTGCGGAGGGAGGGAGGGATGGGGCGGCACACTTGCTAGCTACACCCGGACCAGCGATGGATTATCTGCACCCTCCAGTTCCCACAATTCTGATTTATCCCTCTCCCCCTCCTCTTCCCTTTTTTTTGGGTCGACCCATGGAGGACAGAGGGGGGGAGGTTGTATTTCAGCGATGGTGTGCTGGGCAGCCGGCGTTTATTAGAATGAATCAGCGGGGCGATAAAATAAGCCCTGTCACCAAGCAGGGTTATGAAATCAGAGTGCTGATTGAGTTTTCCAGTCCTGGCCGAGGGTGTGGGGCTCTAAATATCATTGAGTTTGACAGACTAATGAAACGCGCCCCCATGGTTGTGCTGCCGCTTTCAACAAGGCCCTGAGAAAATGGCCCACCTCTGCTATATGCATACGCGTGCATGCTGATGTTCAACACGTATGTCTACCAAACCTTACAGTGAGAAGCTGATTTTTCAAAGCACACTCCTAATGTGTAGTGTGATTATGTGCGGTGGGCTGTGCTATTTCCTGTATCAGTACATTTGATAATGTGTTAATGTTTGTGCTGGTGTACATAATGCGCCACATTATGTACTGTACTCCAGCATGAGGAGGCAAAACACGAAGCAAGAAGGGAGGCTCTAAACTAAATTGCTGTAAAATATGGCCCCTTGGTAAACATGACTATTTATTGAAGGCACATTACAGGCGTAAAAGTCTTGGTTATTGCTGAAAGAGGGTTATTGCTTGTTATTATGATAGCGGCAGATGTGGGAGGCAGGGACACAGAGAGAGAGAGAGAGAGAGATGAAAAACCCGAGCCACTTCAAAGTCTGTTCCAGCAATTTCAGACCAAGACCATCACACCATAACCCAGCATCAACCGAAAACACTGCCTTTCTCTTGTCCATTCATGCTGCATTTCTCTGCAGCTGATGCCGACAGCATCTTAGCACCGAGCAAATATTGTCACTGGCATGGGTGCAGCAGCTTAGCAGAGTCTTACTCACCCATCCATATGTTCTAAATACACAGTTTGCTGAATAGATTCTCTTCGTATTATTTTAGCAAGCCTGCTATTTTATTTTGGAATGACAGAGATTCACTTGCTAACAAAGCACATGCATCCACAGCCTTTCCCTTTTGAAAAGCCCTTTTTCAAACTTTCAGACAAGCAAAGACTTTAGACAGGGAGAGTGTCACTGTAACAGCAGAACACCTGGCTGAAAGGAGAGGTTAACTACATATAGCAGTGTGTCCTTGCATTTAAAACAATTTGATTCAATGTCTGACTAAAAAAAAAAAGCCAGGAAGCAACGTCTTCAATCACTAATAGAGTGAAAACAAGCAAGCCATACTAAATAAGGTCTAGGTATGGGAGGAAATCTGATCACTGACTCTATTATACTGGATTTACAATGAGCAGTATAATACAGTGTATGTCAACGTGTTGCCTGATTACCTGCGTAACCTGGTTTCTCTGAGTAACCTAGTTAAGTTCATGTACACAGATTGACGTGAAGGCTGCAGCAATACAAGCTTACAGTAGAGATATTAAAAAGACATCTTGTTCCGTCTTCTTAAGAGCACTGTAATAAATTTGTAATTTAATTCATTTCTTATGCATAAAGAAAATAAAATCAGTTGAATAAACCATGAACTAGTGTAATGAGACATATCAAAGTCTTTAAGATTCTAGTCATCAGTCTGTAAAAATTAGCTTTCATTCATTTTATACATATTCCCCTTGTGGTGCGGGGCAAAAAAGGAAAAAAACCCGTGGAAAACTACTATGATCGTCTGCCTAAATTTTCAAAGGCTTACAGTATCAATGCAGCCATTCACATCATGTGAGCAGATAGGAATTAAATGAGAGACACAACCTAACATTTTGCTTTAACTGTGCATGGGCAGAAAATTTCATATTCTAAAATATGATCAGAACATTTATTAACCTTTTTTGTCTGAATTACCACCACAGCCCTATCAAATGAGCTCAAATACCCCTTTATCGGCACCCGTCATGTTCCAGATTAGTTCCTTTGAAGTGATTTTAAAATGGATGTAACTTCATATTAATTATACAAAAGTGGATAGTGCTGGGGCACATCTCAGCTTCAGAGTTAACTTATGAACCGAGGTGTGCCCGGTTTGAGTCTGCACCAGACCAGTGAGATGTGGGGGCAACCATCTCTTGTGCTCTCAACGGTCATTAATTAAGCCATGGAGATAAAGCTGTTCACTTGATATTACTTTCCAATTGCCATGGGTTTAGCCATGAGGTGAAGCTCAAATTCAAAATGTCATCAAAAATGTTTATAGTCTCTGCGCTCTCTTGACTTGTTGGCACACAGAAGCCAAAGCCCTGCACAGCACTGCAGCAAAAAAATATGATTAAGTACTTCATCTTTGAGCCTATCCACATGAAAGGAGGACTAGCTGCTTCACCTCGTGTATTGTAAAGGTTGCATTTAAATAGTAGAAGGACATACTCACAGTCTACGTATTCACTTCCCATTTGATTGAAAATCATCTATGACTCGGAGTAAGAGACCCTCTCGTCTAAGCAACTTTGATTCCACTTGCAGAAATTGAAGAGGGCTTTTGAAGTATGATGTTTGACATTTGTAGATCCACTAGATGTGTGCCTGATTCATTTTCAGAAACATATGATGTATCTCTGCCAGTCACAATGGTTCAGATTGAAACGCTTCTCATGAAGGGCTTAGGATGCCATTTTTCCGCATTTGGACTAATGCAGAACCAATGAAGTGACACGCAGAGCTTACAGTCTTCTCTCAGTCGACCAGAGACATTGATAATAACATATAGCACGAGGCCAGATGCTGTAAATGCAAAGGGAGCTCATGGAGCGGAAAAGGCATAGGCTGCATGTGCGCGCAGTGAGCATACAGTGGGGTATAGCGAAATGATGCAGTTGGCCAGCGGGACTACAAAAACTGATTTCACAGCTGGGGAAATCCAATTCTCTGTCTAAATCTCCATAACATAGAGTGGGATATATTTTGGCAGCAAAGTGATTTCTTTTTTGGTGTAATTATTCTCAACAAACGCTCTCATCGTCATTTTTAAGAGAGTCTGGGTGGTGTGATTTACAGGCTGGTTTTGTTGTGTGTGTGGGAGCTTTAATATGCATGCGCATGCCTTTTACTTCCTGTGTGTGAGGAAAGCGTATCATACACGATGATTTCAGTACATAAAAACTCACAGGCTATGTGCATCATGCCTGATTATCCTGATTACCCTGCCTTCAAGTGATGCTCAAATTCCTAACTTCACAAACAAACACCACAGCCAAATCAATAGCCAGACTTCATTAAAACAGCATTTACCTCTGACCACTTCAGCACATCAACTAAAAGGATCACACCGTGGATCGATGAAGATAGACAGCCTCCTTGGGAGACAAGTCTCAAAATACACAGCTTTTAGTTTCACAACCGACGGCGACGACACAATCAAAATGGAGAAAGGGCAAAGATACTTGGCAGTCTCTGTCTCGACAAAACTTAATCAATTTAATCAGGAATTCTGGGACTGGCTACTGTGGCTCAGCCAGCAGCAATGCCGAGACCATTAACAGGCTTAGCTGCATTTACCTCAGCAACTGAATGGAGTACATGCTACATCACCAGTCAGGCCTGACCTCAGAGTGAGCAAAGAGGCTGCAAGATTGATTAACAATAAACTTGAAGCTCGGGAAACCAACACTTCTTCTATTAAAAACGTATTTTTTACCAGAGGTAAAAAAGAAAGTACATGTCCGGTAGAGATTAATATCTCGATACCAAAAAGTAATTTTACCAAATTTACATGTACAGTAGAATTAAAGTTCAGCCGATAAATGGGAGACGTGAATTTAAATGTCGGATGCTCGGTTTTTAAGTCTAACACTTGCCCATTTGTGTAATTACGTTTTTGGTATTCGCTGTAATTGCTCTGTGTGTCCATACTGGCCCTGAAGAGATCCCTTCCTAATGTGAATCCAATTTAAGAGTTGGGGACAAAATCCAAAATCCTAGATCTTTGCAAAAATACATTCTTTATTTCACCTAAAAGCTCATATGAGGCTTCAGCTGAACCTCTTTGTGTCACTAAATTTGTACTAAAGAGTTTACCCTTGGAAGATACCCACATCTTTTGACTAACTCAGTGTGCTGAAGCCTCATATTAGCTTTAGCTGGGCTTAAACTTTAGAATCCATTTTTACACAAAAAGAGGGCTGTGGGTTTTGCGCCTCATCACTTACAGTGAAATCACATTAGGAAGGCATGTCTACAGGGACAGTATAGACAGGGGGGAACAGCGTTCATATGGGCATGTAAGTATTGTATTAAGATAGACTTGAATGTAAACATTTTCTTTAATTTAAACATATTCGGAACATTTTGGCCAGGTGAGAAGGAAATGTTTCTTCATAAGATATCAGCAACAAAATAAAAAACATCTAGCCACGCTCCCTTCTAGCCACATTAGTAGCAGCAGCAGCTGCACTGCAGGCTGCTGCGCTCTGCTACATCAAGCAGATAAATGCAACCGGTGTCTGACAGATTTTCTCCACAGCCAAAAAAAAATCCACTATTCAACACAGCCAAGCCACACTGAAAGGTTTTCTAACAAAGCACAGTCCACCTGGTTCAATCATGAAGCATAAAACTGAAAAAAAGACATGATGCATTTGGTTTCTAATGTAATATTTCAAACAATTTTCATTAATCTTTGTACTTAACTACCGAGGCATTCTATCTAATAATGTGTCTGCAAGAGTGCTTTCACACCCTCTCCTTACACCTGTGCCTAATAATAAATGTGACTGAACTCTAGATCTGCGTGCTAAACCATCCCCATTCGCCATTTACGGCATATGTCCTTGCTCAAAAAAGGCCTGCACAACAAGCCTCTGCAGACTTTACTTTTAATGTCAAACAAGATATTAGGCACAATCACATTAAAGCAAAACTAATACTTAATAAGCTTTTAGCAACAATGATATACTTTG
>NW_023340246.1:5644182-5680553 GCF_004916995.1 Morone saxatilis
CTATTTCTCCAATTTTAATTTATTTGAATAACTAATGACTAACTAGTTCTTAGACTATACCATGCTCTATACAATACTTTAAGTGTGTGCTGACTGCCATCCTCTTAGAGACACACTGATCAAACAGAGAATGCCTTGACTCGCAATAAAACTCTTCAAATACATGGATGGTAACAGGAGCAGCTGCTGCATCTGCGGCTGTGGCCGCAGTTGAATATTCTGCTGAGCATGACGGTGATTTGATCAGGCACATCAAAGCAACGGCTTGTGCTCGGGAGAGGGAAAAGAAAGACATTATGTACTCCACCACTGTCTATAGTTTTCCCCTGGGTCAGTAAAAGCAGTGTAAAGGCTAAAACGCAGCCATGGCCCCCGGGTTACAAACATGACATGAAATATGAGCATGAACGATGCTGTGTCTTAGAGAGGCGGGCGAGGGGAAACTAAGCGCACATGCTTAAGTACAGTACACTGAGTCTATCATTAGTGAGGGAGGCTGGAGGATGCTCCTGAACACACCACCGTCTTATCATAACAAATGACCTTCACATGTTTTGTGCCCAGAGGGTGAAGGAAACACTGAGAAACAAAGGCTTTTGAGAATAAGGAAAGAGACACAAGACTATAGATCCACATTACAACCCCGCTATCAAACCCAATTTGGTTTATTTACAATGCCAGAGTGCCCAATGGCTAAAGCCGATTTTTTTTTTTACTGATTTTTTTGTACAGGGAATAAACCCTAAACAAATCAATTTTCCTGGAGCACCTCATCCTGGCAGTCAGTTGCCATGGATATCCAATGTGGTTGCATGTTCAGAGATCAAAGTGACGACGTGGAGGCAAGGGCAAATCAAAGACACACCATTCAAAGCAACTTCTTCTTCCCTCAGGTGCTCCTTGGTCACCTTGGACATATATGGTTTTCACGCATGTAAGGCAGGAATATGTAGCGCAGGCTATTTTTTAGGTTGAGAAATGGGCCCAGAAAGCGACAGAAATCAGAGGTCAGACTGACTCCCACTCCCATCTCCTCTTTCTCGCTATCTCACTAATTCCCATTCCTCTGCTCGAACCAAAATAAGATAGTCATCTCCACGGCGGAAGCTTCGCCTTTCTATTGACGGCTGTCTGATGTGCGTGTTATCGTGTCCGATCTGGGCTTTGACAGGCCGACAAGGGAGAGGCTTGTATTACAAGAGGAATCAATGGCACCAGGCCATATCCCTATCAATAGGCTGCCACAACTCTTTTTGCTCATGCTCCCTGCTCTGTGACAGATAAGATGTTTTATCAGAGAAAAACCCCAAAAACTAGGGGTTGAAGGAAGGGGTGGGTGAAATGACAGCACACAAGCATGTCGAAAATAACTCACAGTGGTGATTCTAATAAAACATTTGATCACAATGTTTAATCTTCATTAGTGACAATAGTGTTGAAGGATGAAAGCAAACACAAGCAGAAGAAAGCTGGAAGTCCCGCTGTTAACCCTCTCTTTCAATATAGTGGATAAATTACACTGAAATGAGCTCCAGAATCAACTTGTAGGGCCAAAGCGACATGCTAAATGATTTCCTAGATCAAATATTGATATTTCGAATGAGCACCCTCGGTGGGCCTTTCTTAGTGGCCTCGTGAAGTCAGCACATTTTTTTTTTCTTTACAGGCTTATAGAGAAATGGAAAGAGGGCAGGAGAGGCAGGTGAGGCGTGCAGGAGGGAAAACAGCTGGAAAAAGGGAGGAAAAAAATAAAAATAAAATACATTTAATTTGTTCACCATCACCGTGCTGAGTTGGTTTCAGCAGAATGGGTTATGTGCCGAGTATTTCTCTTTTTCTCAAGGACCTGCCTTTGTACACAGAGCAGTGAGGGTTGCTGGCTCACAGCAAACTCTAATTGCCCTGAGGCCATAGGCAGCCACTTTCAAACAGGGTCATTCATCTTCCCATGGAAAAGGAAATGGTCTTTGGCCCTGATCCTTAATCACCCCCCTGCCGCAGTGTACAAGGTCATCAGGGAAGCCCTGTGACAAACAGACTCACCACACATACATGTATGTACACACACACACACACACAGACGGAATAGCTTAAAGATTGGAGGGGGGCTGGCGGGGGCAGAGAGGTACGTGCTAGGTAAGCAGACAAGAGATGGGACATTTCCTCTCTCTGTGCAAGTCAGTGCCATCCTCAAGTGAAATTGGAGCAGCGATTACAGCTCTGAGTTATGGTTTGTGTTACCGTTTGTGGTTCTCCCTTCAAAGAGGAAGTGAGGAATTCATGTGGATGTGGTGGCGAGCTGCGCTGAAAACCGTGACCAAAGAAGAGGCACAGAGAAGATGAGAGTGTGTGGGGGGGGATCCAGGACAGGAAAGGAATGGAAAAAGGTCAATTTCACCGAGGATCACAAGACACTGGCAGAGACTGGTCCTCTAAGCAAAATTAAGGTAACAGTACTTGGAGACCAGCAGAGTTTCATAAAGCAAGATTACCAGTTAAACCAGGATTACCAGAGTAAATCAGGTTTATTCTATAAGTTCAGTTTCATAATGCTCAAAAATACTTAACTTAATTAGGATCTTTTCATACTTTAAAGTTACTTTCATGTTGCATCTTCCATTTCATTTTTAAGTAGTAGCGATTATTTTAAATTCCTAAATCTGCAGATTATTTTCTCGATCATTCATTTTCTCATGGTTAATTGTTGGGTCATTAAAATTCCAGAAAATAGTGAAAAATGCAAATCACATGACCCATCATAATAATGGCACATTACTGAGCACACGCTTTTGATCATTAACCAAAACTCAAACATATTCAGTTTACTATCAAACATTACAAACAGGAAATATTCACATTGGGAAGGTTAGAACCAGTGAATCTGACACATTACTCATACTGGGCTTGAATCCAAGATAACAAGAGAACTCAGCAACAAGCTAATTTAACAGAGGAACAAACAGCAACACATCTGTACTTGTGTCAGATTCTGTACTCATCATTGGACTACAAAGTGCTGCCAGATGATCTCTTTGTTTGTGATATTATGTGATATATTTGGTCCATTTCCTCTTTATTATTTGATTCTTCGTATACATTTCTGGCAGTGAGCACCACAGATCTCTTCTAACATCTCTGTCTTCATTAAGTTCTGAGTTGGATTTATGAAACAATTTCATCCAAGCTTATTAGAATGAATTGTGCTCTTCCTTGCCTCCAATGGAGAACACCAGTGAGTTCCATAACTTAATAGATATAAAACAATGTTGTTCTAATGGTATTCTGCCATAATTATGCATTACCCACTGTGCACAGCTGTTGATTAGCTAAAATCTAGGAAGGCTTGTGTTTGTACTGTTGTTCGGGACCCTTTTGTGACAGAGGGCCTTATAAATAAACCTGACTTGACCTCACTAATTGCAATGATACAATCAATAAGTAAGACAATATGTTCAACTGGGAAAACTATTGGCTTTCTATTGAGAATGTGTGAAGTCTGAAACAAGCAGCTGAAATTGGACCTTGCACTCTCTCCTTGTGGACTACATTTTGATCTCCCTTTTCAATCCATTTCAATATTGCAGTATTTCTCACAGTCAAAGGCTATTATGACTTCAAGGCTGTAATACCAAATCAATGCAGGCGTTATGTAATGGCTGATGTTGGCAGCTTTACGTCTCCAAAATTAGCCGGGGGGTCCCATTTGGGTTCACTTCCTAATGAGCACAAACCAAATTAAGCATTCGATTTAGTCTCTTTTTAGAAGATGAAAGTTGAAACGTAATCACTAACCAATAGAGAAATGATTTAAAATGTACTGTACGTCAGAGGCTCCAACATGCTTACACACATATGAGGATGACTAACCACACATGCACACAGATGTGGATGGAGCCTTACAATTATCCTTCACTCCTGCTGTTAAGAGCAACAGGTTTCGTTGTAGTTTGCAGCAACTCTCTGTGGACACACAGGAGAAACATTACTGGGCCTTGCTAACAGCTCAGCTGAGCAATGAAACAGAACACATTATTGCTGTGGAACATCAAAGGCTGTGTCTGTCTGATACATATTTAATTAAATCATATTGACTCTAGCAGACACATGGTGCATTCTGTGCACACAGAGACAGTAATGCATATATAGATCTGTGAATGTTCCCGCAACGACATAGTCTCTTCCTCTTTCTCGCTGACATACAAACATAAATTCACACACTCAGAATGCATATCATAAGCTGGCAGAAAATATATTCACAGTGCAGCCGTCTACAGAGATTCATTACTGCCACTGTGGAATAAGTCACCAGG
Organism: Morone saxatilis; assembly: GCF_004916995.1. Classification (NCBI taxonomy): domain Eukaryota; kingdom Metazoa; phylum Chordata; class Actinopteri; family Moronidae; genus Morone; species Morone saxatilis. The sequence goes on from NW_023340246.1 coordinate 5,648,493, forward strand.
TCTGTGAGCGCTGCGCCTTAAACACACCTGAATATATGATTTATTATTACATACAGTACACAGCTCAGGGAGCTTCATTTGATGGGGTTGTATGTCAAAATTGTGGTAAAAGTCTGATAGAAAGTTAGATTAAATAATCAATGATAATTCCACGCTTGTGTTGTGTTCATCTCTGTGACATCTTTAAACTTGCTAGGCACAAAGATGAGAAGCAGCTAGAATTTGACAAAGTCATTAAAGTATAATAAAAGCAAAAATACTTATGTCAGCATCTCTAAAAATGTACCGCAGTGTCTTTTCACAGAGTGCTCTCGCTCTCTCGGGTAAACAACTAACTCTTCACATTTACGTTTAAACCTGTGTGCGTAGGAGACGCCGCCATCATGCGTCCTGCTGGGTTTGAAGTGTTTGAATTAGTCACTTAATGTAAGGATGTCTTGTTGCTGCAAACAGTAAATATTCGCAGGTGGACATACAAGATCACAATAGCACACAAGAATCTACCTTGCCAGGCTTCAAGCTATATGCGCTTGTGTCCGAACCTGCCCAGTCAGAATCCATTGAGGAATACTGGAAGCTAAGGCATTAGCCTCAGGCTGGTTTAAAGTTGGTATGTGTGATAGCCTATGGCAGCAGTGACTGTTTGCCCAAAAACAACAATGGTGGCTGCTAAAGTGGCTGGGCTAAATGTTGCTAGCATCAGTTATATCACAACAGACAGTAATTCTTCATTGAAAGGAGACCAAAGATTGGCCCTGAAGGCTTTTCTCAGCCCTTCTCTGTACTATGTTATATGGTTGATGGATCTGATTGGTTGAAGTTGGCCCATGATAGCTGATAGACACGTGGTTCATCCAATCACCTGCCGATTATTTTTTGAACAGCCTGCCTTTTCCAAACAGTTTTCAATGATGACTTCCCAGATGGTTCTGTGTAGCAAAACATCTGGCGCAGTCAGGTTAAATGTGCCCAGCTGTTAGTCTCTTTAAACATGTGGAATACACGCAAAATGTTAATATTCATTTAAAGCAGCAGAACAAGAAGGAAAATCTAGCATAAACCTGAGAAGAAGAGAGTGATGCAGAAGCTAATAATTTTTATATTTTTTTTAGACAGAAAAGGCACTGACTTCCTGTGTGCTATAAAGTAACTTACAAAGTTAAAGAAAAAAATGCTGGCAATAGAAGTTTAACTTTTATAATAGTTTTGTTCCCAGAACCGTTGTGCTGGAAAAAAGCTAATTAAACACCACCAAGAGTGTGGGATCTCACAGCAACCTCGCAACTTTTTAAAATGGCTTGGCACAGGATTTAATACCGACTGTTCCACTTTGATAATCCATGCAAGTCTACTGGCATGTGCTTGGGGATAGATGACATCTGTACTGAAAGAGGAAAAATCTGGATTTGAGAATAACTTAAATAACATCTGGGATGTTTTTTTTCAATCCACAATTGTTCTAATAAACTCAAAGACAGATATGTTGTATAATTAGAAGGCATTTAAATTATCTTGACTAATGTGATCTGTTCAAGTAAATTGCATTTAATCATTTGCATAAATGCTGTTCATAAGCACTACCAGTGTTTTTAGGCTGGTAATGTTACGTTGTGGTGTCAGTTGTGAGTTTGAGATATTAGTTGGACATGTGTATCGTGTTATAACCAATCAGCCATCCCTGGAGGCAACACAACATGAGGTGAGTCTGTATACCACCCAGAGTATGTGCTGATGTCCTGCCGGTCGATCAGAAACAAACTGCTGCACTGTGTGTGTGTGTGTTTGTGTAACTGATGTGTGTTGTTGGCTTGCCCCTTGGTGTGTGAATGCCCTGCCGTGACAGCAGAGGCTGACAAGACAGCAGGTTTACACACACACACACACACACACACACAGACACACACACACATATACGCATTCCCGGAGGATCTATATAAGCTGTGTTGTGAGGCACAGGGGACATCCATTACAAAAACCCCTGCGGTTCAAAACCCCTGGAGCTAGCTGCTGGTTCCCACACACTGAGAGACAAACTGCCCCGAACACACTCACACACACCTACACACACACACACACACACACACACAAAGAAACAAACACATGACAGTCAAGAAATTGCAAACATCTACAAACACGTTCACACCGTGAAGCCTAATGGAAATAGCTTCTTGTACATATTCACTTGCACCCCAAGTGACATGAAAAATTCATAAAGAAAGTCACAACCGAATGTTGCGCACACACTCCGTTGACAGAGAAGACAGACAATCCATGACAGTGCTGGAATGAGTTTGTCATGTTGATGGTAGGGGGGGAACTATTTGGCACCAACACTGAAAATCCTCTGATATTGTGCTTCTGTTCTCTGACAATGGGAGTAGATGTAGCAGCAACAGGGCTGACAGATTTATGTGTGCACAAATATACGCAAGTAACGGTAGCTTAATTCGGTTGTGCCTGTGTGCAGACGTGTGAGACAGCGATTAAGATATCCTAGCACAAAAAGTGTGTGCGTGCATGTGTGTGTGTGTCTATCCCTTTAACAAGCCACGCACACCAGCAGGATCCCCCATCAGTCTCCTGTCTCCTAATTGGACCTACTGAGCAAATAGCGGACCTCCAGCATTCATCTCCCAGCATTCACTGGGAGCCAGGGTGCCTAGCAGGGCACCCAGAATGAGAAATAGAGAGTTGCATCCTGATGAAGAGAGAGAGAAAAAGGAAGGAATAAAGAAAGCATCCCAAGCAATATCTGCAAACTGGTCTGACCTTTGCACAATTACTGGCATATCTGGTTGTGAGGGAAGGTGATCACAGAGACTAACTAACTGCAAAGAAAAGACAACTGACAGCAGGTGGAGAAGTGGAGCAGAGCCACCTACACACACTCATGCTTACACACGCACACCTGTGCTCGCACGAACACACACCTGTGCACGCACACACGAGCAGATCAACACGCTGATGAACACACTCATCAAACATCATCTAGCAGACTACCACGTGGAGGCACACAGCATGCTGCACAGCGCCTTCCTCGCTACCTCTTGAAGAGAGAATAAATCAGTGATTATCATATATCCCCAGGCGTTAAGCAACATCCTTGATGTACTTTAGATAGACACAGTGAAAGAAGCAAGTCGAGGGAAACAGTAAGAAAAAGAAAGTGGGCATCACGGTAGCTTAGTGCGCAAAATCTTATCTCGCAACGGTGTGAGTTGATTCTGGTTCATGACCTTTGTTTTACGTTGTCCAGTCTCTCTAAACTCTCCACCTCACACTATCTATCAAAACACCTTGGATATTATTTGAAAAACAGAAATCACACTGTGAACAAAAAAGAATCCATGTCGATTCAACCTAATATTATTGTCATCATGCAATGTGTATCCAAGCGCATCGATAGGGCATTATTTCCCGCTTCTCAGCAGAAGAAGCCCAATTAAACTGCAAACAATTTACCTCTCATTTTCCCGTCTCCTGAGCACCAGACCAGTTGAAGATGATGGACGCGAGCAATTTCTTTAACACGGCAACCATGCAAATCACTTTCAGTGTCTCTCCCTTGGCTGTTTTCCCCCATGGTACTCTAGATTGCAGCCTCCTTCTCTAATTGTTCCCAAACATCTCAGGCCAGCAGCGCGAGTTAATTGAGAACGAGGGACGTTGATCTCCCATGATAGAGAGCCTAGCATAAATGAGTGTTCTCAAAATGACTACCCACATCAAACTTGCAAGTGTAAAATACGTTCTTTGGTTCAACCAGAATTCTGCAGAGCTGAAGGGCTAAGGTAGCCACGCAACAAGCTCTACCTGTTTCACTTTATTGTGTTTTTTTTTCTCCCCTAGTCCCTAAATGAATTTCAGTGTTGTTGTAATTAATCATCAGGAGCTTTCAAATATTCTAAATTACTAGTATGAGTAAATGAAAGAAAACAAATCTACAGCCTATCCCCTGGATTGATAATCAACAGGACTGAATGGGGTTTATGAATAAATCTGCAGTGGGGAACTGTGAAACAACATTAGCAATCCTACAAGAACATTTCATGTGTTTTTCCAACTGCATCTTGACTTTGTAAACACACAGGTCTATTCCCAACCCAAAATCGAGTCTTAATTCAAAACTTCGAATTGAATCCCTTAAAAGTGCCACAAGATCAATTGATCAATTCCAGAGAAGACTAACAGGATAAGAAATATGACACATTATTTTAATCTGACCTTTTCTTGTAAAAAATACTGAATAGGTCTCCCGAAATTATCTAATATCTGATAATTACAGATCCAACAGTTAACAGCTCACTGACATATGCAATGAGAAACCATGGGGCTCAAGACATTGCTTCTTTCTGAGGGGTTCTAATGCAGAAATGGTTGAGAATACAAGTTTCAATTATTGTACAAGTTAATAGCGTCCATCACTTTGACTCACTTTGCTTTGTGACAACAGGGTACAGAGCAAAAGAGTAGAACTGCACCCCAGATTTCTTTTTCCATTTTCAAACTTGTAGTCTTCAGACCCAACCGAAGTTGCTTCAAGTGAATTCACTTTAAGCTATTTATCAGAATTTGCACAGCTCCCTGTGGAGCTGCAAAGAGCTTTATACAACTTTTTTTCACCTCTGTGGTAGTACTCCACAAGACTTGTAAACAGACTTTGATGTATCAAATTGGTAAAATAAGAGATCATATCCCATCCTCCTTACTGGTTTTTCAAGCTACTAGTGTCATTTTAATTATGCGCAACTTCCAAAATAATTGTCAATCCATTTAAATTTCAGCACAAACCACTTATGAACACTGGAGCTCAGACAGCCAATTGAATGTATTCTTTAGCAGGGAACTATTTGCTTGATAAAAGCAGGCAGGGGTTTGTATGAGACTAAAACACAGCATAAAGTAAACAGGTTTACAATAGGACAATATTTATTTCATTCTTCTTCTTTATATATATTGACTGTTGCTCCTTTTCTAGGCCTTATGTACTTGTCTTGCCAAGTGAATAAAGAACTAATTAATATTTATGATGGAGAAACGTAAAGGGATTTCTGGAGTGTGTGAAATTTGTTCACGGTGAACTTTTCAGTTGTACTTCTGCATGATAAACAGCAGATATTGAATGTGGATATCTTACATACGAAATTGTCTGTATGCATTACCACGGCTATGGAGAAGAGTCAAAGGCATGCAGCTAAAGCTAACATGGTTGGCTTTAGTCAACCCACCCTCTGATGCACATGATCAAAGAGAGGTTCGGCTGCTAAATGGATGAAACACAGAATGATGATGCTTTGAGGCAAGATTGTGGGCGGGCAGTGGGTGTCATCTTCCAAATGAGCCAGCTTGTTGACGTATCTAACGCCAGGTCTCAGACCATTTACAATCTTCATGAAAAGGGGATATGAAGTGGCAAAAATTACTGTTACAGTTCATTACTACCTTATACTCTGAGGCTCGGGCAGGATTGGACTTTATTTCATAGACAAGTATTGTATTGCTAACGTACCTTTGCCAACTGAAAATCTCTCGGTACTAAATCTTTAAAGACTAAAACCCAAATACTATTTTTCAACTTGATTCAGCCTGTCTTTAGGTTCAGCTGAAGTGAAATCTTTTTCTTGTCTACGCAAGTCTTCATCCCCCCCAGTGGACCACATGACCTACAGAGCAGCCTAGTAACACAGTGACAGAGAGAGAAAAAGAAAATGAAACATGTCTGTCATGTCGGTTTGTCCCCAGTGGAGCTATCATTAATTAAGCGTGAGATTGGTTCTCTCCACTTCCCACCCGTGCCTCATTCTGTTGATCCTGAGTTGTTGAGGGATTTGTCACTTTTCACCTCTGAAAAAGAAATAGCTAGTGTTGGTGAAGTGGACCAAAAATAGATGTGCGAGAAGATACCAAAACACACATTTTAGCCTACATGTGCGCACACACACCTTACTCCTAAAACAGCTGCGCTCGAGTCCAGCACCGTGTCAGATACCTATAGCTCTCTTTCAGCACTGCAGTACATCACTAATGATAGCTCAACTCCCTCAACTCCCCTATACTACCCTGAGGGGCGGAGAAATCTGCCAAACTGTTACAGGTCCTCTCCTTACCTCTCACACCACGCTATTTGACAGCCAGCTAGGGAACAGCAAAATTAAAGGCCTTGGCAAATGAAATTCTGTGACACAGTGGTGTGAATCAAAGCAGACACTGCCATGGGAGGTTGTGGAAGAAGAATGAACAAGGCGTGCTCTCAAAAGGAATACAGAAGTAAAGTGAAAAGTTAGTGAGGGTAAAAAAAAAACGACATTTTTATTGTTAAGTTACCAAAGAGCATCATCTGCAACCTAACAGTTGCATTCTGGGTATTGACAAAAGAGGTATAGCTTCATTATTTAACCTTGAAAGGGAGAGTGCTTTGTATAAAAGCTCTTTTATAGCACATAGAACTTTATTGACTTCCCTGGATATTAATAGCCTATGACACAAAATGCCATTTTCCCAGCGATGCCACTCTTTATCTGATGTGACCTTGTTGATGCTGCTGGAGACGGTGGTGTAATGTATCTCAGTTCGGTCACCATCATCATCATTGCAGATTATTGATGCTACACTTAGAAAGAATGGATAGTGACTGCTTCGGTTTTGCTCCAGACCTGCACACTCCACATATGAAGGCTTGACACGGAGTCTTGCTTTGTCACTGCTGTCCAAATCACAGGGTATTTAGTGGTTTTCTAACAGCTCTGACTCTGGATCTCCCACCACACTGGCACTGACAGAGACATACAAGTGTCAGCACTGACATAAAGGGCCATCATCACTGCACGCTAGGCAATCTCTAGTTGAGGTGAAGAGGCTGATAACAGTGGTCCCTGTCTGTCTTACACCGACCAACCTCTCCCCCAGCCCCGTCTCACCCCTGAGGGAGAGTTATTGCTTTAATATGAACAACGAATGGCTGAATTTGTCCTCTGGGTGTCAAAGGACTGCTCGGCGTGATTACTTTTTTGGCACGGCAGTGACATTCATTGGCTTGGACTCAGGGCGTATTGGAGAAAGGCCTCTGTTAGGCTGGATTGGGTGAGTGACGGATGGAGACGGACAGAGACGGACAGAGACGGAAAGAGACGGAAAGAGAGAGACAAAAAAAAGAGAGAAATGTAGAGAAAGGGAGCGGTGGCAAGGCCGGCTTTGCACACCTCAATGAACAGCAGCACTTCAATCGCTGATAGAATGAGAAATACAGTATCCTGACCTTGACTGATCAAGCAGGGAAAAAAGCAGTGCGGCTACAATCCACCCACGCACAGTCACAAAAAAGTCACCGAAACACATGAAATAGTGAAGGAGGAACAAGAGGACTTTCACTTTGTCACATTTTTAAACCTGATTATCAAGAAAACAAAACATTTAGCCCACAGACTCAGGGGTTGTGGAAGGCAGATATCTATACCTCCTACGAGGAAATTGCAACACTCCGGATGGTAAACAATCGAGTAGTTTGACATTTTGGGGAGTTTGCTTGTTTACTTTCTTAGTTAGCGTTAGATAAGAAAATTGTTACCACTCTCATGTGTGAACAATAAATACGAAGCTGGAGAGAGCAGCCAGTTTAGCTTAGCATACCAGCACCTCTAAAGCTCACTAATTAAAATGTGATATCTTCTTTGTTTAATCTGTATTTACAACAGGGACTTATGTGCAGGAATACTTCTTGGCCAGGGTGAACCGACTTCCTGGATGTTATTGATCCTGATCAAGAAATAGTGTAGCACACAACTCCTCATAAAATGGAGAATTGTTGTTTTTACGTTTTACATTTATTTACATGTTTTTGGTACAGATTCAACACATGAATAAGAGAAAGAGAAAGAGAGATAATGTGTTCAATAGTAAGCTTTAAGGGTGCCGGTAGGTGGATTTTGATTTTGCTGACAGAGTCAAGCTAATTGTTTCCATGGACATAGAAGAGAGTGGTATAAATCTTCTCATCTAAATCTTGGTCAGTAAAAGTATTTCCCAACATATCTAAAGCTATTTCTTAAGTTTAACATTTCCTACTAACCAGACTTGCAGTGGCAGGTTTGTAACTATATGGGTTACACACAAAACATTAGCATTAGCTCAGTTAGCATGAGTGCTGTAGTTCTCAAACATATCAAGGGCATCCATGTTTAACCCTGTTTTTTTTTTTTTTTTCAAGCTTCTTGTCTCCCATCAGCCTTACCTGAATAGTGGGTGGCGAGCGCTGTTTGCGGGTGGTCGTGGTGGAGAGTGTGGTGGTGGTCTCGATAAAGGTGGTGGACATCTCCGGCGGCACCGAAGTGGTGGTGCGTGCTGCACCCCTGCTGGTCGGCACGTCGCCCACCAGCCGTACGCTGCCGTTCACCTTGATATTGGCGTGGCCCTCGGCGGCCATGTTGAGGACTTTGAGGCCGTTGTAGTAGAGGCCGGAGAGCTGGCCCTGGTAGGGTCGCTTCCGGTCGTTTCCACCGATAGAGATAGTGGCCTGGGTGTTGAAGATTGTCAGCTGTCGGCCTGGCGCAGGAGGTAGGGAGGGAAGCAAGTGTTAATATTTTTATGATGGAAAACCCATAAAGCTGTCATAAAAAGCTCTAACTGTGTCATGCATCGCCTTTAAGAGGAACTAAAGTTTCACTGCGAGATAGATGCATTAACGGAAAATCTTCAACAAAGACTTAATATGTCTTTTAACACTACTGATTTACTGCTTGATTAAATGAGTGTGGATGGAGTTGAAATGGTTAAAAGTGTAATGGTTGATGCAACATGCTTTTACACTGAAAAACGTCATTACAGTATCAGTTCTCAACAACCCCACCTTTCTGTTTATACACGACTGCAGCTATATGCGCTGTTATCTACGGTAGAAAGGCTTTTTCCCTTTGATAGGCATGAAAAAGCTACCCTGAAAGAGACGGCTAACGCTGAAAACAACAGACACTATGCAGCTATAGCAGCATTATCGTAAGGGAGCAAACACATGCAGGTGGGAAAAAAACGTTTGAAAAATGAGCTGGAACACGTTCCACAGGCACTCTTAATATTCTCCGGACAAAACAGAGGACTCATGCGGTAAGATGATTAATAAATATGTATCCAGGCTTCGACATATTATGATAAAGTACGAGCAATACACACTCACTACATGTCATGGTGAAATTTCATTAAGAGAAGCCTAAATATCACTGTCAAAACACACTGCTCATGCATTAATTATGACAAGGAAAATACACCAAACTTTCACAATACAGAGATCATAATTAAAAATCAAATTTGTATAATTTACAGACACATAGCTTTGCAGGCTTGTTACATTTGCGGCACAATTACAATACATAATACGTCGGGCATGGAATGACAGGGACATATCACAGGAGCGAAAATGAAATAGCATGTGTGGAGTCATGCATGCAGCAGTAATGGCATTTATCAGACCTGTCTGTGTTTTAGCGAGTGTTAAAGGGACTTTATAATTAGGTTAAGATGTTTATGTGCAATGAACTTTAAATTCAGTTTATAATGATATTATATTGACTAAGAAAATTTAAATACGCAGAGGAGGAGCAGACTTTTTTTTAATCCCCGCAAATGTTTTAGACATAAACGAGGTGTTGACTCGATAATCTCAGTGATTGAAAAGCACGGCTCTTTGCACACCATGGCAGGCTCACTGACGCTTTGCCATCAAAAAGGCTCCAATTAGCTCTCCATCACCAAACAAGTGAGGATTGTATCGTGTGTGAAGTGTATAACTACAATCAGATAAATTACAGCAGGGAAAAGCACCTGCTGTTTGGAAAGTTTTCAGGGGGATATGCCCACTGATTAGTTTGTTCTCAAACATTGTGGAGGATTTGAGCCAAGGGAGCTAATTCTCCTCTCAAAACAATCGGCCTACTGTTGCAGCATAGATAATGCCATGTCTTAGTCAATTTTGCACAAAAAAAAAAAGTTAGGAGCACTTGATACTTATAATCTTATTGTTGCACTGTTTATAAAATCTCTTCTCAGTCCCTTTAACTGGACACCATGATTCAACAAAATTTAAAAAGATGACAATGACAAAAACTGGAAAGAAAAAAAACCCAACAAAAACAAATGAAAGAACAAAAAGTAACAAACAACGCTTTTTTTAACCTTGTTTTTTAAAGGGTTTAAGGGGTGGTTATTCATTCTCAGAGGTTGAAAGGGAACAAGCCGATGAAATGACAGAAAAAGAAAGAAAAACATTCTAGAAGTTCGATAAAGATTTACCTTTCTCCTGAAGCCAATCTTCTACTGGCCGGGTATATTTGAACGGGATTTTCTTATTTGCCATTTGATAGCGCTCAATGTCGCTGTTGCCTTTAAAGTTTGAAAGTTTAACAAACAGCTTGAAACAGTTGGCAACAGCAACAGACATCACACATTTAAACAGTGGTTTATAATGAGTTTTATCTTTGTTTAGAAATATTTATAAAAGCTTTATGATGATTTTTTTTTCAAGTAGCTTTAGTTTAAATTTTTTAAATTCATATTTATATAGCACACTCCACACCTATATTTAACATAATATCCATGGATTAAAAGCACAACACATATCCATAACATCATGGAGAAAACACACTGCATAAATACCTGCAAGAATAGGTTAAATACACAAAAAACACTTTACATAACAAGTAGTTTAAGTAATACATTCATCATATTACATAATAAAGTCAAAAGGAAAGCTATCAAGTGGTTAAAAAGATAGACATGCACTTTCTGCTTTTCTCTGTAGCAAATTAGGGGTAATTAATGTGCACTAATTCTCCCACTGGACACCACCTGCTTTTACATTTCAAGGGCCAAGGAATGATTCACTTTAGTAGCTTATTTGAAAGGAAGGAGCTGTGTAGCAGGTTTTCAAGGGGAGGGGGACAACGATGGAAAAGGAAGTGATAATTTGAAGTACTGCAGACCTATTGGGAGGGAAGTCCCACAGCGACACAGATTTGAGGAGGACAATGCATACAAATGAGATCATTACTGACATGGTGGGAGGCCTTTGGGTAAAAAAAAAAAAAAAAGCGCTACACCCCAGCTGCCACATTCTCCTCTTCTGAGACCATGGCTAACATTTTCCAGGTATATGGGAATTATGAATAATAGTCCGCCTTTCACAGGCAATACTGTATATGTACTTTGCATTATTTCTGGCATGATTTCTTCTTGCGTGTTTGCCAGGATGCATTTTGTCTGACAATCACAGAGGCATTCCCTCTGAGAGGCGCCACGAGTCTGTCGACACTGAGATTTGAGACGTTCAGCTCTGTCTTCAAACACTTTGAGGTACGACAAAAGACTGTGAAGCCTGTATAGAATTATGAATGACACCATGATGTCACTTAATACCCAGGTGGGAAGGTATTGGGAGGAAAAAAGGCGCCAGTACACCATCATTTATAACTAGCGAAAGGGCAAGGCTTCAAAATTGTGAGGAAAGGTCTTCTGGAAATGTGTCTAGTTTGGCAGCTAGAATTCTCTCAGGTGATCTATCTATTGACAACATCACACACAAACACACGCACACACACATACACACTCATGGGGATCTGACTAAGGGTGTGGCCATAACGTTTCTGGCTAAAATATCATGCTTGTCTTTATATGACAAATCTTTTAGAGCTTATTTTATGGTCTGTCTTGGTTCAGTTATTTGCTGCATATCTGATTTCAAATTGCACCGTTCTCACCTGATGATTAAAATTTTACATAAGGACCGAACGCGGCACAATTACATTAAACCATTCATTAAGCCACTTATGCTCGAAAACACTTAACCATAAGCGTGTCACCGTTTCATCTCTTTCTCTTAGCTCTATCATTCTATCGTTCCTTTCTACCTTTCGTATTCAGAGAAAAACCAGCCAAGAGCTCAGTTTACAGCCAGCTGGGAAGGAGTGTGGATATGGCAGCAAGGGAGCTCAAGGAGCTAAAGGACTGTGTCTGCAGCGTGCCAGCAGGTTAATCAGCTACTAGCAGGACTCCCTCCCCATTCCTTTGATCTCAAGCTGGTTTCGGGTGGCGGCCAAACTCTCCTCTGGACAAGGGCCACAGAGGGAGGCATGATGGTTGTATGTGAAACCGCAGACAGACGGAAAGGTTAAGAGTTTGGGGGTGTAGGTTGAGGAGTGGGGCGGTGATAACAGGGGAGGGAGAATATGAAGCATCTTACAAACCGCCACTCAAATGGTCACTTAGCAGGAGTGAAATCAAGTCTGAGACGGAGAGAAGCGGGTAAAAGCTTGCAGTGCATTGCTAATGGCGTGGTCTCAGGTATAGCTTTTACATTGTTCTAGGTGATTAATGAGGTGACAGTCCCCTTGTAATGAATACACCACAAGCTAATTGTCCAACTAATGAGAAAAATCTCTCTAGTTTGTCAATTTGATATTCAATTTCTAAAGGTGACTCCAGAATGGATGACCTTGCCAATAAAGGCACTACTGTTTATTATAAAATCACTCTGCTTTCAAGGTTTTGGGTTTTTTTTTCCAAAGCCGAACGGACAGATATTTCCTCAAAGATTTTTCATCAGCCTTTCAGTACTGCAAAGAGGAAAGAGCAATTTAGCACCATTATGTGTTTGATGTTTTGTCACTGCCAAGGAGCCATTTTATTGTAATCTAAAATCTATATAATGGTTTTTGGGTCATACATACCATTCAACTTAGATCCCTGCACACTTACAAAAATAGTAATTCGATGATAGTATGTGTTTTATTTGTTTTCTGTAATGGTATATTATTCATCTCAGGCACAGACAACCTCATTTCTCACACAACATTATGCAACTATTTTACCTTAAATCAGAATCAGAATTAGAAATACTTTAATAATCCCAGGGAGAAATTACTTTCGTTACATACTATAAATATATATATATTAAGGTTAAAATAGCAGCTTAAAAATAATTTTGATGACACACCAACTGTACTGTAAAGGGCAGAATGGTGCCTTTGTCATTCCCAATCTTCACCCTGAATGTCTATTCTCACACTATGTGACTTTTGTTGAACAGGTATGATCTCCTGTAAGAGTGTGTAACACTTTACGCCGCTACATCACACACCACCAACTATGTCACTGATTTTTGTGAAACTGGATCATATTTTAAGGAGAAAATCTCCAGCTGCAGTGTCTCAACTTTTACTTGTTGCTAAATTACTGCTTACTGTTAACTGTAGCTGCCGTAATGAAACAATTAGCTCAGTTAGCCATGCTGCCAGGACTGGGAGTTACCAAAGTGGTAAACAGTTTTGGATATTTGACAGGAGAAGTTTCTGTTTTTGTGGGCTTCAGTTAGGGAAAGTCGACGTCACGTAATTTTGTGCACCAATAAAGATTTTGTCAAGGTCTAAATCAAAATGTGTTGACAGTAAGGGGGTTGCTTGCTTCTGTCAGTCAAATCTGTTTAAAACACACCCACACAGTCTTCATGATGCGTAGTGTTGTGCAGTGTTATTTTTTGGGGGGGTTGTTTTTTTAGTGAGGAAAAACATAAGAGTTGCAGGTTTTCTGGGGCTTTAATCTGTATTCATACATGTAGATGAGATGGCAACTACACACATACATAATTCCTCATTATTTCTACTGTACGCTGTTGACAACATACTGTATCTGCAGGTATATTCGAGTATTTTCTCAATTAGCCTCTTATAACAGTATTTCAGATGGTACACTCATATTCTCAACTAATGCAGACCTGTTAAAACTAAATAAAATTATTTTTATAAATTGCTGCTGTTTTTGTGTTTATACACGGTTTTTGTGTGTCTCTTTTAGCCCCAATAAATGCCCTCACCATTTTCCCCCTCCTAGCCAAAACAATGTCTTAATGTCTCCCCTTTGGTGGCAGCCATTCAGTCAACACAAACACTGGCACGGCGACAGTCATCTGCTGGTTGGTCGCTTCGTTCTATTCAGTTTGCTTGCCAGACTAATCTCACTGGGGTTCCATCGCAGGGCCAGTGCTGAGAGCGCATCAAAACTGTGAAAATGGCTACCGTGACAGGCTCCTGGCATTCTCTCCATTTGGGGATGATGAGTACATTTGATATGCTGCGGCCCTGTCCAAAAATCATCATTCCACAGCTCAACTCCATAGCTTGCTGTTGTGGCCCCTGGTTATGAATATCCTGCACCACCCACCTCCTTTTCAATCTATACCTGACTTTCATCTCATGTCTCTCCTTCTCTCTCTCTCTCTCTGGCTGTATATTCATCTACCCAAGTTTCTTTGTGTCCTCTCTTTCTCTTTAGCCCACCATCCATTCAGCTATCCTCTGCTTCTTCATCTGCACCCTGTAATTCTCTTTCTCTCTGTCCCTCTCCAATGCAATCAGCCCTCCTCGCTCTTCTTGGCTGAATCAGGCCTCTTCAGCTACAGCCACAATTCTGGTATCATTTATCTACTTTTCACTCACTCTTTATTCCCTTTGTCTTCTTCTCTACCCGTCTATCTGTCTATGTGTCAGCTTTTTCTCCCCTTTGTCAACTTATTCCTGTCATCTACTCCATTAAATGCTTCTGTATTCCCTCAGTGGCTGCATTTCTTTTCTATTCACCCATGTCGCCCTGTTTCTCTAGCTTGCTTTCCCTCTATCCTCCTTCCATTCTCTCTCAGATGTCAGACAAAGCCAGGGAGTAAATTCATCATTTATCAGGTCGCTCTGAAATTTATGGTGTTGAAAGGATGAATTAGACTGGCGGCTCCTACACTCAGCTTAGTCTGAGCTCTGAGAGCGACAGAGATTGTGTCTCAGATAGGGCTAATCATGTTTGGCCCCGGGGACGCATGGGGTTTATCTTGCTTGCGAGGAATTGTTTTGTCTGTATTTCAAGACAAAGATTGGCAGATATTTTGAAACGGCACTGCTCATTGTGTCTGTTTCAGGTTGCAGGAGTTGTAACATTGTGTGCATGGACAAAGGTCTTTGTGTGTTTGAAAAGGAACACAAGGACGTTCTCGTTATAACGACAAATGATGGAGGACACGTAGAGACACACTTTCCCCCGAGACCCATGCAGAGTAGTTAGGCCAATGGTCATTCATCTGAGACAACGCCTGGACCTCAGTCAGCGCCGACAAAGTGTGATGCACAATTTCCGCCTGGCTCGGTCTAGTAAATCTCTGATTCAAAGATTCAAACTTACGCAAAAAGATCATGTAATCCAAAATCAAAGAGTACAGGGATTCGCAGTGTTATATAAGGAAATTGGAACCCTCTCACTAAACAAATACAAGCCCCTGCAGTAATGTGGGCTGTCACAAAAGTACACACAATTGTAGGAGAGATGCGCAGACCCAATGAACAATAAACAGGAAACGACGAGAGACGCAATCAAAAAGGAATTTGAGGACAAAAAAGAAGATCTGAGAGGGCACTGTTAGAGGAGGGGAATAATTAGAGAACACAAAAGACAAAGCAGTCAGCACACACATACACTCAACGCCCACAAACAAACACGCACACTGCAGAAGCCTGATGGAAATGCTGCTGTATGGGATCAGTGTGCTTATGTTGTTGTAAAGAAGAATGGCACTATGAAGCACAGAAGTCCTTCTCTGTCTTATTTCTTAATATTTTCCAGTATTATAAACAACAAACAATTTCTATCTTGTAAACCTGGTTTGTGTGTACATGAAATATTAGTTTTCCAAAAAAGACATTCACGCAGATGTCTTAAGGGCTTAGTGGGCATGACATTGAAGGTCCTCTGCCTATGATCTTAACCACATGTCCTCCTTTATTTCTTTCCTTTGTTTCTGCCTCCTGTACTTTGAACTCCCAATAAAGGCCAAACAGAAGGAGGATAATTATGGTTTATTACAACTTAGCCACCATTTCTGCCATTTCTGATAACTGTGAACTCAAAGTAAATGCTGAGATCTGGGAACACAGTAACAACAGTACAATGAAGTCTGACGAGGCAACAAAATAAGTGGTCAGACGATCAAACAGGTTGTAAACAAGCCAACCATCATTGACTCAATTGTTGAATAAATTCAGTCTTTCAAGTCCAATCTTTCAGTCAGACTAGCTTTACTCCTCACTGGAGCCAGTGTCTTGAAGGTAAGGGTAGAGTAAAAAAGGTACCAGCAGAGTTTTGGGTTTTTTGTTGTTCAATCAACATGCGCTATACACTCCCTGGTCACATTATTAGGTTATCCAATTTAATGTAATCCAGTACAAATAGCTCTGCTACATATTCTACCTTAATGAAGGTTAAAATGTTCAATTTTTGTTCAAATGTTTGGAAAGGTGATAATTCAACTTTATGTTTATTAATAAGGTTAGTGCACTATAGGTGGTGCATTATATTGAAATTTGTCTCTGCCCCCTCATGTTTGCAAAAGCGTTGGGGAAAACATTAGAAACACCTTTCAATATAATGCAGCCCAGTTCAACACCACTGCAAACTACTATATAACCTCAATAATAAACATATTATTAAATGAACAACAGTGTCAATCTAAACAGAATATTTGTTGGATTGGATTGAATTACATTTTACAGGTGTACGTAATAAAGTGGTGGCCACTTCTTTGAGTGTTAAATTAATTCAGGTATAAGCCATAAGATGATGCATATCAGTGTTGTCAGTGTGCAACAAGTGTACCTTTGCTGAATGGTCGCTAGTGCATCTGCTTTCGGCAGCATTGGTGATGCTGGTACTGTATTAAATGTTACCTACGTGCCCTCACTCCTGCTATCTTAACATCTTTTCAATAGTTTGACAACTAAATCTAGTTTTATTTCCCTTGTATTGTTTTATTCTTTTGTTTTTAAATAGTTCATTGCAAAATGTAATAAAATGAAAAATTCCCACTAATTAACCTAGTGAGTATAATGTTGTCATAAATGTTAGGAATGATGTTAATAACCTACAAAAATACAGTTAGTAATAAATTGAAACTCTCCATTAAGAAGTCATTCCTAAGAAAAAGGAAATTACTATAACTGACTGTAACTGACCCAATATTGCTCTAGTAATAATAAAAAGCAGGCCATGGTATAAAAACCTCCTGCTGCCATTTAAAACAGATTCTAACACCTATATACTTTGGTGGGCCAACTTTTCAAACACTGCTGTTGAGATGTCCAATTTACACGCCCGAGGCTATTTTGCAAGCAGCTTTGAATGACAAGCAATCCACCAACACCTTTGTCTTCACCTATTCCCTACCAGAGAGAGAGGGCATGCCCAGATCCGATAACTGTTTATTGAACGACCTGAGAGCCTTGTGGCGGCTGCTGCCTTCAAGTTAAGCATTAGGAGTGTGAGAAAGCAGTCGATGAGTCTGCACCCTAACATGTAATTACTCATGAGATGACAATGCCTTTACAAGGGAGGGAGGGCGGAAGAAAAAAAATCAATCATCGTTGAATTACTATCACTGAGTGCCCTGCAAATTACCTGTGCAGAAGAGAAAAAGAAATTACCACGCATTCGATCCCTCGACCTCAACTCCATTCCAAGACAATGGCAGGCGGGCAGAAAAGGGAACAAACCTCAATGGGATCACTTGGAAGGAACCCAGAGCTAAAAAGCCCAAGCTTTCTGTTGTGCACTGCTTAAACTGAGGCGCAAAACCAACGGCCATTTAGCAGGTATTTCTGAATAGACGGTGGCTTTGGATCACAGATATTGACAGACGGTTGATCAAACCACCTTTGAATGCTGATGCAGAAGGCACTTTGAGGTAATTATGAAGGTGCTAGGGGTTCAACTGGCATTTAAAATTACTGGCCATTAAAGAGGAGAATAATAAGGACTGGGATACAAAAAAACAAAAACAAGACAAAAACTACCTCACATGTATCTGTTTAGTTGACTTCCTTCACTGAGTGTTGCTGTGTATGTGATGGAGACGTCGCTCCTGTGCATGTTTTGTGCCACATGTTATAGAGTTTCTCAGTATTTTCCAGTATAAGTGTGGCTGAAACACAGTTATGAAACCCGTCTAACTTTATCTGTTCAAAGAAAAGCGAAAGACAGCCAACGGCAAAAGAAAGCCAGAGACAGAAGAGATTAACATCACCTGTGCTGGCATTGAACCAAACCAAAACAGCGTGCCAGGTCACGCCAGAAGACGATGCTGCCCTGTCCTCTGTGAAGGCATGCAACATGGAGCATGCTGTAGGGCTGCTGAGACATAGGGCTGAGAAGTGAAAGGGACCAACTCCTATTGGTTTGCTCCTTACCATTGGGTTGCATCAGCATTTTTACACTTTTCCTTTCTTTCAGTGTTTGGAAAAAAAGCTAGTGATGCACAGTTGTGTTTCTGGACACATTTCTGTTCACGTTAGCGCCACATCTGGTAATGTAACACTATTTAATGTTCAACATGTCTATTTATTCTACATCTGTTTCTGTCCAATTATGTCTTGCTGCCATGGCACAATTTCACCTCAGAGATCACTGAAGTTTCATATTATCTTTTGTCATCCCAACTTCTTCTCGCCTCAACTGCCACTTTGTGCCCATGTTGCTTCCCTGTGCGTCTGCTCTGTTTGACTAAGTGAAATTGAAGAGTAGGTAATAGGTAACAAGGAAACAAAGGTGGCCTCCCCTAAGCTGGCTGGCATGGAGACCCAAATATCAAAGACCGGGAGAGCCAACTTAATTTAATGGATTGTTAAGTAGAAGCGGCAGAGAATTTTTCCTTCCTTCCCTTTCACACGCTTTCTCTCACCTAGCTAGCTGAGCGGCACATCTCTGTGCCAAATGAAGGGAGTGCCTGAGCCTCCAAATGGAGCGGGCTTCGTTTGATGACCCTATTTGTATTCTGCTGCTGTGCTGCTTCTGCTGACCTGGGAATGAGAGATACAGGCAGGCAGCAGCTTTATCTGGCCAACAGGCCACCCTTGGTTTCTGCCTCTATCCTCTCCTTGCTTGCCCAACGACCAAATGCCTCTTGGTGCCTTTTAATCCCTTTCCTGAAATGAACTGGCCAGATGTTGCACAGTTAATGCCTCTTGCAAGACAAAAGATTCTAGCTCAGTGTGCTCCTCTCCTATGGAGTCAGGTGTAAGGGCGTGAAAGTAGAATTTTTTGAGACACAGTGTGTGCCAGTTAATGCGACTGCATGCCTCTTAGTCTCCCTGAGATGTTTTACTCAAAAAAACAGGAGAAAGTGAATATTTTTTGTATATTGTTGGTGGTGCCGTTTGCTTAAACAAATAGGTGGTGTCCAGTGGTTTTAAAACTATAATTTTACTCTGGCAGGAATTTATCAGACAAAGGAATAAGGCAGTACCTGTGGGAAAGTGTTCATTCACTGGCCAGTTGTCCACCTGCAAAGTTGCATTGCCCCCATTCCTGGTGAATCGGACCAAATGGTATTTGCCATCATTTACTGCTGTGGTTGTCTCTTTCACACTGATGTCCACTGTTCCAATGTTGAATGTCACACCTACTTTTCCTTGTTCCTGAAAAAATCACAAAGAGAGGAAGAGCAGAGAGCAAATGGTTAGTTGTTTGGCAATTCCCATCAAATGCAGGCAGCCCTACTTCTCAGTAAGAGTGAGTCGCATCAAATGTGTCTCGACTGTCAAGATAAATTTGAAAATCTGAACCGCCACAGTGCCAAGATTACACCTATTGTTGTGCAGTAATTAATTAATTATACAATAAACTAACTGTAAAAAGTTCAATAAAGCTACTTGGATGAATGCACTCGGCTGGTGCTAATGGTGAACTACTCAGAGAACCTGAGGACGCTAGCGCGCTACGCTTCATTATACCACTGTAATGTGATGAAAATAGGCTGCCAGCAGAGATTGTAATGATGAGTAATGCTCCCTGCAGCCTGTCACTGCAAAACTGGCAGGACAGATGCCTTTTCTGCTGTGGCCCCTACAAACTGCATGAATACCATATGTTTTGTTTAGCTCTTAATGCTAAACCAGTTTTACCGTGTCCATAAATCGCGACCCCCCCCCATCATTTCCCGACTCCTCTCCCTTCAACCCCACTAATTTTCATGAGCTGCCAGCATGTTTTATTGTGACTGTTTGCGTATTCATGGGCATGTAGGCGTTACAAGCTAAAGGTTTTAGAGCGGAGGCAGGGTTTGAATAAGTGGCGATGGGGAAGGGCTGTGTTTTCTGTGTCATTTGTTTTAATGCCCCACAGGGAATCTCTCAGTGTAATTACCTACTTTAGAAAGCACAGAGCAGAGGGACCGTTCCTCATAACAAAACCAAAATTAAGAAGGCTTGCACAGGGGGCAGACACATATTGTTAACTGATCAGCTGAGACAATGGCACTGGCTAACTATTACAATACACACCTTGATAATGTCAAGCTTAATTTAACCATGCTCATTGGCACAAAAGCACTGCAAGACTAGTAAACGACACACTTAAACCTGCGGAGCTCTTTTTAATGTTACAGACTCTTAATACTGCAGAGGAACACTTAATAAGGCCAGCCCGAACTTACAGTCCCTCATACTTTTACATTTTCAAATATTCCCAAAATCGAAGAATATAATATTACAATACTATAACACCAGATTATTATAGCAAGCTGCAGTGCATAGTAATAAATGAAGTGTGTCATTTTACTGTTGCTGGCAGACCTTTAGACTTAAAAATTCTGTTCTCCAGCAACACATTCTGCAGAGTTCGTCGTTCTCTGCATTTTTGCTGTATTTATAAAAAGGGAAAAAGAAATACACATGAGATCAATAAGGAACAAATATTAACTTTTAAATCAAGTTTGTTCCTACATTTCTACTCCTTAAGTGGAGCACCTAGAAAACCTTGGAAGAAAGCAGACAGCTCTCTTTTCATTTCTCTAAATTAGGATCGCGTTTTTGTTTCTTAGCATTTTTTACAAGAGCATGGGGGTAAGGGTATATTCTTGTCTTCATTCAAGGTACAGTGCAAGCGGCAGAAAGGTACTCTGTCTTTACGTTTTTAAGGACGCATAAAGTTGCCCAAAGTATGCAGTAAAATGACTTTGTGAGCCTGGAAACCCTACAGTGACTATAGTTTCCTCAACAAGCCCTTTTACCTGTCAAGGCGGTCTGAAGACCCGCACTGTGTTCAATGCCTCGTACAGTTAAAACATCCTTTGTCTGTTCATAAAAAGAGATACGGCACAGCATTACAGTTTGCTTGAGACCATAATGCAAGGAACGACAGAGCGCCTTTCCTCTGTAACAATCTCCAGCTCGGCTAATAATGGAAAAAGAATGTCACCAAAGACATGAGAAAGCCATCTCCTAAAAGCCAAGGTAAGGGCTCAGAGTGGGAGCCAGACGAACAGAATATTTGAATGCGCACTTAACGTCTCTGTCAGAGAGGCTGTAAATGGGCTCTTAATTTAAGTAGTTGTCATTAAAACTCAGAGCAACAGACAAATGCATACAATAAAGAGTGTGTACGGGCATGCTCGCTGCTTATCTAGCAGCGAATACACATAATCCATGCACCGAGACAGGCTAAGGTGAGCACACACAAGTATATGTTGATGATTTAATGTGACAAGGTGATGTTCAGTGTGTGTGTTGTACCGTGAAAAATACTACTAAAGCATCCTGGCTCTCCTGACTAATGACAGGACCTTTCCCTGGTAGGGAAAAACACTATGTCCGATGGCCTGAGCGCATACAAAGCACAGACAGACACATCAGCACTAGTACATCCACTGTGACCTTCAGAGGCTCTGGCAGCCCTGGCTCTCCTGTGTAGTCGCATCAAAGCCACATCACCGACCCACTAATACCTACAAACAAAGACAGATCGTCACCCCCCTGGCCCTGGTACAAACAAACAACAAAACACAACAATTGTACACCTCTGTAGCCGTTGCTGAGTGCCTCCGGGCAGTGTGCAGGGAGGGAACTCTGTGTGGTAGCGCCTCGCAACGGCACAGCTCTCCCTCTCCCTTTCCTTCTCCCTCTTTCTCTGTCTCTCTGCACTACTCCTGTTGTCCGGCTACCCTCCCGCCTCAGCCCCCAACCAACCATACACCCCCAACACCACCCACCCACCTGCCAGCCCACCCCCGCGCTGCAGCAATGTTTGATTGACAGATCCAATTACGTTTTTTATTGGCCTGTCGCTCGCAAGGTGGGAAGGCACTTCATTGTCTCCTGAGCAAAGGGGAAAAATGGCTATTGTTCTCTTAGTGGAAAAGATGATGGCCACTATTCCAGGCGTAAACAAATGATGTGCGGAGAATCACTTCCAAACTTACACACACTTAAGCACAAACAGACACTAAAACACACATACACAGAGTCATAGAGTGTAACCTTCTGCTAAAGAACATTTCAGTAGCATCACATGGCAAAAAAAGACAGCGGTGTTCAAACAGTGAGTCGCCCTCACTAACTTTTAAAACAAACACTCTAAATATGACATTACAGTAGAGGAAGTGTTAATTTACTGGTGTGATGTGCTAAAGCCCTTTTATAGTCTAACATGCTCCCACACTCTCTATTTAATGCCAATCACGAACAGTGACTGTTTCCCCGCTATAGGAATAGAAGGAGATTATGTTGGTGGTTTGTTTGTGCGTCATTTAAGTGTACAGTACTGTATGTGTGGGCATGTTGTGTTCACACTCTGTGTAACTAAGACTGATAAATGTAATTCCAGTGAGCGGAGCAACCCCCCCCCGCCCACCACACACACACCACTTCCTCCTCCTCCTCCTCCATTGCGAGCTGGCCCGGTCTTGGCATGCGGAGCTCCAGCAGTCCCACGTGACCCGGCACACACTGACATCAGTAATCAGGCCCCGCCGCAATCCAATTCAGGGCCGATCAATGCCTCCAACACAAGCAGCGCCCCAGGCAGAGTGAAAGAGAGAGAATCACTCAAAGCAGTGGTGGGCGATCCTGCAGACAGCCATCACAGACAGCCCTTAGCAGACAGCTGCTGTAGTGGGGACAAGCCGCTCACAATAGACCCCATCCCCAGCTTGCTGAATGGTCATTCAACAACAGGCCCCAGACAGATACATACATCTGAAAGCTATTTTATGGAGGTGAGATGGGTAGAATTAGCACATTTAGCTCTGCCGGGGAGAAAAAAGCTGACAAAAGAGGTATGGAATCAGAGAAAGAAATGGATAAATTTATATGGTTGTGTGCCAGAAATCCTCTATAAGAAGATGTGCATCGAAAGCACTTTAAGGTCAGAGAATGTTATTAAAGAGGGAGTTTTTTCCTCCCACAAAAGGTATTACATTGCAATCAAACCTTGATTGAAATCTGGTATGGGCGCAGAGTAGTTGTAGTGGGATGACTCCAGTGGATCTATATTAAGTCTCAGTTGGGAGGGAGGAAGATCTGATATCAAGAATGTGAACATGTCCCAGGGTGGGAGTTTGGGTTACATATCCACCCTTTCATCTGACATCAGCGCTCAAGTTAGCTTTTGTGGTCAGGGGCCATCAAAACTGGATCATGGAAGCAGTGGAAGTAGAATCAATAGAGTGGAGAAGCTAGGACAACGTGAGACGCGGTGGATTGATGCACCTGGCCTTCATAGTGCCAAAGCCATTTATCGTCAGTAATTGACAGAGATAACTCATAGACGGCGCAGTGATTTGTAGCTGTCTGTTCTAGTGCGCATCAGGCTCTCGAGTCAGAAATTTGCTAAAGGGTAGGATGTTAGAGGCTGTTGAGGATTGGCTCTGTGTGTTTGTGTGTGTGTGTGTGCGAGTCATTTCATCATGTACAGAATGTACTGACAACTCGACAGGCCCAAAGCTAGGCAAGAGCCCAGCATATTTGTTGTGGTCTTGAAATTGTGTAACGCTATTGGTGAGATTTAAAGCCCTAATTACAGAGAGAATGTCTTTACTTCCACAATAAATTAATTAGATCAATCAAACAAAGCAATTATACACAGACAACTGAATGAGTTGAGATTTACTGGATGAAACCTTTGGACAATTTGTTCAAAGAAGAGTTGTCCAGAGATCCTGCTATAGTCACATAGTCAATCTGAAAATTATGACCTAAAAATTAAGGTTTATGCTTGAGTGGTTAAAGGGTTGGTTCAGCCAACAAAAATATATTTTGTTACTTACCCCTTATTTGTCCAGGTTTTCTGCCTACACCCCAATTTACTGGAGGTGATATTCTTAATTTTTATTGTCAACAAATCCCAGAAAAAAACAACAACTAACTATTGATTTTACTTGCAAGAATTTTTGTTTTATCCAAAGCCAGATGTGTTAAAAACACACCAAGTAGCAACACTGTTGCACTGATTGACATGTTTCTTTATTACAATGAACATGGGCATTGTTGTTTATTTTGACTAAATCCCATATCCACTAGAGGCAAAAAAAAAAATGAAAAAAATAATAGAAATAAATTCGCACCTGAAAAAAGTGCCCACTATTTACTCCTGTTTGAGTTCAGTTTTGTAAAAAACTACAGTGCCCAGCTGTTTTAGGAAATCACTTTTAAATATCAATTTGTCACCCATCTTTAAAAACAATTACATCTTAAGTAGAACAAACAGGCATGGGGCTGACTGCCACAGTATTGAGAAACAGACACACGCGTTACTAATTTTCATCTTTCCATGGGATCGGTTGACCATGAGAACAATATATGTAACACCAGCCCTATCCCTTAATTTGCAGTGTTCACAGCATTGAGTAAGTACACTGAGCAGCAATGTGCCTTACTAAAAACAATGTCGATGTTACTCTGGATAACCCACAAAACACACTGTCAGGAGGTTTCATGGGGGCTATTTCTTTGATAGAGAGTTGTTTCTTTGAAAACCTGGCACACAGAGTTCTGTGGAGTACACAGAGTAACAAGGCCAATGAGAAGAAAAGTTGCGACTTTTAAATGTCATTTTTTCAATGTTGTGAGTACGGCAAAACAAATTCCACTTTCCTAGGTGGTATTGGTGTTGCAGCATAACCTCAGTGTCTTAAAACCTGGGCAAATAAACCCAAACTATCTGCATGGCTACATGTCACAAGGGGTTAGTGTATGCATTTGTTTGTTTATTATTCAATTAACTGTAATTTTTGGGCAATATAATTATGAAAGGGATATAAAGTCCTGAAAAAGAGGGAAGGTTGACAAATACATATTTTAATGTCATGAAAAAAGCACATTTTGAAATAAATGCAGGAGCTCATACCACTGATGCATGCACAAAGTCTTGCTGACATACAAGGTACACAAAAAGGCACTCGTTTTGGAAAATATATACTCTACAGTGGGACTGAATAAAACACTGCAGACACGGTTTTACTTTCTCAGATTAGAGCAGAGGCTGCAGGGTTCAGGGTTCCTGGCTTTGTACAGTCATTGTCTTAATGCACTATTCAAATAAACATTCCTCTGCAAACTGGGAAATTCCATTAATCATTAATTGGCTCAAAGGTTCATTCAGACATTCATAATCGCCTGCAGAGTTGTTGTGAGAGGCGATGTGGGAGGATACAAGGCGCAGAGGCCTGGTGCCTCTGAAATATTGATCACACCTAAAAGAACCCAGAGGTCTAACACAGGCTATATTTCACACCTGAGAGAGCCAGGAACAGCTTCATCGAATGGACAGGAACAAAATGGCTTCCACCTTGCTTTACTTAGTGCTACTGTAGGTAATTGCTAAGGTAATGCCAGTGAGTCCATTAGCCAGTTTGTTAATGCCCAGGAGTGCCAGCTACTGTTAGCCCATATTGAAGAGCAAGTCATTGCATTTTTAATACAAACACAAGCAGCAGCGATGCTGGGGAAGGTAATGGCTTTGACTCCTGCGCTCGGGCTCAATGTCAAACTCTGAGCCTCGCTCTTTGATCCTCTGCCGCAGAATATGAATCGCGCAGGGTCAGCCTTATCAATTATTTACACCCACTCTTTCTCTATTTCCTGTTTGTCCGCTCTTGTGGCTGTAACTTGCCCTGACACTAATGGCGGACGGCTTGGTGAAAACATTTATCAATGTTACCGCAGAGTCCTCTCCAGCTCTATACTATCACTTTCAGCCTTTTGGAACTTGGAGCACTGACACTGCACTGATCCTAATCATCACTACTATACTTTACTGCATGTGTCTTGGCCGCATTGTCTCAGTAAAATCACTGTCCCTGAAAGAACCTTCACTCGTTGCATCCTGTACCGCCAATGAATCTGTACCTAGTTTCTTTTTTGGCTTTTTATGTCTTCATTTGATAGGACAGGTAAAGATAGACAGAAAACACTCTACTCACGCCCCTGTACCTAGTTACAAGAACTATAGACTAATGCTTAATCGATTTTCACTTTAATATATACAGTGTTTACTCTACTACTACTACTACTTTTTTCAACCAGGCCATCAGGATAGTGAACTGACTTCTATGACTTGGCCTTGTCTAGCACATTGTCCTCTGTGAATCATCTGTACTGCATTGCTGGGCAATATTTCACAACTGCACATTTTATATTATCATTTAACGAAAAATCCACAGTCCACCTTCACAGAAGGTAAATACATGCGTCAGCATTTTAATCCTCACGTCAAATACCTGTATTGTACGGGTATGCCACCTGGAATCTTAAGTCTCTAAATCTCGCCATGTGTGAAAAATTTTGTTTTTTATATTATTGTTTTCACATTAAATTAGTAAATTATTAAGAATTAAATATTTAAGTCCTGACATTTAAGCTATTTGTTCACTTAACTGTACGTTTTGACACAAACCGCGCAGCTGATGAACACGGCAAGAAGTCTATTTTCCACCTTCCAGATAATTATAGACCTTCATAAAATATATAACCAGATATGACTTTGTTCCAACATGTTATTATATATTGCCAACAGACAAAAACAACAACCCAATTTCTAGAGAGCAGATCCATTCATAGGTACTAAGTGTTGCTCAGTCTCCATTATGGTCAGAATACTACACAGCTGAAGTAATTATAATGTATACTGCATAATTACAAGCTTACAACCACAGAAGCGTGGTAAAACTTCAGCCATGAATTTTCATCCGTCTGACCTGCTGCAACACTACATTCGCACCATTACAGAGCGCCATGCACCGGCCAACAACAACATCCAATCGGACCATATGCAAAAGCAAGGGCCTCAGTCGCCGTCATGTACATACTCTCCACTCTCTGAATGTATTTATACTCCGCTTGGACTGATGATTTGCAACAGCTGTTAAGAAGGTGCTGGGCATAAATCTTTAGTTTGATTGCATTTACTCAGTGTGCATTCAGATTTGATTTGATTTACTCAGTTCTGCACCAACATCCATTAAAAGAAAAAGCAGGTTTTGTCTGACCTCACACTGCACCGCGTTAGGCCACATGGTCCCCGTGCACCGGGGGGCTCATTTAGAAAAAAAAAGAGCCAATGAATGGGATTTGTGCTAGATGGAATAATATGCTGTGAAAGTCCATTAGGGACTAGGCTAATGAAATTGAAACAGCTTGGTGATCAAATTAGAATCTGTTCGGCAGATATTTAATTTAATGTGCTGCTGAATTCGAGCACTTTCTATTTGGTAGCCCCAGAATGAAACCAGTGCACAATAAATCAAGCAGGGACACAATTCATCCTACAACACCCCCCTCATTCTGAAATGAACAACTTTCTAATGTCTATGTTTGCACAAAGCCTACCTGCTATTTCTCAAACAAAGCAGACTAAAGTGAAACAGTTAAGACACACAGTACCAGTGTACCACACACAAAAACAAATTACAAAGAGACTTTATCTTTGACCTTTCAGCGCGTTTTCACATAGAGAATACCTTCAGTCACGATCACATGCATCGCTTCAGCTACTTGGTAAAGAGTCACGGGGTGAAATTATTTGAATAGACACACAAAAGATTTCAGCTTGTTTGAAGAGCTGCCCTCTGTATTTTGCACGCTCTCTCTATCGTGTCTGGGGTAATATGCAAAGTAAAACCACACGGGGAGAAACAGAAGCAGAGCGGGGGAAAAAAAACAGTAGCTATTTCAGATAGCTGCACATCATCCCAATTAAGGAAACCGATGGTAATTATTGGAGCAACAAAGATACGTTCTAAATAGGGGGGAAGCCGTGCCGCAGAGACTCTTTCTATTAAAATGGGATGGATAGGGTTGCTCTCTAGTCTTGTGTGTGGTGGCCATAAACACGTCTTTGAGCGTCGAGCAAAGCTTGGACCACAGTTCTATTGAGAGAGGAAAAAAAGAGACAGACAGAGACGGAGAAAGAGAGAGAGAGACGCAGCTTCTCATCCATCTGTTTATATACACATACTATTCTGGGCACGCACTTCCAGGCACAAACAGACGGGCTGATGAATGTAAACACACAAGTGTGCACGTGAACACACACACACACAAACACACACAGACGGTTATTTTTTTTGTTTTGTCACAGCCCTTGTTTGTCCAATGTTGTCTCAGCACGTTGCATTAAAATTAGAAGTGGTAACACCCACGTGCCCGGGAACAGGTGTTAAAATGCTAATGCTAATGGCTGGCATCTACAGTAGACAGTGCTCTGATCCCTCGCTGGCTATGTCAGGTCTAGATTGTGGAGGGCGATGTGAAGTAAAAGAGGGGAGGGGTGCTTGTTCCCCAATCACAGGAGATGATGAGGAAGAGAGAAAAAAAAAGAAGGGCCTCCTCTTTTCTCCGCCAAGGGGGGAATGCGGGGAGTTGCCAACATTGGCACCAAAGCTAGTCGGATTGCGCTGGCAGCAGAGGGGTAGGTGGTCTGTTGCCAAGGGTAACCTGCCTGGGATCAAGACTCTACCCTCCACCTTGCCTGCTGAGGTGTCAGGGATGAAGGTAGAGGTGAAAGGAATGAAAAGAGTGAGAAAGGACTCGCAGGATGAAAGTGAATGTGCAGAAAAAAAGACAGGAGAAGAGAGGCTATGAGGTGAGGTGGAGAGAGAGGCAGAGAGAGAGAGAGAGCTGCAGAGAAATTATTAACTGAGAATAAAGTGCATTAGGCACCTTGGTCCCAACCACACTCCTTTTTTCTTCTTCTTTCCATTTCTCTCCGTCTTCGATAGTCTTCTGAAGAGGAGATTCATTTTATTTTGATTTGAGATTCATTTAGTTTCAAATCCACTAAGTCTCTCAGTGATAATATGAATTTGAGGGTCGCTCCCTCCCACTAAGCACTGAAGACACCGTTTGCTGCCGTTTAAATTCGCACCACTTGCAATGTAATTGCTTCAACTTGGAGATATTATGATTTGGTAAGATGATAAAGCTCAACAGAGTTATAAGGGAGATATATTCGTGGGGCTTATAAAAATGTATACAAAACAATATCAGTATGAGCAAGGTAAACCAAACATTTGATGTTCTTTCAACAGTAGTTGAAAGAACATCAAATGTATGTAGTTGATTTCCTTAAGTACTGTCCTATGCAGTTTGAGGGACTTGATTTTATGGTATTTTATACTTCTTTACATTAAAAAATATATAATAAGCTTATAAAATACACTGCATTATTAAACATTAAACCAGTAGTTCCCAACCTTTGACCCTTAACAAAAAAGAGCAGTTTCGAATTGGAGGCCTTAGTCATGTTTCAACCTCCTTAGATGGTTTCATTTAAATATCTGTTCAGGGTGCCAAGAGGTCAAATTATCTAATATTTCACAAAGAATATCAGAAGTAGCAGAACCTTTTCTTTCTTCCAGCCCCATTAATCATATCAAGACCCCCCAGACTTTTCTTGTGACCCTTTAAGGGTGTGCAACCCTTTGGTAAGGAACCCCTGGACTAAACTACTGAACTGTATGTAAAGTAGTTAAAGCTAGCTCCACTGCAACCAGCTAACTACAGTAAAATGCTACTTACGCATTGATGCATTACTATTAACAATCTAATAATGTCATATATAATAACATATCAGTTACAATGGACATTTTTTACTTTTTCTCTTGATACTTTCAGTACATTTCACTGATTATTTAATATATTTAATTTGATTTAATACTTCGCTCCACCGCTGCTACTGACAAACATGTATCTTTACCTGGAGCCCTCTTGCTGTCCACCACGCTGTAACCTTGGGCAGATATGATCTCTGTATCTATGTATGACAGAATACCTGAATGGGCTTAATGCAGCAGCGGAGGCAAAACTCTCCTGTGGCGATGGCTCAGAAGCCACACTGGGCAACATATGCCATCTCTGTGTGCATAGCTGTCATGTCAGCTTGATACTGGTCAGCAGTCCAAGTCTCACTTTGCATTTATTCATTTCCAATTCATGACCACATCCGGTGCATTAGAGCTGTGTTAAATCAACCAGAACCACACCAAACCCCCTGGAATGCATAAAAAGATGATGAGCTCTGATGACTGATTAAAGACGTTTCTGAAGCAACTGTCTGACTGATTGTCAGGCTTTACCCTACATTATGAAGCAATACTATATTTAAGTTATCAGTGGGGGATGAATACAGGATTGTATAAATGAGATAAGATGATTGTTTTCAGCAAAAAGTGAAATTTTGGAGTGGGTTACACCAGGGTTTTTTGAGATAAGTCAAGCTATCAGACCCCATGCTGCTAAGCAGCATGAGGGATCTCAGCAGCTGTCTAAATGTGTCACTGCCGTTTAGAGTTACTTTCACGTATGTTTTGAGACTGAGAGGTGATACGGACAGAGGGCACAGGGGAGAAAGAGAGACAGAGAGAATGAACAAACAAACAAAGTAGCTGTGTTCAGGAGTAGAAAATACGAAGACAGAGAAAGGGGAACGCTGAAATGGAGACATGAATAGCCAGCACCTAAAATGGCTGAATAAACAGGAGGAAATCTAGGTCGGTCTGTCTCTCCCACTTTAAGGAACGTTGAGGCGAGTGCCCTACTTCTTGAATGCTTTGGACACTTTCAGGGCAAGCTGTCGTCAAACTGAGCTTCCCCTATACTTCTGGATATGTTAAAACCACAAGCCCTGTCTGAAAAAGATTGTGAGGTATTATTTATGAACTACAAAATAATAGTGAATTTGCATTCACGTCTGCTTACATCCTCCCTGCATGCTTGTCCTTTCTTGTCAATTATTCTCCATAATTATTTTTTCCTCGCTATTTCAAAAAGGCATTATTTTTCATTAAATTAATTGGCCCAAAAGTAATAAAGCACCAGTCATTTTTAAAGGCAATTTTCTTTTCCATAATATGAAACTGCTAAAAGATAAGTGCATATCAAAGGCTCAGCAGATAGCGCTCATTGCTGCTCTCCTCTCTCACAATTAACAGGGCTGCCTGCAGAGAGGAGGCATGAAATCTAGGTGATTGGAATGCAGGGAGATGCCAACATAATTCTGAAAAATGCCATTAATGTTAATCAGGGCCTCTCAATGATTGACTATACTGATGCCTTCTTGCATGTTGGGAGCTGTGCATGCCTGTTGTAAGCATGTTACAATGCACGATCAAAGGAGCTGGCACGTTTATCATGGTGCTTTTATCTGGCTTTTAAGGTTTCTAACTGCACGGGTGGGAAGAGTGTGATGGTGGCTGATAAATGCAACGCGTGGCGTGTATGAAAGCGTGAGTGATGTGATGCCAAAGCCCATATGCGATTGCATGCATTTTCCCATGTAAAAATGGTACAAATGTGTCATAAAAACACATATAGATATAGGTAGGTATGTTGGCACATTTATGTATTCATCTTTTTCCATTCAGAGATAACTACATAGAGGTTTGCAGAGGGCAGGGAAAAGTGAGCCAGAGAAAGTGACAAATATATTGTCTATCTTGTGAGACAGAGGGAGTTTGTTTTTAAATGTCACAGCGACTCTCAAGGTCTGTCCCAGGTCAGCCCATGTTGCTCCTCCCGAACAAGACTGCAGAAGACTCATTGCTGCGTCACATGGACACACACACACACACACACACACACACTATCAGCATCTGCCACCTTGACTGCTTGAAAGTCTCCAGAAGCACTGACTTCATACTGAATGCAGTCTCTGGAAAAGGTGGAGACGCGCACACACTTGCTGAGATGTCAATTTTGACATGTGGGGGCTACCCTGACCCTG
>NW_023340246.1:5680653-5701851 GCF_004916995.1 Morone saxatilis
CTCAACCCGCTTCGCTTACAAAACTGCCCACCCGTCACCATCTTCTTTTTCTTTCACCAAAGCTGTATGGAAACTAGGTGCTGCCTCCTTCCCTCTGCCAGATGCTGCGGAGACTGTGGGCAGAGCCAGGCACAGTGAAGTACTCAGATCTTTGACTTAAGTAAAAGTAGAAATATCACAGTGCAGAAATACTCTGGTAGAAGCAAAAGTCCCCCCCCCACCAACATAAATACCATAAGTAGAAATATGCATTATGCAAAATGGCCCATTTCACAATGATTTATATTATATAATTGGATTATAACTATGGATGCATTCATATGTAAGCATCATTTTAACATTGCAGCGAGTATTGCTGGGGCTAACTAACTTTATATACTGTTTAATCTAGCTTAATCTATAATAATATATCATTATTTATTAGCTGATCATATTTTGCATTAAAAATTTTAATTGGAAATGTAACTAAAGCTGTCAGATAAAAGTAGTGGAGTAAAAAGTACAACATTTAAAATGAGCATAAAATCAAATTACTCAAGTAAAGTACCTAAAAATTTTACTTAGGTGCAGTAATAGAGTAAATATACTGCGTTACTTCCCACTGCTGGTGGTATCTGTCATTTTGGGCTCGCTGTCGGGAGAGTTTATCTGTCATAGAAGGCGTCCTTACACCACCGCCCCCGAGGGGAGATTAGACACACTGCACTGACTCTCTCTACCTCTATCTATCTTTGGTTTTCCTCTCTCTATATCTCCGGCCCTTGTCTGTTGCTCTCTCTCCCTGTCAACATTCCCTCTCTCTTGCCGTCACTGTCTCCATCCTCTATCTCATTCTCTCTACCTCTCCCTCCCCTTTACCTCCTGCTATTTGCCAGTGTGCGCTCCACTGAGCCAGGACTGTGAACAGGTTACAGTAGTCGAGAGGGGAGGTCCACCAGGATCAGCCATGCGAGGCACAGATGGGCCTCCTTGTCCATTCAGCAAGAGTGTTGACACAGGTTATAGCATAAAAATGCATGATGTGTTTCAATCCCTCCTTTCCGCTGTAGTTGACAGCCAAGCTAGTGAAATAATGTCAGATAATGCTTTGTAAAATGTCAAAAATACATGGCTGTCAAAGTCAAAATCAGTCATTTTCTCCTCCTCGGTTGCTGGTACGTTTTGGGGCAGATTTCTGCAAAACATATAAAATGTAACTTGACTTTTTAAAGCTTACTGCCAATATGATTCCTCTGCAATAGCTCGGCAAATAAATAGCCATTCAGGAAATGTAAAACTTATTGAAAAACTTATATTTCAGGCAGTTAGACAATAATTGCACAAATGGAAAAACCCCACAGTAACCATACAGTAACTATAGAGTCTGTGCACAAGAAGCTCAAATAAACTAAAGCCAAAACAAGGTTTAATCTCATCCCTGCCAGCACTGCAGAAGACATTTTTCATAGTGAATTTTATAATTAGAGTGTTATCCAACTTGTGCCATCCCCCGAGTGGCAGCATTGGCACACAAGAGGAGAAGTACCCTTAGAGGCTTTTCCGAGCAAAGGCATATGTAATGAGTCATGAGGTCCCTCTTCGCTCCAAATGACATTAATTGCTGTCCAGGCAGAAGCCTGCTGGAAAACGGCCAACACATACGCAGGTTAGGGCAATTCAACACTGCGTACACTGCAAAACACACATCTAATTTTTGTAAAATGTGTGCAATTGCATCATTCATATGTCAAAAATGGTCATTTATCAAAGGACATGTGAGTCTTATCAGGCAGAGACAAAAAAGATGAATACTGTATTTCTAAGTGAATCTGTCAAGTGAATAAGCTGGTTAAATCATGAAAGAAGGAAGTTACGCCTTTCCTTTCTCTTCTTTGGCCAGTCTGGCATGTTAAAGCAAGATGTGAATAAATTAAAGATAATGTGGGAAGAATGAATTAACCATGTGCCTTCAGCCTTCAAACTGAGTTAATCAAAGAGGGTCTTGTGAAATTCAGAGAGGGGGAAGGGTAGGGCAGGTTCTGGTGGGTCAAGAGGGCTGCGCTTTCACCCATGTTCACCGTCGTAACATCTGTCACCTTTGTGCTGACTCATACCGTCATGGCCATAGGCTTAGATCTTCCAGAGGGCAGGATGGAGGGCGGGTTATCAGGCAAGGGCAGATTTTACACACACAACTTCCACTGACTATATTTACTTGAGGAGCCCTGACCCTAATCCCACTCTTCATCTGCATATACAACATAGAACATCATAACCTTTAAGGAAAATTTTACCATAGTTCTGTTCTCTATTTAATAGGCAATTTCCTAAAGCGGCACTCCAGTGATTTAGTATTCCATAAAGTTGGGAGAGTCGCAAGAGACAGATTAAAAAAAAGGAAAGGTTAAAATCGGTATAGCAGATGCTGAGACATTGTTGGTCTCAATCCAAAACCACTAGATCCTACCTTTCCCATAATGCAACCAATAATATCTGTTAATTTAGACCCTATTGCCTGGTAGATGCGCACTCCAACTACACAACCCCTGGTTTGTAACAGCAGTATTTCTATGATAATTTTGTGATAACCCTGACCATAACCATGACATAACCAGGGTTATTTTCTCACACTTGACAGAGCTCCTCAAGGGCCACAGGAAACGTTATGCAACTCTTGTCACAGGCTGAATTGTTCTCTTCACAAACATACCTCCAAAATACCTGCTTTTATGTTACCCTTCAAACATTTCTTAGGAAAGAAAGTATTTACAATCCAGTGTCCTGAGATACAAACTGAACGTTCATTTCTAATTAGACAGAAACAGTGGGACCTGTAAAATGCATCTATTTTCTGCTGAAAAGAGAGACAAAAACTCAGACAACTAGAAATTACTTGGGGATCCAGTGCAGGCTTACTGGAATTATACAGCAGAAAATTTAAGGCGAACACGCCAACAAAAAATAATTATCAGAATGCAGTGAGGATCACGTATTGATTAAAAATGACTGTTCCAAGTACGGGAATAGATTTTTCCTTTCATTTTCCTTTGATTTAACTCCTTTTAACCTGAAAGTGACCCCTTGCAAAAACTATGAACTAGACAGAGAATCCTCCAGCCGATCGACACACATACATACACACGTAAGAGTTATGTAAAGTATGTCATCAGGATAAAAGGGTCACAACCTTATTGGTTGACTTGGGCGCCCAATCAAGACTAGATTCTATTGGGAGTCGTGGCCTCTTCGGTGCTTTGACCTGACAGGAAATATGCGCCGTCTTGTGTGTGTGTGTGTCCATGTGTGTGTGCTGGGGCATAGAAAAAGTGCTGCAGAACTGGAGCTCACACTAAAAATAGAAAATATGTTTTTTTTTCCTTTACACAATAGAGCAATAGAGAGACAGGAAAAGGCTGAGGGCAATAGAGAAGAACGAGATATGTGGAGATGGAAGACTTGGCTGTCATGTCCTTGGCCATTTGCCCCGCTGCCCGGCCAGAACGTTTGAGGATCAATAAAACTCCCAGATACACTCTATAACCTTCACTGATTCAGTTCTTATAATAATTCTATATAAGAGCAATCCAGTAGGAAATATCTTTTATCCCTATAGATAGCTTTTCTGATGATCCCAGCTTCATAAAAAAGTGATATAGTCTTTTTTGTCTCCATGTCAATAGAGCTTTGTCATGGTGAGAGTCAATAATGGGAGGATTAAATAAATAAAAACTCACACTCGGTAAAATGCACAGGTACTCACTTTCACATTTTCACTCCATCTGTGAAGGAGTTTCGCACTCAAATTTGATCCCCCTCTTTCTTTATCAGTGAGAGAGAGAGAGAGAGGGAGAGGAAAAAAACAACTTCTTGCTTAATCCTCCATGAATACATTTGCAGTGTGTACATATGTGTATGTACGTGTGTGTTTGTGAGTGAGCCAATCTGCCACACCGTCGCTGATATTCAAGGCAGAAGATTTTTTTTTGTGCCTTCTTTCCGCTAGATTTATTTTCTAATGTTGACGTTTATCACTTGAGCAGGCCCGCAATTCATCATCCCCCCCTTCTTGTCGATAATCCGAAAGGGAGTCAATTTGCTAAAATGTGAATCTGTCTTTTTTATTTATTTATTTGGTTTTACTCCCTCCTCCCTCTCACTCCATCTCTGTCTTCCTATCTGTCTCTTTGTCCTGTGGCGGCTCAGGTGAGAGACGGCGGAGGAGCACAGAGTGGCTGTAACAGGGTAACGCTGTGCCTTGTGGGAGGATTTAGGAGTGTCTTTGGAGCTGAGATGGCACCTAGCCTTGTGTGTGAGATACACCTCAATCGATTCCAAATCCCTCTGATCTTTCATTAGGTGTTCGTCACAAGCTGTCCCGCTCATCACTCAAGCACACATAGCATAGCGTCTGGAGCTGGGTAAATAGAGGAAATTATAAAATGACGCCGCGGCTGACTGAAGTCAAGCGCTTTGATCTCAGGGAACATCTGTCTCTATCTGAGAAAGTGCAGCTACTTAAAGACTGAATTATGTGTTGTTGGAGCAGTGTAGGACAGTACTGCATTCTCCACTGACTGAATGAACTGGTCCCAGTAGGAGCTTCCACTTGTTTGCTTTCCTATGAGGAGGAAGGGAAGGTTATCTGGTGCACAGATTAGTACAGATTAGATGTCCTAGCTCGATGCAGGGTGGCTAGAGGAGGTCTAGAAAGTCGGTCAAATCACTTCCTGTCAACTAGTTTCTGTTCTGCTAGCTTCTTTAACACAATGCAGCATCTCACAGAGTGTTTCTTTTATCAGTCTTTTTGAAAAAGTGAAATGTGGTCCTGGGATTTACAATCCATATTTTAAAATAAATTTAAATGAACTAAGGAATTTGTCCAAGAAGTAATGCCCAATAAACAACAACTTGTCGTTTTTTTTTTTGTAAAGATTAAACAAATGAGATATAATGTGTTTAATGATTGTTAATTAGTGAGCTTTAGAGGCTCTGGGATATGTGGCTATTGTTACCTTCAGACAGAGCCAGCATAGCTGCATGCGCCTATTTCCAGTCTAAGCTAAGCTAACCACATGCATGCCGTAGCCTCATATTTACCGTACAGACATGAGGGTGGTCATGTTTTGCCAAAATGTCACACTATTTGGGTTTCACTTACTCAGGGTAATTCCAAAGTGTCAAACTCTAGTTTAGCTAGTTAGCTCTAGTTAGCCAATGGCTGGCCTATATGCAGAGCTGGAAGGTGTGTGACCTCTTCAGCCTCACTGCAAGAACTGTGTGCAGTCATAGGGTAGCTCAAGTTATTGATGATCAGTAAATCTCTCCAAAATGTGCTTTATACGTGTGTTTTCTACATGTGTTAAAATACAGACATGTGACAGGTGTGTGTGGCAACTTTGCTCTTTCGACCCAGTTCTGTGAAGTCAGTAAAGTCCATGTTTAATGTATAATAAGGAATAGGAATTGATTTTTCCAGTAACCTGTCCAACACTGATTAGGACTAATAGCCTCACATTTCTGATAACATAACAGATAAATGTCCCAGAGTAGAGTTTTGAGTAAAATAAATAAAATGGCCACCATTAAATGGCCACATTCTGTCCACACCTCTGTGGTTATAACCTTGGCCTCTACCAGGAGCTTTAGTAGAGATGTTTTTCGCACTGCAGCTGAATTTAAACCGAGTGACCGACTGCCTACCAGCACCCAATCTAGCTTTTAGTATAAAAACAATAGTGCTGTTGCACTGTAGCAGAAAAAGAAGGAAAGAGAGAGATAAGAAGGAGTGAGAGATAAGAGGGAGAAAGCTGGTAGCGAGTGGTGAGAGGAGGGGAGGGGTGGCGTCAGAGTGAGACAGAAAGGCAACACATAATTTGGAATTCACAGCCAATGTGCTGAGACCTATCTGAGCCAAGTTTGTCTCTGATCCTGCTCTGAATTATAAAATACCCACATCTCTCCATCTCTCTCCCCAAGTCCTTTCCTCCCACCTCTTCTTATTCTTTTTTTCCCTCCCTCTTTTTCATTCAGCCTCTTGTATTTGTTCTACTTTTGGATGTACACGGTGCTCTCCTCTCTGTCTCTTTCATCTTCCCCTTCTGTCTCTTCATCACTGTGAGAATGGGATTCATGTCCTACCATGAAGCTGTGAAAACACGAGCATCCCCCAGAGGGGTGGCTGTCAGAGAGCAAGTAAGGAGAGGGAGGCACACTGTTTGTTGGTTCTCATTGAATTTTTCATCTTAATCCATAAAATATACATCGCTGAGGCCAGGTCTAAGGCCACGGACCACATGGGAACATTGTAATAATGTCGCTCTGTTTGTCCAACTGGAGCGGTTATTACTTGCTGTTGCGCTTATGAAATGGGGTTGGGAGGGTGATACGGGAGGGTGATACGTGTGTGTGTGTGTGTGTGTGTGTATCAGAGGGTCTGCTACATAAACTTTTCCCCCTGAAGTGCCTTTGGATGACATGGATGACTGACAGGCAGATGTCCCTGAAGAGCCCTCATATCATGTTTGGAGTGTCAGCGCCAGTGTACCGTGGTGTGAGCATTTGTTGAAGGAGCCCGTGGAAGTGTGTGTGTTTATATATGTACATGTCCATAGCGGAGAATGAGAGAATAAGTGAGAGTGAGTGTGTGGGCGGGTGTGTATGGGCGCCAAAGAGGGAGAAATAAAAGAGTGCCAGGGCTTGTGTTACATATGTTTTTGTGTATCCATGCGTGCGCTGTTAGAGAGATTACGAGATGCAAAAAGGTTTTCTGTGTAATGTGCATTTAAGTGTGTCCGCGCATCTTTTTTTGTGTTTTCAGTTAAAGCGAAGGTGCCTGTCTAAGTAAATTATTAATGACCTCAAGCACCAAACTTTCAACCTCCATCCTTGATTATTCTGTCAACTCACGAACAGCAGTGACAGTACTTTGCCAGAGGACACTCACTCATTTCTGTTATATTCAATATCAATACACTTTTTTGAAAGGATTTTCTGGGGGTTACTTTATGACCATATTCTCTAAACATTAAAAAAACAAAATGCTATAAGACTGTCAAAATGAGTGAGATGGTTACAAGCAAATAAATATAAAAAATCAACTAATTAACTAATCTATCGTTGTACTTCATCCATATTCTTACAACGGCACCATCAATGTACTGGAGAAGGTCCCTTTTTAAAAAATAACAACACTCAAGAGATTTTCAGTCAAGAAAACAAGAAAAACATAAATTTAAGTCTGGATTACCAACTAGGCAAAGCAGACAACTGCCCCGAGGCCTGAGACTCCACCCTGGCCCTTTAAGTCCCAGGTTCACTGCATGTCCGTTGGTTGTAGTAATATTTTAACTCCAAATTTGTTTTGCGCCACCAAATTTTAATATCAACTGATTCAGGTCCTGCATTATTAGCTGGTCTTGTGGCCATGTTTTGTTGAGGGACAGTGTCTCAGAGTCTAGTTTTAAGACAAGTCATTATTTTAGTTAACTCTGTCGTCACATGGTGCATATTCCTCAGTAAAATAGTGTTATTAGAATTGCCATAACTGACACACACAAAACTAGAGATCAGGTAACATTATTCCATCATAGGAGTTACTACTGGGATACTCTGGATTGGTATCATATAATTCTCATCTAATTAAGTGGCTATGGTATCAGCCAGATGTGACTGATTGAGTTCCTTTGTCAGTATCATTATAAAATTCTGTGTTTCCATAATCAGTTCCATTCATTTACTCAAGTTTTAGTGCAACGACAGTCCCAGGCCTAATTTTAGCTTCTTTTTTTTTTACCTTGTCATAGTAGGAAAACCACAGGTGTTACTGATAACATTATTATGTTCTATTTAAGAGTCCCTGTAGGCCAGAACAGTGAGCCAGTATGCACGATGCAAGGACCTTGAAACTGAAGTAGCTAAATGGAATTCAGCCATCATTAATTTTATAATTTACACCTGTGCTTTTCCTACTGTGACATGTCAAAATGTTCGGCATCGGGAAAGTAAAATGTTGGAATGGTGCATCTATAATGGTAATAGTAGTAGGAGTAGGAGTACTTTTTGATTCTCTGAACATAAATAGTATAGTCTGCTGTGTGAACTGTATATAATGGAAACTTTGAGGCAGCAGGGTACATACAAAATGTGAGTTGTCAAACTGCAAACTCTTTGCCCATTAACAGGTTAAACCCGACCATGGTCACACAAATAGTTGCCACTACTGAGCAATAGAGTCTAGATTTAATTTGCCACAACCTTCTTTTAATTAGTAATATAATCAAGAATTTTACTAATTTGTGTAGCATGTCTGTAAAATCCATGAAAAACCTAATTCTGTATCATCAAATCAAACTCAATCAATCAAACCTGTCTGATTTTAAACCACACACCCTACCAACCACAGTCCTTAAATCCCAATAAAAACATACATGAATGATCCATTGTGATGTGTGTCACATCTTCTTATGTAAGTGTAAAGGTTAACCTTACACACACATGCACCATCTGGTAGCTAGTGCCAGTTAAGCTCAGCCGCCTGTGAAAAGTCATTATGTCAACAGTGTCACCCCCGGGGAAGATATAGTGTCAATAATCTGGTGTTATATATTGACCTCATAAGAGACAACCTGTGCTAGTGCCAGTAATATTCTTGTCATGATAACATTTGATTGTTTATTAGCTTAAATAACAGTCATAAGGTATACATACACAAATAATAGTTTGTTGTATCACATGGAAAATCGGAATAATAAAGCAGTGTAGAGAAAAACGGCTCTGCTGTTCAGCTTCAGAGAAATACTTATTTATCAACAAAGTTACAATAATGCTGACTGCATGTGCTGCATGCAACTAGTTGTGACAACAGCTGTAAGGTATATTTTCCCAGCTCTTTATTTCTGTGGGGGGAATCAAATGTGGGAGGTAAGGAAATACAAACTCAAATAAGAAGCTGTAATGTTATCAGAGGCCATGAGCCATAACCGCGATAATATCTATCTTTCCCTGCCGAGGCAGGGTAACTTGATAGAGGCAATACATTGCTGGCCATATACGCGCTGATGCACACAGGTACACATCAAACATCTTATATTAGGTCTGTCAGACGGAGAGGGAGAGAAAGGGCGGGAGGGAAGTAGATGGCGAAACAGACAATGTTAGACATAAACACATACAGACAAGAGAAGAAGCTGATGGATGGATGGGGAAAGACAGGAGTGAGTGACGAACTGAATGAATTATGCATCTGTACTTCTGCATTAATTCTTTGAAATATAAATTTATATTTCAAAGAATTAATGCATGTAAAGTATGTAAGGGCGATGGGAAAATGGATACAGCACGGCCTGTGCAACATAGCATTTACCATCCACAGCCATTCATCTTATTCCCCAACTTGCGTCTGAGTGTCTGCACTAGGGTTTTCAATTACCCAGCAGTCGCACCTTTCCTCCCCATGAATTAGCATGAGGGGAAAACTCAAGTGGGTAATGGAATTCTGTGTGCCATCGCTCCATTATAAAACATGAGCTTCATTGGTTGTCGATGTATGTTTTTAAGAGAGGGTGAAGATTTAAAATATCTCCAGAGATGGAGATTAAAGTGTGAATGCTTGTGTTTTACATGT
Organism: Morone saxatilis; assembly: GCF_004916995.1. NCBI lineage: Eukaryota > Metazoa > Chordata > Actinopteri > Moronidae > Morone > Morone saxatilis. The sequence goes on from NW_023340246.1 coordinate 5,690,255, forward strand.
GCTGGGTGAGATCAGACGAAAACTGTGTGTGCAAATTAAGATATCTGGAGCCTGTGAAATTCAGCTGACTGCTCTGACTGCAAGCATAGGAGCTTTGGACCACTGGGAGGACAAGGTTTAATAAAACCAATAAAGCTTTATTTTAAAGGTCCAGTGTGTAACATTTTGGAGGTTCTATTGACAGAAATGGAATCTAATATTCATAGCTATATTTTCATTAGTGTATAATCACCTGACAATAAAAATTATTGTGATTTTGTTACCTTAGAATGAGAGGTTTATATCAACAGACACTGTGTATCGCCCTCCATGGAGGCCACTATGTTGAACCGCCATGTTTCTACAGTGGACAAACCAAACTTTGGCTCTAGATAGGGCCAATCGCACTGATTGGTGCATTTCACAGCCACCATAGTTCCTCCTTTGCGCTTAGAAGGGAAGGGTGAAGTGAATGAGTGAGTGAGTGAGGCATCTAGTGGTGAATCTGCGATACACCACAAGATGCCACTAAACTCTACACACTGGTCCTTTAAGCTTTAAAGCTAATAGGACCACTATTTGCACAGCTAACTAGCTAAAGGCAGTTACAGTTAGCAGCAGTTAGGAGTTATTTTAGTAATGGGTAAAGCTATCTGTCCATCAGGAAACTCCATCAATTGCACAGAGAGCTGAGACAGAGCAGCCAGAGGACATCAGAGGGGAAAACAGGAAATATTTACTTCATAAAATATGATCCAAGTTCAACAAAACTTAAAATTATAAAATACAATACAATTATCAACCCACAAAGTGGGAACACAAGTGCAAACCATAAAAAAATATGACTACAAATGTGATTTTGTAATGAAATGTAAAGCTTCTTAACACTTCTCTAACATAACTTCAAATTCAAATGAAATAATCACTGTTTAGATTGAAATGGTAAAAGCAAACAAGTAATAAACTATACATCACAACAAGAAAGGTTTATAGTTCAAACAAATACAGCTCAGTTTATAAGAGCTTAAATGTCACATTTACCCATAAAGAGGCGATTGGAGTTTTCATCGTAATGACTTTATGTGGCGTGAGGCATATTTTTTTAAGTTACCTGTTACAGAGAAGGTGTTGCAATACTCAGTCTTTATCTTGTCAGGTGTCTTGCTGTGATTTTCTCCCTTAATTGGAAACCAAAAGAGCTGCCAGACATGAAACTTGATGGAGCGTTTGCAATTCCAGCTCCCCCTGACTCCAACTTGTCACCTACGACGTCTCTGCAGAAGTGAGTTTATCTGGGCTCACTGGAGCTGTGATGAACTGGGTCTCAGCTCCCTAGCCTTAGTCTACTCTACTGTACTGTTCAAACAATGTAAAGGAGAAAAGACAGGGTCTTTCTGGTGGCTGAGGCACGTACAATGTTAATATCATGTCCTGTAATCAAACCCAGGTCAGGTCTCTCTCTCCTGTCTCTCTCTCTCTGTCTGTCTGTCTCTCTCTCTCTCTAAATTTCTGAAATACACCTTTTTAGATAGTATACTACAGCACTTAAGTACAGGATACATATTAGCTAATGTATATTTTTGCAGCACTCATAATATCTATCCTTTATTTACCTTGAGATTTTCACTGCCACTGATGATACCTCAGCAATCACAGTTAAAGTGTCTTCAAAGAAATAGAAGGTACTGATTTTCCTTTCATATCCAGACAATATTCTGACAATTTTGAAACCTTTAATAAAATTTCACCAGCACATTTATATTTGTAATAAGGTTACCTCAATGTCTTTTAAGCATACATCTTCTTTAAGTCTGCTTCATTAATTGTTCTGTTTATGGCAGTTGCTCTTGTAATTACACAAAAAGGAGTTTAAGTTGTACTTAAATGATGTAGCAGAGATGAGATTCTGAAGGATTTATCTCTATGTGTATGTATGTATGTGTGTGTGTGTGTGTGTGTGTATGTGTGTGTGTGTGTCTTGGGTAATCTTCACCTGCAGTCATGTGCAGTCCCTGGTGAGAGACTATGTGAGTCACGACCGGCACATCTAGCCCACGGCTTAGAGCTTTTCTGTCATGGATTTAAGCTTGCTTACACACACACACACACACACACACACACACAATCACAGACACACCTACACACACACACCAACACTTAACCCCACATACACATTCAGATGATCTTTTACTATATGCAACACCAAACACAAGATGTCACCTAACAAGGATCCTCGTCTGTTTCACGCTCTGTATCTGAACTCAAATGAACTCATACACGAAACCCCAGCGACGGCAAAATGTCGTGCTCACCTCTGCAAATTACCCCAAATTGCCCCTCAGATTTCAAGCCAAGCATGCAGTTGTTCTTAGCAGTTAAAATGTAAACACTACAATCAGCATTTTAATTCATGATTGCCAAACAAGCCGTAAGCTAATCACAGAGAGGAGGGAGAGGAGATAATGAAGAAAGCAAAAGAGAGAGGGAGACTGAGGAGGGAGTCAGTGATTAGGTCTTGCCTCAAAATGTCTGTTTTCCTCTGCGCTCTCGGCTCTGCATGTTTAAGAAAATGCAATGTACGCCCATTTTTTTTCTGTCAGAGTAAACTGCAAGAATGAGATACTTAAGTCTCAGTCAAGGCCAGTGAAAGACATTCACGTTCTCCTTGTGTTTTATTAAAAAGCAACTTAAGAGTATCGGTATGCAATAAAAAGAGTACAAAACTCAGCTTTTTCCTTTTTGTTAACTTCACCATGTCAAATATTCAGATATCAAAGATGTTACAGAGTGCTTAATGTGTCTTGACTTTAGTGTTCTGATTCTGAAGCAGTGACCTAATAATTGCAAAGGCTAAGGTAATGGCCCTGGGCTTGACCAGACCTTTGGTTAGACATATATCTAGAATGGACAAGCGTAACACCTTTAACCTTTTCCTTCAGATTAATTACTAAACACAAAACGCTGACAGCCAAGACCTGACGTCTGTCATTAGGAGTTGTTATTTAATGTAATTTCAGCTAGGTCTGGAATATCTTCTAATTTAATAGTATTTCTACCACACATGAAGTTTGTAGAGACTGCAAAGTTGTTTTAGCTGCAAATTAGTCATTGTTGTGACCTTACTATAGAGCCAATATTCACACAAATACAAAACTGGAGGATAACAAAGTCAAATGTGGGGTGAAAATGATAATCTATTATTCAGATAACAATAACAAACATTAGAAGGGAGGTCAAGCTGTGGTTTATTTTTCTCAAGATGTAACTAACTCCACCAGTCTCGCAGCTAAATATTCACTGAAGGTCTAATTAATTATTTACTGTTTACCTGTGGCAAAAGGTCCGACTTTCTTCATTTGGTTTCTTGTTCAATAGCAATGTAATTGTGGGAAAAAGGGAGCCTTAGAGTGCTGTGAATTTCAGCCAAGTATTTTATAGTTTAAGGGTACAATCATTGTTAATATTAAATGAAATCCACTTTGTTTGTACACCCTTGGCTGTCAATAAATCATTTTAAATATTAGCAATGCAATGTTAACCGATGCAGCACACACAAAAAAAACCCTACAGTGTTCAGAACATGCTGCTTCTCTAAATGAATTGGCGAAATCTCAAGTTGCTTTTTTCTATTAATAAATTCATTAGCGCCATGAGACTGGCGGAATGAAGACATTCACCGCCCAACGACTTGCAGCCAAATTATTAGAGATACCCTGCTTGGCTAGCTATGCTGTGATATCTAAAAAGCAGAATTAAAAATGCATTCCTTCTCCTTCCTTTAGGGACTCCTACAATTACTCAGTCGGTTAGGGACGCATGGAGGCGTTTCCCTGTGTCGCCCTCGCAAGATACTGTACATCTTTATCATTTCCTCTAGATTCATGCCTTTCCACTTCCTCTTTCACCTGTTCAAGCACAGGCAAACACACACATTCACTTTATCTCTCTATACTGTAAAGGCAGCTCAAAACTGCTTGTTGTTGGCCCTCATCTTTGCAGAGCAGATGGCTGCTTTTCTGCACCACATGGCCAGCACTCAGGAGATGAGGGGAGCTCTTTAAGAAGAAAAAGACTTTCAATCTGCTTTAGCAACTGTAGCTCCTCCTCATCATCACATCTTTTTTCGCATGGCGTCAGCAGCAACTACCCCCCACCCACCCCCAGCATCGCCTCTACATATCTCCATCACACTGACTTGCCGCTCTGCATTCATCTAGCTGCTGTTGATGATTATATAAATGCTTAATGCTTATGTAAACGAGTCAAACACAAGGTCGCAAAGTGAGATTATTAGGATGCTGCATGGATGCACAGCCGACTGGCCAAGAATTCCAACTCACAACCCCCGTGTTTCTATCATGTTACTCCAACATGTGGCAACACACTGCATATGTATGGAGAACCACATTTATTATTCATGCTGGGAGTCAGTTCGAATGGTGGAGAAGTAGGGTTATTCTGGAAGAGGATGGCGAGCAGAGACTTAGAGTACAGGAGTAAGTTATCTTTTTTTTTTCTTTTATGGATCTGCACCATTTGTATAATTCAGTTTGAGTACGATGTGCTGAATTTGGCCTGAAGACTGCAATAAGTAAACCTTGAGGAATGATTTGATGGTGCATTTGTGGTCATCATCTCTGCCAGCTACGATTGTGGTTGTGATGCTAGAACCACATGAGTGCTTATGGCAAAAAAAACAAGCTTAGATTCATCCATTGTAATTCATAGGTGCTCAAATGGCTAAGAATAACAGTTCATAATTAGCTTGAAGCTGATTTTTAGCCTCAATCTAATTCAATAAATGGCTTCAGTAAAGTGAATGTGCTATGAAGCTTTTAAATAATGTTGAATTGTGAATGGACAAAATTAGTACTTACAATGTGGAGCATGATGTAGTCACCCAGACGTGGGGCGCTGTCGATGCGGACGAGGATGCCGTCTTTGATAGTAGTGCTAAAGCCCACTGCCAGCCGGTCCGTCCTTGTGCTTGGCCTCTCATTATTGGGCCACGTGTATGTAATCAGACCCCCTCCTTTACCAAAGATATATGTGGTGCCAGCTGTGGAAACACAAGAAATAAAAAAGGGAAGCAATTAGATTTGTTCTAGGAGAAGCAGAGGAAGGTAAAGAGAGATAACAGACGTAAAATTCAATTCTGTGATGTGCAAACATACTGTAACTAGACACTAGGGAGCACAGTGCCGTCACCAACAAGACACTTTTCTGACAAAACTAGATGTAAACTACCTCCATTAAGACTTAAAACAACTGTAATTCCTTTACTGCTACCTTGCCACTGCTACAGTGTAAATGTGTCGAGATCTATTTTAGATTTTTAATGGTATCCAGCCACCACCACCTTTTGGGTAGAAGTCAGTAGTTCCCCTGGCGCCATCTATGACCTATCCAGCTCTTAAATATAGCCCCTTTCCAGGGAATAACAGCCAGTATGACCAGAACCAGATAAGTCTCCCAATCCTCATGTATTATATATGAGACCTGCAACCAAAGAACAAAGGCGGGCACAAGAAAGGAGAGAAGGGGGGAAGAAAATCGAAGAACTTTCGTCTGGTTTAATTTGACAAATGGAGTGCAGAAAAAAGGTCCTCAGTACCAGTGGGGGTAGAGAAGCTCACCAGAATGAAATTTTTTGTTATTACATCAGCCACTATGCAGATTTGTGTCAGATTAGAGGCTCTGATTGGATCAAGCTTGGCCCTGAGCCACAGAATCTGTGAAAGATGTTTGCAGATTCCCTTTTTTTTCCCCTAGTCACGTGGACCAAAGAAAAAAGAAAAAAAAAAGAAAGAAATGTTTCATTATTTGGTTGCAGGGTCGGATTCAATTCCAACTTCTGAATGCTCCCTAAGGTGCGTCAGAATTAAAGCACTGAATCCTCGAGCCGCTTAGCCATCTTGTCCACATTTAGGCAAAGATAATCAAGAGATCAAAGGCATTAGATCCACCGCAGATAGACTTGTGGGTGAATCAATATGGGAGAAGAAACAGACTCCAGTGGCCTAAGGAAAGTGGAAAGCATTTGGCCCACCTCTGAGGCTGACAGGGGATTGCTAATGAAGTCTCAGAGTTCTTGCATCAATACATTAATTCATTTTTTTTCTGCCTCCATCATCCCTCTGCATCCCTTTCTTCCACGTCACCTCCGTCTCCCCACCTCCTGTCGTTCCTCTCTTTTCCATTCACTTCCTCCCCAAGTCACCTGAACATCTGTTTGGCCTTGTGATGGGTGCCCAGCTGTCTCACTGTTTCCCCTATGAAGCGGCCAACAATCTGCTCTGTGGTCCATAATACCCTGGAGACTGCAAGAACATATGGATGAGAGGGAGTAAGAGAGAGGAGGGAGAGACTCTGTCGACCAGATGAGTGTCTCTATTTGCCTTTGAGCGCACAAACAGGTCTGCATTTTACACACCTCAGGTGCCAGCAATGCAAACCACCGACTGAGGTCGTCTTTGTGACATGAAAAATATTTAAACAACTGAAGCATCCCGAGCCTCAAAACAACTGCTTTACTTCTTGTAACTAATAAATGTACATGGCTGGTTTAACACAGATGCTTCCCTTTGATATTTCTTTTTTTTTTCCTGAAGAGAAACAATAAAATCTCTCTATTGCTCTCAATGACATTGCAACAATTGGAGCTGATGTTTGCATCATATATCACCTGCCTCAAATAGCTCATTTCCTCCATGGCATCTGGCTGAAAACAAGGCCCTGATGCCATGAAGAGAGCAGATAGCAGCCTGCAGCCAGGTTCCACCGGATCTGGCCCCGCTGTCTCACTGCCTCAAAGTTTCTTCCTGCCAAAAGAGTTCAGGCAGACTTGGGATCAGTTTCCCCGGCAAACGAGCAAACTTCGCCTATCTCATCTAACACGCGCTCTTTTTTTCTGGAGGGGATGACGATGATGAGCAGCAAAGATACAAGCACCCCGGGGAGCCAATTATCACATTGAGGAGATTTGCTTAGTGTTTCAAGAAGACAATGTTCGGCATGAAACACACATAGGCAGCCACACACACTCCGACTGACGCACACACACACAGACATAGAGAGGCGGGCTGACGGAAGCATAAATGCACATCATGATGCTCAAGTATAAAAAGCGTGCAAACACGTCTGGTACACGCAAACACTTGAAACAAGATGCATTCTCACATGCAATCACACAAGTGGGTGATTATCTGCACAAGTACAGAGAAGAGAGAGAACTCGAGATCGCTGAAATGTTGCACATTTCCCTAACAACCTGCTGAGCCCAGACTGCACCGGCTGTATATCCACAAAGGGAGAGGAAGTCCACTGCATATCAATTCATGCAGTCATTGTGTGCAAAATGTGTCAACTGTGGAATCATTTCTGATACTCGTCGAAAGATTTCAACAGAGAAAATGGTGGTTAGTGACTGTGAGGAAATGTAGACTTGTGGAGGCCAGGCTGAACTACCAAGGTCAGGAGTTTCATTTAAATAACTTCACTACAGGGCAAAAGGGCTTTTCCACTCAAGTGTGGATGTAAGGAGCACTAATATAATTGAAATTTGGCATATTTTTTATTTTCTAGCATATTTTAGCATGCCTACTCTCAATTACCTTAACTAACACCACCTTGGGCATTAACCCGGGCCCCAATACTGTTAATAAACAATAGTCTTTTCAAGGTTGGTTTTTTACTCAGTATTAAAAAATCAGCTAGTCTTAAAGCGGAATTTAAATGGCTGAGGCTTTTCTTCATTAAAATAAAATAAATCACCATGTGCCTATTGCTTTCGCTGTTCTGCAGCAGTGTGTGTTCTACATTGGCAAGAAGATCTCACATTAGTGCTTTGGCAAAAACCTTTTAAAATGCGCATATAATTAAAAGAGTGCAAAAAAACAATGTCATTCATTGTCTGGAAGATAACTTGGTTCACTAATAAAACAACTTTTAAAGAAAAGGAATCTCTGTAACCAAAGTGATGGGCTTGTACACTGTTTTTGCTCCTTGATTTGTTTTGTTAAGAGTGCAACAAAGACTGATACAACCTCTAAGATGTTGATCCAGTCATACATATTAAAGCACTAAGGTAAAAGCAGACCAATTTTTTATGTGCTTTCTAGAAAATGGCTGTGAAACTCCTCTTCAAGTTTGCTGTCAATCCTGTTTCACTTTTCTTTGTAATTACTACAGACATTTCATCTGCTATAGTGTTCCTTCCTGGCACTCTTTCGGAGACGGACGCTGACAACTTGCTGCCATTGTTGCTTGCAAGGTTGAAACGTTTTGCCAGTAAACAACAGAAATGAAGCATCCAACACACGTGCCTTCCACAGCCATCACGTCCTGGTGAAAAGCCAACTACAGGGAAAATATCATCAAAGGAATCAAATCTACAAACAGATTACTGCACAAGATGTTATTTTGGTGGATCAGAGGGGACTTTCATCTCCATCTTTGAATAATGTAATCTTGCCATGGCCAGTGGGTACTGGAGGGAGGCCATTTAAAATCTAATTGTAGCATATGGGTGCTCCATTGATTCCTGAGTGAAGGGATGGGAGATAGGAAGCCCTCTGGAAGAAATAATGACCAATGTTGATTTTCTTTGATACTTTTTTGATAGTTAACAATACAACTAAATAAAATACTTCAGTATGAGCCTTAAAAAGCTATTGTGTTAGTTCTGAAATAAAGGCATTGCACTGATGCATTACTCTCCAGTGTTGTGATTCATTGCATCTGCAGTGTTCCTCCGTTTAGAGACAAAGTGTAGATGAGAGACTAGGTCAAAGCCTTGGCCTCTATTTCGCAGAGGTCCCCTGAGGCTTGGGAGTGCAGACAGAAGGTCAGGACACCTGTCTGCAGAACAGAACTATGTCCTGTCCTTCAGGCCCCACATGTGACATTACCCAACCAGAGAAAAGAAGAAAAAAAGAAAAGAAAAAAAAGAGGAGGATATGGCATTTTCACACACAGACAGAAATGACAGAAGGTCACCAGTTTCAATACACCTAAACAGTGGGAAAAACCTGGGAGGAGCATACGAGATCCCCTATTAAGCCATTGCTCCAACTCAGTCTACGGTAGTTGAAAAAATATATATACATTTTATTTTACATAATTTTTTTACAGGCATGTTTGCACACTCTCCTCCCTCTCTATCTTTCACATACATATTTGAACTGTACTAGGCAACAATGCTATCTATAAAAGAGCAAAAAGAGCAGAGCAGCTGCCATGGCGCACGTCTGTTACAACTGGGTAATTGGTTGTATTCAGGCTTCACACCATGCTGTGATAAAACCCTCTGTTTAGAGGCAGCTGGTAGAGGACCTACAGTAAAAGACTGGTACTGTCTGTCCAACTGCACAGGCTGCAGGGAGGCGGCGGTCAAGATTTAATTTTGAGTTTAAAGTTTAGTTTTAAGTTGGATCGGTGTGTGCCTGTACTTGTGTGTGCATGTGTGTATGGGCAGCCACAAAGAAAAAAGGTGCCACTGCCAGCTACCCACAAGGCACAGCACTGCAGCGGGTAAATGCTATAAACTCTGTGTGAGTATGCATCCACACACTCAAAGTCATCTGCATAGACACGTATGAGTCTATGAACTTATGAACGCACACACATCCACCAGCACACACACACACACTTCCTCTCCTTTCTCCTTGGTGTGTGTTGTTTATGTGCTTTTATGTCTTTCCCCTTGTTATCTCTTGGGCTTTCTGCAGCGCTCGCACCCCAGGGGATGGAAAAAGAAGACAAACACGGTTTGATGTGGTCGAATTTTCTGCCATCGGAGAATGAGGAAAAGAAAGAGGAGCCTTAAAAAAAAACAACCTGAAAGTGAGATGCAAAAAGTAATTGCCTCCTCAATCATGTTCAAAAGAACTCTATCATCACAATGCTTTCTCCTGCCGCGCTTCATACATGGGGAATTATTAGGCTTGCTGTCCTTCACACAACTACAATAAGGAATCACTGGCAGAGGAATCAAATTGTGAGATACTGAGCTGTGTAATCACCGGGATTTATCTCCATTTTACAACCTCTTATCATTTCATAATTCATATTTCCAACTGTTGCCTCTCCCCTCTGGGGTAGAGTGAGGGACGAGACTGATGATTGAATGCTCCCTCTCTCTCGCTCTATCCTCAATCAGTTGCCAGAAGCTAGTGTACAGCAAATGGCTAAAATGCTACAGATGTATGCATGTGTGCGTGCATGTGTGCTACTGGACTTTTAATGTATTTCCATGGCATATACACGTGTTTGTGTATGTGTGTCTCTACTTTGTCACAACACATGGTGGCCATGTGTCCCATCTCTCATCAGCGACACTGAACAAAATGCAGAATATGATTGATGAAGGGCAGTGTGTTGTGAAGAATGGCTATGTAAAGAAAACAGCCAGCCTTGAATGATTTACACTGTCTGTTTCTCTGTTATAATAAGCTGTAGCATTATCACACTATATGGATTCACGCGCCAAAAACCAGGGGTAATAGAAGTGGCAGAAAAAATGGAGAAGAAAACAAAGACAGAATGGACAGAGCGTGCATAGTGAAGAGTGGAAGGATTTTGTAGGCAGTCAGAGCTGTATTATGATGTATGTGCAGTAAAATACATACAGAATTGGGATTGAGACACACATTTGTTTCTGGTTTCTTACTAAGATCTGCCCTAAAATTGCCATTTTAAATACAAATATATTAAGTCTCATTAAACTTTATATTTATGAAATTAGTATGAAAGTATAACGACTGGAAGGGAACCTTCATGTGTAAACATAAAGGAAACTTGCCAAATAGGTGGCAGAAAACTACTAGGCAATAACAACACAGCACAGTCTGCGATTATAACTTAGAAAGTTATTTCCCAGTCTACACAGTGTGCATAGAGGATTGTATGGCTTACTCTATATTGTATAACATTTTGTCAGAGTCATATTCTAACTTTATGAGCCAGAGCCCACTAGCAAATGCAACAAAGCGAGGCAGAAACTCGGGCAGCTTCTGCTGCTCTGGAAGGAAAGCAGCAGCAGCAGCCAGGATGATAAAGTCTGAGCCGCTGGGCAGCAGCTCCGCTCACTGGGATTGAGCAGTCAAATACTACAGTGGTTGTATTTTGTGCTACAGTTGCCCAACAATGCCAAGAGAAGCTAAGGCTTCTCTGCTGCAGTGAGATTTAGTGCTGACACGTTTTGTTGGAGTTGGTTGTTGGTGCCAGTGCAGAGGGTGAGAGGAGAGTGCAGGTGACAGGAAACGAGCAATGTCAACAGGGAGCATATGAACATATTGTGCTAGTGTGTAGGGCTGCAACTAACCATATTCATCAGTTTATCTGCCAATTATGCCAGTCTTCACCTGTGAAATATATAAAAAGGCCTATAATTTTTCAGAGCCCAAGGTTATGTCTTCAAATTGCTTGTTTTGTCCCCTTCCACTCAGAATTATGTTTTTCTTCTTGTTCCTACAGTTGGATGTTCAATGCAGAATGATATGTGAGAGATATGTCAGAGTTTTAAGGGGCAGGGCCTACCAGCATGATTTGTGACATCACAAATAGTTTGAAAGTCCGTCCTGGTCCAGTACGCAAATTGTACAGTGTGATGTAGAAAC
>NW_023340246.1:5701876-5743373 GCF_004916995.1 Morone saxatilis
AGTAGTGTTACATGGAAACAGTAAGTTACTTTTTTATACGTGTGTATGGAGTACAACGAATTATCCAATGTAATTCCTATTAGCAGACTCCTTTATTTGTACGTTTAAGACATTGTTTAGTTCATATTGTGATTGTGTCTGAGATATTCTAATAGCTCTGACCGCGAGGGCAGTAGGAGGATGGCCAGTTCGCTATAAAAGATAATAGTCACAGGTAGTTTGCCATATTAATCATACATTCGGCAAAGGATAATGAGCGAATTACAAATTTCCGTCTCTTCTAGGGAATCTGTGGAAGCTGGAAACACGTGTGAATGTGTTGTCGCTTTGATGGTTCGTTGTAAGCTGGTATTGTCTTACCATAACCCTATTTTTCATCACGTGCGGTACCCTTTTAATCAATATGAGGGTTTTATTCCGTTTTGAACACATTTCATGTGTCGTGCTTTACCTTCATTGAATATGCTTGAGGTCCTATTTTTTCAGTATGACACTTCAGTTATGTAGGTACATCCCTGGTTGGCTCCGCTATATCCTACAAACATCCAACTCCAGACGAATACATGCTCACGCTAACTAGAATTACAGAATTATCGTCTCGGTGTGGCACAGTGGGGTGCACATGACAGTGAGCAATCCTACCTTTTCACTCTCCATTGAGGTATTATCTCATTAATGTATATTCAAGCGGGTGTTGCAGGGTTTAAGATAGTGTTTTAAAAGTGGTTGCTGTTTGTGTGGGGGCGAATGGATGTCTACATGTGAGATACGAGAGAGAGTGCATGCTTATTGCGCAGCTGAACGGACGATTTGTTTATACATTGTTCTAATGTGTTCTGTGTTGCTGCTGCAGATATACTTGGCGCAACACGGCAAGACTGTTTGTCGCTCCTTCGTATCTACTACTATGCATCTGTCTGGACTCCAAGCAACCTACGATATTGATAGAGGCAGTGGAAGAGTGAGGATATTAGAAATCCAGATTGATATTCCAACTGCACAATATGGGACCAGCAGGTATACTGTGGCCTCGAGTGTCATTGTATGAGTCGCGGAGAAGGAGCGATAACAGGTAGGTACTACCGGATAGATGAAAGAGAGGCCAGCAGGCGACACCTGTGGGTAGGATAGTTTCCTTCCATCATCCCTGCAAGTACAACAAGTAACTAGCAAACTTCGAGCCGTTTGGTGTTTTAAGAGCGACCACATGAAGTTTGGTTAGTGAATCGACAAATCAGCATACTCTCTTCTTTGGCTAGGGCTTTGGCTATTCCTATCATATTTCAATCACCATTCGGCACGCAGGTCACTCCTGAGAATAGTAGGGAATTGCTGTGGGGAAATTAAAAACAGTTCATTATGGTATTCCTTATTTTCCTTTCCTGTTCTCGTTGATTCAAATAAAATAGATAAAATATGTGCCTATTATCACTATCGTGTATATCTTAGTCTGCATTCGTTATTTCAGTGTGGTTGCACACTTCTCTCTCACTACGTAGTCTCCTCTCTCTCTCTCATCTTGTCCAGTCTCTACTACAGCTTCAGATTCAGTCCAATATGTTTGAGACTCCACGCAGAAGAGGAACCGACAGCCTTATTTCTATTTCTAATTGCAGACTACATCTGCCTGCAGACACCCGCACGTTAGAGGTGTTTTTTTAAATTTCATCTCTAGTTTAAGATTGGATCCTCTGACGGAGGCTAATGCCTGATGTTCCTATGTACTCACGGCTAGGCCAGATGTTTATGGCCCAAGGGCTTTTTATTTGACTATCCCTTTTCCTAATAGTGTTACACTGACCTGACCACTACTCTTGTTATGGAGTCCATACAAAATATGTATCCGTTAGTGCTTTGAGAGTATTTAGATCCTGAGAACTTACACGTTTGGCTGGCCAAGATGTATAAACTTCCAACTGTTAAGGAGGGTTCTATTTTGCATGTCTTTCCACAACAGGCTAATTCCTTCCCTGTGGCTGTGGAAGATTCAATGGTGGAATGTATGTGTCATATTTGGATTTGTGCCTTCAGGATAACAACTTTGAGGTTGCAAGTTGACTTTCCCAACGGATGCATAAGCAGCGGTGGATCGATGGGCTTTCAATCAAATACACAGCGGGTTGCGCGCTCTCTGTCTCTTTGCATTCACTTCCAATTTGGCGGGGGGACATTACTTTTGACATTATATATGTCCTATGATGAAACAGCGTTGATTTGCCATCTGTGATATCGCGGTTGTCCTGAGGCATGCAAGCTGGGGAAGAGTGTTTTTTGGAGAAGGGATGGACGAAGGGGAGTGGATTGGTGGTGGGAAAAGGGTCACTTTTTGTGCAAGTAGGAACGAAGGACAGACCGGTTGGGAGATATTGAGGGAAAACTACAGATGGAGGAGTGAGTTCCAGTGGCCAGTAGATGTAGAGGCCCTGAGGATGTTCCGGCGCCCCTCCTCAGTGCTTCCTACCCGTCCATCCTCCTTGCCCTCAAGACGGCGAAGACCAAACTCACCACCATTGCTTCCTCTCTCCAGGCATGTCAACGGACCCACTCCTCAGATTCGCGTTACCCGAAGTAACGGGAGATCGACTCACAGACTACCTCATTAACGATATGCAGGTCATGGTATCCCTCGACTTGGTGTTGTCGAGCTTCATTGTAAGCAAATGTGGATGTACTATTCGAAGACGTGAGAGATGTACCTCACACATACACACATCAGGACTGGAACAGGCAGACAGGTGAGCCATAAAACTCCTCTCCTTCATGGTACTTGGGCGGAAAACTGCGGATAAGGAAGTCGTCACCCGTCCCCGCCTCTTTTTCCCAGTCCTTTCACTCCCCCCCCCCCCCCCCGTCTCCCCTCCTGCTGCATTACTGACACTCTTCTCTGTTGTAGCAGCGAGCGGACAGAGAGGAAGGGCTTTAAATTATTTTTTTCTCGGTTCTCGGGAGATGTCAGCTCCTATTCTCTCTGGTTGGAAAGGGAAGACGATGAGGAAGAGGGAGGGGGGAGGAGGGAGGGAGAAGGGAATGGGGGGTTGCAGCTGAGATCCACGCAGCACTCTAGGCTACAAAGAAGACCTGTCTGCCGACTTTAATGCTGCACGCCGCCACCAGTAGAATTTTTAGAAAGGGGAGAGAAACGTTGCAGAGAGATGAAAGGAAAGAAGGTACGAGGTAGGAGAGACGCAGGAGGATGCTGGGTAAAAGAAGAAGAGACAGACAAAGATGGGCAGAAAAGGTGGATAAAAGTCAACTTGAGATGGCGAAAACACACAAAGATTGCAAATAAATTGTTGGGACACTTGCACACTAAAGCTCTGTAAGACTGACTCAATCCTGCTTCTTTCTATGGCAAAAATTAGCATTCTGTCAGCTCTAGTGTTGATGTTCACACTGCTCTCAGCGAAATTAGGACATGAGTGTCTCCTTCGCATCATTCATAATGCATGACACACAATGTGTGTGAGGCATATCACTTCTGAGGCAGGCCACACCAAACCCTGCTGAGGATTAGGTGAAGAAGATCTCCTAAAGAATAAGGGATTCCAAGATGGCTCCGAGTGGAAGCATCATTTATAATTGAATCTTCCCCAGAGGATAGTGCAGCCTGTCTGCCTTTGCCAAGCTTCGCAGAGAGCCCAGAACTCCTCTCCTCCTCACTCGCTCCCAGTCTGTCTCTCTCTCCCCCGTCTCTCTGCAATAACTGAAAGGCCCTCATACACAAATACAACACAGCAACCTCAGCCACTGATCTTATCCCAAGGCCTTTATGACTCAAACCCCAGTTGGTCACATTTACTCATTCTGAACTTTTTACAAACTCGCCTTTTTTGTGCCACGAAGTGAGAAAAGTTTCGCTTGTACGAACAATGCCTTACAAAATTGGTTGTGGATTGTCCTACAAATGGTGACATCAACTATTGAAAGTGCTTCATTTGTGAAGTTACATCAAACCATCAGTGAAACTGAAAATTAACCAACAAGATAGGTTCATATGACACCAGAGATTCATTAAAAGAGATAAAATATACTGCATAAGTGAATAATAATAATAATAATAATAATAATAATAATAATAATAATAATAATATGTGACTGTGTGGTAGTTTACAGTGTTTTGTAGTATTGCGAGTGCATTATCCTTTAAAGGCTGACCATTTGTGTGTTTAGTTCTCATTGCTGTCTATAAAATCAGTGTTAGTGTACAGGTAGACTTTTTTTTTTTACACATTGTGTTAAATGACTATCTCTATAACAGTTACTTCTCTAGAGGGCCCTGTGTTGAATCATATTGGCTGAATAAAGAGTGTGCCCTTCCAGTGAGGCAGATAGGGTTGCTAGTGTGTGTTATTTTTCAAAAAATGTCAACAAGCAGCAGCAAATAAATTTTGTTAGTTTGGTTTGTTTGCCTCAGACAAGTTGTGTGCAGAATGTAATAAGTCCAGATGTATTGACTATCTGTCAGAGTGGCTGCCACCTTCGCCACACCAAGCAACCAGCTCCAGTATTTGCTTGAGGGCAGGTAGCTGGTGTTAATATCAAGCACTGATGCCAAAGAAAGATACGTAATGCCTCCTATCTCCTCCTCAGCTGGCTTCAACAGAAAAGTTTGAAAATGTGGGAATTGATAATTCAGGCGTCACTTCTGCCTATAGTCTATCTCTCAGAGTAGCTGTAGTTTTAAATGGAAACTGACAGCCACAAACAAAATGTTACAAGCTGAAGGAGAAAGCGAGCCTTACTTTTACATACCTTCCCTGACAAAATCACCCATTCTTCTGACATTTCAGCTGTGTAGTTCAATTACAGGTACACTCTATTTATAAAACAAGTTGAGAATCTCAGATGCCCACCTGCCTTTGAAGAATATGGATTAGAGAGCTGGACGGATGGATGCTAAAAGGAATCAACGTCTCGTACGAAG
Source organism: Morone saxatilis (assembly GCF_004916995.1). Taxonomy (NCBI): domain Eukaryota; kingdom Metazoa; phylum Chordata; class Actinopteri; family Moronidae; genus Morone; species Morone saxatilis. The sequence continues at coordinate 5,706,801 of NW_023340246.1, forward strand.
CACGGCTAATCTTCCCTTTGATATCGACAACATCAAATAGAAAAGTACTTGAACCTGAAATGCTATACACAGTAATGGCTCTTCCTCACAGGGGAAAACAAACAACGCAATCAAGTTGACAATACAGATCTCTGTTTTTTTATATCAAAATCAAACTGTGAATAAGCATGCCTGGTGACCTTTTTTGTTTGCTCTGTGACTTCCTTTTGTCTGAATTTGATGACTGCCTGCTGAAACACAGCTTCATTGTCTTCTCCAAAGCTAGACCAGCTGTGCCTGCGGTTGGCATAGCAACCCCACATCCTAGCCACCAATGTCTGTGACAAACGTGATATTGTCTCCAAACCTACCTAAATCAGACACCTTTATGTCTCACTGATAAACTCACAAGCAGTCCCTCCCCACTAATGATGAATAGAAAAACTGAAATGCACCTTCCACAACCCCCGTACTCTCTCCTTTATACACAAACAGAAGGAAAAAAAAACACACACAAAAAAATACAAGCTGGAGTGTGAGGCAGAAAAAAAATTTCAATCAAGTTTGTACTTTTCAGAAGTTTGTACTTTTCCTCAGCCGCCTCCCTCTGAGCCAAAGACTTCAATTCCACAGTAACATTTAACGTGTTGCTCACCATGGCCCTCTTTTTCTCAGCAAACAACTCTCCAATTTAAGCCGAGGCCTGTCATCAATGAAAAGCTTGATGAAGTGATTGGTTTCGACAGGTAGCTCTTATTTCAGTGTGACATGCATTGGAACCTGTAAGGTACACAGGGTCCACATTTAAGTGTACCAGTCTGCCATTTTTTTATGGACGCAATCAGTACATGGTAATGGTCATTCTTCAAAGCGAATCAGAATCCATCTCTCTGTGGGGCTTCACCTGTGTGCGCCACCGATTACCTTGCCTCGGTGTTATTTTATGCAGCAGGAGGCGAGAGTTTCATGTAAAGGTCTTTCATAAGTTGACTTTGAGCGAGACTTAGAGCTGAGCTACGGTGTTGATAACAATAGGCGAGATCACTTAGTTAATGTTTTTGCAAGTCTGATAACGTCTGCAATGATATAGTTAGGTTGAGTAATGTACAGCATATTACTGACACAGTAAAGAAAGGTTGGTGACAAATTCTAGGGAAAAAAACTGTGAAAAGTGAGTGGAGAAAATGCAGATACTTTCAAATAGGTAAATAGCCGTCACTGAATGATGTGAGTATGAAACTTATGACAATGTAGCCACTGTCAGATTAACAGAGACCGGAAGTCATTAATTTCAATGGAAGGTGAATGACAGACAGTAATTTCCCCAATGGCATTTTTCCAAACCTTCACTTGAAACCGGACCAACCTGAAATAGGAACTAACTAACTAATTTTTGCTTGATTTAGTAAAAAATAAAAAATAAAATAAAAAGATTTTTTTTAACAACAAAATGCATTTATTTCGAATATAAATTATTATTATTTAACTATGGTTTATACTTGTGATATAATAATGGTGATTATAATGCAACGCACCATTCTTTTCAAACCATTCACTCATTTACCAAGCAGCTACTTGCTGCTGATGATCACATAAACACTTGCAATTTTACTAATCTTAAGAAGCAAGTTACACAAACCAAGCTTTGCATTTTGGTCACATTAACTGTTTGCTGTTTGGTCATTAAGGCAATGGTACCAAGATAAAGCCAGGACTAGGCTTTCTTGCATGGTCTTTTGATGGTTCCATCCAATTCTGTCAAGTAAAAAATCCACTGTTTTGGGTGGTAGGGATCATATCCACCAAAATAGAAATTCGGTTGTGCATGTGATGTAAGACACAGAATTCATTCTTCCATTAATCCAGATACCTAGTATGTATCAATAATATTTAAGCTTACATGCACAAAATCTCTTTCTTTTACTCTTTCTCTTAGTCTCAACAACACACACATAAACATACACTACTAGATAGATTGCACACCCCCTGACTGAGACCGTCTTTATCACTACAACTGGTTTCCAATATTGGAGTGGTACTCTGTGGTTGCTGTTTTCCAATTCCCTCCGGCAGGTGGTTTGACTTCAGCCCTCTATTGAATGTGTCAACCTTATAATTAATGCCCTCCCTCTCTTCAATTCACCTCCACTCTCTCCTCTCCATTCTTCTCCCGGGTCCTCTTCCCTCACCATTGACCAGCTACCTTGACCGTGTCTTGCCGGTAGTTCTACCCTGCGCTCCAAGGACATTGAGCCTGAGACAAAACAAAGCAGTGACTCAAGCCATGGGAGGAAAATTTGGCGGCGGAGCCACAATCCATTTCCGTTCAGTCATTTGGCCACAAAGCTGTGGAGAGGTCGGTCCTGCACCACCTCCTCTGTTATCTGTTTCCAATCCCTTATCAAAAGGGGGAGAATAGGTTTAGGAGGAGGCAGGGAGGGGATGGAGCAACGGAGATAGATGCTTAAAAGGCCACTGCCACGCAGCCTATCTACAAAAAAACAAGAGGAGTTGCAATCGATGAGAGGGGGGGAGGAAGGGACAGGCGTGGGGTAAAGGGTATTTCTTGAAAGCTGCAATTAATGGAATACTTAAGCGGGAGTTATGGATTGGCGATAGGCAGGAGGGCGTATGCCAGTCTCACTGAGGACACGACAAACACACTAAGTGAGCACGTGTTCGAGAAGATCGCACACATCTGCATGCACATGTGAGCCTGGGAGTATGCAGCGAGCTTGTGTGAAAGTGCGTGCCGATGTGTATGCTGATCAGCGGCCAAGGCTTAGCTGAATTTGCCTGGGGTGAGGTTGAGAGGGCCCGGGGGAGTATGGAGGGCAGCGGGATGGAACATGCTGGCCTCTCACAGTGTCTTAGTGTCGGCCTAATTAAAGGCTAAGCCAAAAAGCTCTCCATGTTGTTGTTGCTGCTGTTCTGTGTGTGCGAGCATTTGCATGTGCTTGCACTTGAAAGTGTGTCTGTGGTTGTTCGAGTGCTTGAAAACCTGTCCTTACATTTTTGTGTTTTTGTAAATACTAAATGGATAATTTGGGTATAGCCTCCATTGTTTTGAAGAACAGATTCTAATTGATTAAATAGATACTATGCCCTGAGGAAGGAGACACTTCCTCCGGAACATGTTGGCACAGAAAAATGTATTGAGGAAATCAAGCTGTCTTCCTGAATTTTCTGTATTTTCAGTGAAATGTCATATTTTGAGGGACTGGGCATTCCTTCAGCAGCCTGAATAAGACAGCTCTGTATAACTGAAGCTCAGGTGTGCATTTAAAAAATCAATATGCATTCTTTTTATTAAACTTATATAAAATAATGTACCACTTCTAGAAATGACTTGTGATCATTACTTATGAAACTCTGCTCTATGTAGATTGTGTGTAGATTAGAATGTGTAAGTGTGTCTAAAGTTTTTCTGATGTGCAGATGTAAGTGTCAATGTAAGTGAGTAGTACACCTAGATGCTAAGCTACCAAGTGTTTCTATCCCCTTCTTTTTCTACCATCTCTCTCTTTCTCATTCTTCTTCTCCTACTCTGAATCTTTCATTCATACACCTAAGCCCCACCCTTGCCATGCGGCCCAGTTACTGCCTTTGAAGATGTACTTAGCTGAACTGACGAGAAATTTAAAGCAAGCGACGGTGGCTTTCAACAGCTCATGAAAGGCAAAAGAAATCTGCAACTCTGTGTGAGTCAAATGGATGTGGGAATTGTTGCAGTGGCATGGGTAGCGGGGACAGGGACTATAGGCAAAACCTCTGTACAAAGCTTACTTCAATCCCTCAGCCCAGGCTCGCACACATCTTGGCTCATATGACACACATGAAAATGAGCAAATGCACAGGAAGACAAAGAAAGCCTCAGCCAGCAGAACCCCTGAGCTACCTTTGACAAAACAGGAACCAAAAATGCATCATTCAAAATGATTTTGCCATGTTAAATGTTAATGTTTCAACAGGTTTTTTGTCTCCTTGCCCTGGGACAATACACTAGCACAAAGCATGGGCTCTCAAGTTTTTTTTCTCACTCTGACGCCAAATTGAAAAATGAATGCCGCTGCCCTGGGGAGTCAAGCTCATTAAAATATATTACTACTCTTGTCATATGGGGACCTACCTATAGGCACACAATCCATTTCTGTTAAAAAGAAAAAAAAACTGTAGATGCTCAGTGACCTACACACTTTAAATATGTTGCAATAGAAAGGCAAGGTGACAGGGCCCATTGTATAGTCTAGACATGAGCTCTTGTTTCATCAAAGGGAAGACATCAATCCGCGGGCTGAGCCAATAGGGCAACAGGTGCCACAGTCACAGAGCCTATCAGGATCTGACTTCATTTTACTGTGGCGTTGGATATGAATACTGATAGGGATGTGTTTGACTGTGTCAGGAGAGGCATAAATAGCAGCACAGACTATGCAAGAAGAGTAATAAATGTCTTTGAACTTTCATGCTGTAGTTTTATGCATGTATATACACATATAACATAACTTGTATTACTTTGTATATAGGTAACGAGGCCTCTTGACATGAGGTTAAATTGTACAATAATGTCTCCTGTCTGTTGTTATGGACAAAAGGCATATGTTCTGTATTATATACAGTAGTAGGTCTGTTCACCTTGAGGTAACACAGCAGGCGGCAAGAGTAGAATAATAATACGTTGAATGTGATCTGCAAAACAAACCATATACTTGAGGAAAAAAAAAAGAAAATGTAACAAAACCACACAGAAGCTCTTTCAAGTTCATCATTTTCCCCCACCGGAACCCAGAGCACCGTGTACCGACAAAGTACAACATGACACACGAATCTCCTCTTCTTCAAAATCTCACTCTACAGCTATAGCACCTGCATTCTTGTTCACATCACTTCTTATCAAAGCATTCCTTATCTAGTGCACAACCTGGCTACCCCCAATTCCATTGCTGCACTTGACCCTGAGTTCTATGAAGGAAGTAGCAGAGCTTCAGTGGGAGGTCTGAGGCTGATTCAGAATATGACGAACTGAATGACTGACGTAATTGCCAGATTGTGATAGGCAGTCCAGGTAAGGCGTTGTGGTCTGGGCCAGCTGTGCAAAGGACCAAACAGAGTGGTCATTAGGGCAGCTATGGCAGGACTGCCCGCCCTGGACAGTGGCTAGTTTCTGAGGCTTTTGTTCAACTTTTACTTAATTTGTGATTGTATCTTATTTTACTAATTATGGGGGCAGTAGTAAGAGGATTACGTGATAAAAGAATGCCACTCAAGCAGATTTGGGAATAGACTGGCTGCAGCATTGACCGTTACTATAGTGTACTGTACACTCAAATTCTACTCATTACTTCAAAACATGGGATTACATATTCCATTAAAAAAACCAGGATATGACAATAATGGAATTTTAAATGAAAGACACGTCAAGGAAGTAAGCTGGGATGAAAGATAGGACTGGGAGGCATCGTTCTGCCATAACAGAACATGTATACATCTACTCAACGAGCAACTCTGACATCAAACATTGAAACAAACTGAAAACATCAAAGCTGTCTCAGGGAGAACGTTTTGCTCTGTCAAATTTCGCATTACCTTGATCAATTTAAACTTTTATTTTGTTCCATCAAGAGCACCACAAGCACCCTGCCAGCAAGCACAATAGAAGTTCTTCAGACTGATGGCATTTCTATGCAGGCAGAGAGGCATTCACTGTTGCAAAAAAAGGAACTGTTGTTGGTATAGAGAAAGGAAAGGCTTGAGTGGGTGAGTGCTAGAGACTTCAAACTATGAGTGTATGGCTTTGCATGGATATGCAGGTGCATTTGTGTGCATGTGTGCAGGTGCATGTTTGCATATTCAGGCTGCAAGTATAAATTTCATCCCGAGACTCTCATGTTTATTCAGTTGGCTGTGGGTCCTTTTAAAATAGCCCCGGGCAAATATTTACATTACAGTATGCTGATTGCTTCACTAATGGCCGGTGCGGAGTGTTCTATTGTGGTGAGATAAAAAAGGCTGGTGAGGCGAGATACATGGTTTCAGCATAGTAACTAAGGGTGGCAGGAGTGAGAAGCGTAGTGTTGGGAAATAAACTGTTAATGTGCCTGGGTGACAGGGAAAAAAAACCTGAGAGAAATGGGAATATATGAAGCCTCACATCCCATTACCCATCGCAATATTCTCACACACAAATGTTCTCCACGATGGCCTCCCATGACTAACTGTCCTGTTCACTCCGGCCAGCTGTGTTTGTACGTAAAAATGGGTGAAAATACACTATTATTCATAGGGAGTATTTGCACCAGCATCACTGGTACAAAAAAAACATTAGTTGAATGCTAAACATCCCCATTTTATTCCATCAAGATTGCGGTTGTTCTAGCCTCCTCAGAATCTAATAAAAGATTTAGACTTTTATCTGAGCTCCCAAAACCAAGCGGGAGAGATTAGACTAACAAACAAACTCCAAAGAAAACTCTTCTCTCCCTTTATGTCAGTTTGTTTTTCAGCATCTTTGCACAGAACGTGATGATAATCAGACTGAAAATGAGGGACGCCATGGATCAGATGGCACTTAAGTATGTGTATCTCGTTTTTTGAGGGTGGAAGGAGGGTGGGAGAGTCAAAGAGCTGCAGCAGGAGCCAAAGTTAGTGGCTGGCTCTCGCCCCGCGTATCACTAAGGGTTGTTTCTCATTATATGCTATCAGCGCTATCAGGTTTGGCTGCAAGGTATTTCACTTATCAGGGAGGAAACCTAACAGGCTCCGGAGCTCCTCTCTCACCAAACACTTTAATTGGATCTTTTAGCGCTAATCTGCTGCCCCCAAAACACTGCCTGGGTTTTAATTAAACAAACGCCATATTAGATTTCACTTAGGGCTCCTTGAAATGCCACATTTAACTGATCCTCAGCCAAGGCGCCACAGGGTAGTGACGCAACCCCTTACCCCCCCAAAAAAATCCTTTTATATTGCACAAACAACATAAACAAATCCTTTACAGCATTGAGATCCATTTAAAGCTTATGTTTAGAGGTTACAAATTGATGTTGTGAATCATGGCTTCTGCGCTAAGCCTTTGTCCCCGTTCTAACACTCAGTAGCCTCATTCGGCCACTTCTGCTACAGACCTCAAACAGCCCAATCGCCTTATCTTGACACTCCTTGGCTTCGATTAATACCAGGATTATTCAGCCAGAACGCATCAACAACACTCATATTTCTCTCCAAGACAGGGATAAATGGATCATTCTCACACACCGATAAATCAATAAAACATTACGCTGATGCGAAAAGAGTTCCCACGAGAAAGGTGGCTCACCAAATGCTGCTTTCTCGCTTTGCCTATTTGTCTTTTTCATCTTTCTCACTTTCATCAGGAGAAGAAGCATCTGACAGAGGATGGGACAGAGTAAAGACATGAAAGGAGGAGAGATGTTTGCTATTTCATAGCTTTGTTTAGCGTCTAAAACATGAAATAATTTGCAAAACTGAGATAAACTGATCATCGTAAGGACTAATTAAAACTCTAAGTGGTTGATCCAATACTGATACAATGAATAAAGATTTGTCAGATCTGGAACAAAGAGCTCACCACACTGCACTGTTGCCATTATCCAGGCTGCATCACAAAAGGAGGGACCCACTAATGCACCCTTGGGTGTAGAAATGAACCCTAGTGCTGACAGTGTATCAACTTGTGCAGGCCCAAGAGAGCTATCTTCAAGTCCTGGCCAATGAGAGCTTAACTATTTCCTCACTTACAACCACTTACAGCAGTCACATTGAATCAATGCCTGTGGATAGTTTGACTGGGCCAACCTTCCCTTCTTCCCCAAAGCAAAAACTGTCTCCTAGTATATAAACCCTGAGCACACTTTTTCCTTTGCGTTGCCTTCTACACCACCACTTCTACTCTTTTCCGCCCAAGGGTGCTTTTTACTTCTATTACAAGATCTTAATTCTCTTTGATGATAGGCATCTAACACAGTGCCCTTACCCTTAATCTCGCTCTCTCTCTGCCTCCTCCTTTTCTCTTTGCTGTGGCATTGAGGCAATCGTTATTATGCATGACATGATTGTACATTTGGGGGTGGGGGGCTTGTAGTCAGTGTCTTCTTATGCAAGCATTTCTATGTATGTGCGTGTGCTTACAGGAGAGATGTAAAGGTATGCGTATGTCCCTGAAGCTACGAAAGTCATTATTTGGCAACAAACCTGAGACAGGAGTGCGCTGGCAGTGGTGGTAGTCGTGGCGATAGTCACATAACTCCCTATCCACCTTTTATTACTGCTCATTGTCAATGCAAATGAGCGCAGCTAAAGCTATCAATGTCACCTGAGCAGTGCCAGAAGGGACAGCAGGCGCCAACACATTCCTGCAAGTCCTTGATAAAACAATTGTGTAATGTATGAAAAAGGATAATTCCATGAATGATGAATTACCCCCTTTTCAGAGAAGTTTTTGATTCTATCTAAAAGCACACACATTAGGGTTTTGCTGGGTGGTTATTGCACCATTCGAGAGCATTGGTATTCTGTTGGAACTGGCTCTCTGGATGTCTGCGGCCACTCCAGGGAAGAAGAGGCGTGAGAGAGAAAGGGAGAAGAAAGTCAACTGCATTAAACTTTCGATGACGGCAGTGAAATACTGCTGAGAGAGGAACCTCAAATTTAGATTTTATGAAAAGCATGGAGAGTATGAGTAGGGATAGAATGTGACAAGGGACAAAAAAGACAGAGAGAAAGCAGAAAGGCAGGGATCTCCAGGAGTTGCAGAGGAGTAAAAAACAGAAAAAAACAAGGGTGACGGATGAAGAACCAAACAGTCTTTGTCAAGACTTTTACACATTTCTCTAAGGTGGCTTCAATTCTCTCAGTAGGCTCCAATTCCCCCTTCAGCTGCAACAGGCCACTATCTCCTACCTTTGTGTGTGTGTGTGTGTGTGTGTGTGTGTGTGTGTGTGAGCATGTGTGTTTTGGACTGGCTCTCTGCCTAGCCAATTATGTCCTTGTGCTAGAGCCATCTCCCCGTCCCTGACCTTTACCGCCCAGCTCCCAACAGACCGCCCTCCACTCCACTACTTTGTCTGAATGTCTGTCCCACTATCGCTCTTCTCTGGCCCACTAAAAAGAAGAGGAAAAAAATTGCTTTCCTTTTTTCTTCATTTCACAGAAAAGGGTACAAGCCATCCTCCTAAAATTCCTTTTTCTTTCCATGCCTGCCAAGGTTTAGAATTACTTGTTGTATCTACTCGCACTTGTTCATACATGCTTTGTTCGCACTACAGTCTACCATTTTGTTGTTATGACCGAAGCTAGTAATAGCTGTGAATATATTCCGGTTTTGTAGGTGAATTTCTATCTAGGGTGAAGACCAATAATAATACAACTAGATCTGCCCATTACTTCCTGATGGCATACCTCAGCAGGGCTCCACAATCCAATCAAACGGCAGATAATGAAAGCAAGGAAGCAATTTAAAACCTTGAGAGTCCTTCAAAAGCAAAAAGGCAACGAATCAAGCAGATCAGCCAATATTATGGCTGATAATCTATACACCTTGCATTTATTTTTCTCCTTGTCTTGTCTTTCTTTCTCTGTCTCTCTTGCTATATGTCTTTCTTTTTTTCTGCCTCAGTTCTATAACTTTGTCTCTCTCACTGCGGGGCAGGATAATTAAAGTTCTTTGATGCTCTACCTCCCCAACTACTTCACAGGGATAGAGTTAATGGAAGTCACTGGCTTCTACCAGACCTTAGACTTTAAATTGAATGTCTCCACTCCATTTGAGAGCTGTAGGAAGATAAAAGGCCAAAGTGACAGGCTCTTTGCTTCCTGTTCATAGAGCTCTAACTAGACAACTGGAGACACTTTCATGGTCACTGCTCTGCATCATATCAATGACAAATGAATATCAGTTGAATGTGAGTGCCAGTAAAATGGGTGATTGTCTGGTTCGTGGCTACACGTGTGCGTATTGATGTGTGGGCACTAGAACACGGAAGAGCACAGAGAGTGAAATGGCTCCTTTGAGATTTGAGTCTGATGGTTTTGGCAGAAAAAAACGTCTGTCCGTTCTTTTTTTTTTTCTCCTTCTCTGGCTCATATCTTATCCAAACATTGTTGAAGATGCAAGGTTGCCAACAGGAAAACCAAAAGGAACAGGGATGTCCTGGTGGCTCAAAGAGTGGTGTATTTTGTGAGTTTGACACTGTGCCAAAATCTTTTTAGTGTTTTGTTACTTCTCATTTAGTGGTCTCCCCTCACCATGTGCCGTTATCAAAAGCAGAGGAAGTTTAACTAACTGTTGAAAGCTTTGTTGCTGTCTACAGTCAGTATGTGTTCACTTCTCATTAAGAACTGGGCATGAATCCTGGGCACAAAATGATGTGGAAGTATCTCTACCGTGCACACTGCACATAAACTACACCTCTATTTGCACACCTCTGGAAGCTTTTTTGTGCCACAATTAGAAGCGAAGGGGGCTTGGCTGTGGTAAAGCATGAGGCTTTGATGTATCCTTCAGCTTGAGGTGGAAACACGACACATACAGTACCTCTCCACGCAAATATACACATATATACTCATCAATTTATTCACCCACGCACTTCAGTTGCGTGTAGCATCAAAGCGCCAAACTGCTTAGCACAGACACCTAATTGCTGATTACTAAAGCTGCATCTATAAGTGTGGGAAGTGTCCAGTGTATAAAGTGTACAGATATATTAGTTGTAATCTTAAGATGATGAATGACAGTTCTAATCAGCTGCCTCTTATCTCTTTCTCAATTCTATTTTTATTTTTATTCAATGTTATGGTTTCTGATGAAGCCTCTGCAGGATCAGAATAAATATGTGCCCTCCTGCCCTGGCTGTCAGTGTATACATACTTGTTCTGCTGGAAAATACTCGCTCCACAATAAACTTGATGACTTGTTTGCACTGATTTCCAGAATCAGTGTCACTACAGAGATGTGGGTTAAGACCTCTACTTTGCTTTGGCAATTAAGGTTTACGTGACTTCAGAGTATTCTCTAAATATTATTGCATGCACTGCAAAGGTCCCTCCTGATGCAAGTTCTGAATTATAGTGGAGGGGTGCATATGGACATGTCTGTATGTGTAAAAACATTTTTTTTTATGGATGCATCCATACTGCCTCAGTATGTGTGCTTCTGGGTGGATGTGTATGTGGAGATGCTTTGAAGTGGATCCATGCTGGGGTGCATTCCGCATGGCAGGAGAATTGCTCCTGGCGATACCACAGCTACGCAACACAGTGAAAACACACACACGTAGGAAGCACACATACAGACACATACAGTATACACGTGGACACACACAGTTGGAGGCAGTCTGAGACAGAGGAGCGACAGTATTCCATGAGACAGGAGAGTGGGCTGCAAAGTACCATACCTGCCAGATCCTATCTAGTCGGCAACATCCTGGAAACCAGTCTTAACCAGACTCGCCAAGTTTGGTCTGTTAAAAAGCATGGGGTTTTTGATTTGGCACGCATATGTGGTGGTTTGCCTTTCATTTTGAAATATTACAGCCATTAGTACTGACATTATGGGCTTATATAATCATCTGCAGCAAAAGTGTTTCCAAGCTACTGCAACAGCTACATGCAAAGACTTGTGACACAAGTCACTGTGATTGTGTCATAAGATTTAGACAGGTGTTAAAAGAACAAGGGTCATACCACATAAAGTCATAACATATTCAACATACAGTACACACACGGCCACACAAAAGTCAATACAATAATACCAGGCAGGGATCTTGGCCATAATGTTGATCCAAACCAGCACCAAAGGTCTAACAAATCCCACTGGACAACAGGCTTAACCCCTCAATAGATTCTGCTCACTGAATCATCATCCTGCACTCATCTCCAGATTGGCACAATGAGCCTCTTCACTTCATCAACAACAGCCATAAGGATCAATACAGCACTTCAGTATTGATATTGCATTCTGTGGTCAATGCCAGCTCCAATAATCACCTCTGTTCGCTCATCATTTACGCCTGTTCCACTGCTAAAGGTTAGATAAGATGTTGTTTTTTCACTAGAAATCACTGCTCAGGACCAGTAACAATAACTAAATGGATCCTAAAGAGAAAGATAATGAGGTTAGAGCATGTGGTGTCTGATAATGTCTGCATCCTTGTGTTTTCAGCTTTTGAAAAAATCCCGATTGGTGATGATGAAAATGTTCTGTTGAAGAGAAATACTGTTTCAAGGCAGTATCATACAGGACCATATATCAGAAACAGCAATTGTGTTGGAGGCAAGAGAATTTGTCCTAGAATTAAAGACGACATATTTTGCTTTCTGGAAGGTCTGTAAGTTAGTGAAGCAGAGCAGCCTTCTACACTGAGAACATTAAGGTCAGCTGAAACATTAATTCACTCTACAGTATAAATTATTTGAGCTTTGAACTCATACACACAAACACATACAAACACATACATACATAAGCATTTGACATTTGAAAACTGCGACTATGTTGCCCGGACTTGCACTGATATGTACACTATGGCATTACAGTGGGGTGAATATCCGCTTCTCTTTCCTCTCCTCTAGTAGAGCCTGATAAGCTCTGCTCCGGCTTGGCCAGATAGACAGAACGGGGGCTGAGTTCCTTTTTTTCTTTTTTTTCCTCTGCTGTGTGTCCTAGATGTCTGCACACAGTGGCAGCACTGCGTTAATTCGCTCAGACGCTGTCACGAATGCGGCTCAACGTAGCCCGAGCCTGCAACTTGGCATGAGGGTAAAAGAGAGACAGCGATTGGATAGAGGGCCGGATAGAGGGAAAATCAGAGATAAAACAAGAGCATTAGACAAGAGATAAAGGAGAAAAAACAACACGATACATAGACAAGGTATGGAGATAAAAAAACAGAACAGGGGCTATTTATGAAAATGAATGGCTGTTGGATGTTGGTTTGTGGAATTAACGGTGACAAATCATGCGTGGGCATCAGTGTTGAATTCCATTCAGGCGACACGTGGCCGCGTGCTCATGCCTATGGATTTGGGAGAGTGACACTGTATCAGGATAAGCCTGTCCCTCTCTGTTGCATTCAAGGATGTAATCTGTACTGTATACTGCCTATTGTCAGGCCAGGTCCTTTTCATGGAAGTCACTTCAATGGAGAAAAAGAAGGTAAAATAAAGGGTTCTTCCTCTCCTTGAATTACAGAAACACTGTCTGTAGTGTTATCACTTACTAGGTAGAGTCTAGTTAGCAAAATAGCTAGACATTTAGGTAGCTATGTAGCAGACAGCCAGGTAGCCATATATACTTATATATTTATACAGATAGATAGAAACTAGATAATGAAGTCTCAAACAATGGCCTGCACAATTCATATTTTTGTTGTTTCTTTCAGCACGGATAAGCATACATTCCACACAATCACAAACACTTCAACTGCAGAGAGGCAGATCTTTATTTGAGCCTACGTTGATGATTTATTTGTTTCTGTTTTATTTAGCTGCTTCCTTAATTTTACCTGCTGTCTTAATGCATTTAGTGTTATGCACATTTCCACAGCTCTAATCAGTACAACAACTGTCAACAACAGCCATTTCATAATCACCCATCTGTTGCTGAATTTCTTTGTTTCTGTAGAAATACTATTTCGATCATTAACCACTTCCATCATATGTCTTTGTTAAGCTACAGCCAATTAAACTCAACACTTCCTGTTAAAAGCTGTTCTGCCTCGTTCCTTGCCTGGCATAGAAACAGTGGCTGAACAGCGTCACATTTACCATATGCTATTAAAGTACAGGTAATTCCACTCTTAATATTTTTACCTGGCTTTTCTTAGCTGTATTTGTTTGTACCAGCCAATATCATTAGAGACTCTTTGAATACCAGCTTTTATTTGAGAATTTACGGTAGATAGAAAGTTAGAGAGATGGCTAAATAGCTAGATTGGGACAGATCAACAGACTGATTGATTTTGTAATGCTCAAAGAACGGAAAAGTGGGCCTTCTGTTGGAAAACAAAATCCGCTTAGTTTACAGTCAGTGCAGATAAGGGTAGGCAGAGGTAAGAGTGGAATGAGGATCAAATGTGGTGGCTCGAGGACAGCCATAGAGAGGAGAAAATCAATTATATGAAGAGAGGGTAAGAGAAAGGAGAGAGGGGGAGTTTCTGCATGTGTGTGTGTGACAGTACCATCAAGTTCACAGCACTGAGTTGAGTGATTTTATGTGAGTGATGGACAAGAGAAAGGTGGAAGAGGGGTGACTCATATCTTGGTGATACAGTAGCACCAGCAACAGTGTGTTTGTTTGCATCCATCACAAAAGACCTTTCTTCTTGGGTACACACTTCAAACTGCATCTCAGAAATGGATTAAACGCACAAACATACATACGTATATATTAGGGTTAAAAACACCTTTTTCTCTCTACTATTCAATGTTATCATCACAGGAAAGGTAGCAGAAGCACAACAGAACAAAAGGACTGACATACAGATACATGCACACACAGTATGAGAGCGCAATAATCTCTTCAATTCAAACCGCCTCTCATAAGCAGAGATAGAGTCACACACACACACACACACACACACACACAGTTAGAAGCAAGTAAGAGTCAGCATCTTCAGATAAAGCAATGTAGATAATAGCTTGGCATGGTATCATTGCTGTGATTAATCCTTCGGCCTGCTTTTGAGCACTTGATAAATCAAATCAAGGAAACACCCACTCCCACCCACGCACACACTGATGCAGGCATGCATGGAGTAATGAGCGTCTAATCAATCTTACTCAGGCGGGGCGGTTGCAGTTTCATCCTGCTAGCTAGGCTGAATTGCTCCTTGCACTCTTCATTCTGACAAATACGGGACATATATTGTTTACATCTACAGTGCCCTGGGGGGCTTTTGGGATCCATATGAATTATCCATATCCACTAAGTGCCCTGTAAAACAGGATGAATCACAGGTTAAGACTTGCTTTAAGTCTCAAGCGGTTATGTAAGACTCGAGCAAGGAAGAGATCTGCCCCCTTCCCCTCATATCTTTTCATGTTAATTTCACCAGTTTATTTCACACTCAGGATCAGGCAGCAGAATAAAAATATATTGTGTAAATTACGTAGCAAGCATTGCCTATAATTCCATGCCGTAGTTAGAGAGAGGCAGAATGAAGTTGTTCCTATGAGGCAGCTTTCTGTACAATAAAGGAAGAGGTCAAAGAGTGGGTAGAAAAACACTCATGCCCTCTGACCAGCTCTTCAACTTGTGACCAACATTGGCAGAATACTGCCCTTCAGAGAGTGCTAACGATTCCCAAGGGAGTGTTAGTGTTGTACACGGGGCTGTGTGCAGTGCTGTGTGTCGGTAAGTGCGGCTGGGTGGCAAAGATTTGTAGCATGTGTCAGTGCATGTGCATGCCCTCCCTGATGGTGTAAGACTTTAGAATTTAACACTATTTGCAAATGCGGAAACGTTTAAAGCAAATTTCTACATTTTGGGGGAAAATTAGATGTAAATCAGTGCGTTTCCATCAAATACTTTTATGCAAAAATAATTAAGAGGACCTGACAAGATTACATAATTAATTGAGCATCACTAACTGGTGTTTTTAATCAGCCAGTATGGTGATTAAAGAGGGGTGACATGCAACAAGGGTCTCCATCTGGACTCAAAACAAGGAGGCTGTAGTTATGTACAGCCCCCGAGACACCTTCGCTCTTTTTATTCTTTCATTTTTTAGCTTTCTGGTGGAGTGGAGACAAGTAACAGCGAGTGTCTACAGTAGAAGCAGGAGCGCGTATTCCAATCTCAAGGCGTATTCAAGGAAATCTTTTTTGTTATACTTTTGCCCCATAGCCAACTGCAAAAACATTGAAGCCATATTTAGGTTTGTTTCAAATTTCCTGCATTATCAATTTTGGCAAAAATAACAGTTGGATGGAAATGTGACCCTATAAGGGTGAGAAATAGCACACGTTTTGCCTCTGTATGCACAACCGTCAGTAGAAAAGAAACAAGAACGAAAGTTTTGACAATTCACTGGGGATTTTCAGTGTCTAAGCTGTGTGTCCATGACCGTGAATCCAATGTTCTCCACGGCAGCAAAAGCTGTGTCATGCTCTTTCTAAAACAGGCAAGACGGATGGGAAACAGCATGTCCCCCAGTTTTGTATGTTCCCTGTTCCATGTCTGATGTGTGGGCACATAAATGTGTGTTCTGCTTATTGTTTGTCATTCTTACTGTCCTCCTACAACTTATTATAAAGTCTGTGCATGTCGGGACACAACACATGCATGTTGGAGCACCTTCATTGACCCGTCGGCCTGGCCAATCAATTCTCCCCACAGGCGCTCCTTCATGGACTCTGTCAAAATTGGGTTCATGCTGGCTCGGCCTGTCTCCCTGCCTGCCTGCTTGCCTGCTTTTCTCTCTTTCTGGCTGGCTGTGTGTCCATATTAGTGGCGCTAGCAAGATGATATCATGTTTCCGGCTGGCCAGTGAGCCTCTTAGCCAACCCTGGCTGTCTGTTTGCTAAGGGACTGTAGGAAGTCCCAATGCAATATCCACTCAGTGCGTCTGGGCAAGCCCATTAGCTACTTTAGCCTGGACTAGAGTGGGTTGGAGAGGCTACTACAATCTCTCTCTCTCTCTGTCTTCCCTTTCTGCTGCACCTCACATGTACACTCTCTCCATCTTCTTATCACTTTATCTGCCACCTCTCTGCTATCTCTCTTTCTTTCTATGCAGTTCTCCATCCATCCCTTGCTTATTCACTCTTTGCGTCCCTGCGCTTCGTTCTCCCGCTGCAATTATTTTTCTCTCCCTTCCGCCATGATAAACCACAATGAAGGAGAAATACTGCACTGGAAACCTGGCAGAGCAAGAGATATTCATCCAGTCCTTGCAGGGCAAGATGGAGGGGATTACAAATATTATATTTGCTTGGCTGTAAACATATTTATCAGGGGATAAATTATCTGTTGGTTGTGTATGTGTCTGTAAAAACATGTTTGTCTAGACGCTCGGTCCCAGCTCTGGAGTGCTGAGCAATAACAAAAATCACCTTTGACATGGTGCAACTGTCTAAACATGCAAAGTGCATTCATTACCATCCACTGCTTTACCCACACAAATGTGGAGCAAACATAGATTAATTACTACTTAGATATACGTGTATTGAGAACAAGTCTTTGTGTTTTTTTGTTTCTCCTAAAATTCTTCTAAAATAATACATTTTTACTAAAGCCAGCCATGCCAATAAACTATTAAGACAGCCCATTAACCCTCAGGTTGATACCAAAATAGCTGACATAACGAATCACTGTCCATAAAGGTGCTCCATCTTTCTGCCAATTGCACCAATAGCCTCGTTTATAAAATCAAGAATCAATCAATGGAGAGCTAATTATTGCCATGAGACACTTCCTGTAGAGAGGTGTGAGCGTGAGGCAGGGTGGTCCTTTATATACTGTGTATGAATCATTCAGCTACTCTCCTCAAGGTCACAGTCTTCAGAGCAAATGTATCCAATAATATCCCAGCGGCTTCAATGAAAAGAACCAATCTAGATGATTGACTGAGTCCTGTGATATCACGTGCTGAGTGGTGGATCCGAATGAGAAAGCGGAGCCCTCAAAAGGTGTCCTCACACCGTGCCACCTGCTGTGATGAAGACTATAATGAGCTCAGAGGGAAGTTACTAAAAGGTGGCGAAGGCCATCGAGCAACACATTAGTTAACCTTATGATGTCACTGTAGGTCACATGCAACATGATTCATGACCTCCGCAGGAAATCTTCGTTCTGTCTAATCTCTGGAGGCTCTGTGATGGTCTCCATGGAGACAGACGTGACATAAGAGGCATTCAAACTAATTGGCTTTGAGATCAACACTAGAAAGTGAGAACTATGCGCTTACATCCACATTTGTGGAGTGAGTTATAATAGAAAAAAAAAAAAAAAAAAGTGAGTGAATTTAAAAATGGATGAATATTAAAACATTTAAAAAGGAATTAAAGATAAAATATCTATAGACTTGGCTCAATTCCTGCTCATTGGATTCATTCATTTGCATCAAGGATGGAGCTACAATCAGTGGGGGTTTGCTCAAATGAATAATCATTTGATGGATAATTATGAGATGTGTTCAACTATTTCCTGTCGGAGCCATAACCATAATTATGAGAGCTAGAGAGCATAAATATAATTAATAAGCCAAGGCTGGAGTGACCGAGTAGGGGGAAAAAGCAAGCACTGAGTTTCTGGAGGATGAGTTGGTGAGGACAGACTTTCCTGGTTAATTTGCAGAGCAAGCAGATTTAGGGGGGAAAAAATACAGTGAAGCAAAGAGCTCAGAAAAAAAGATGTTTATCTATATGTTGTGAAAGAAAAGAAATATGAGCAACGAGAGAAAGTCAGGGAGAGAGAGGGGAGGAAGGTAAAAAGTGAGGCTGTGAGCTGAGCAGGCATAAAAAAGAGATAAAGGTCAGGATGAGAGGGAAACGGAGGAGAGGCATTGGGATGTCACTGTCACCTCATTAACGTTTTCAACTTTGTTTTTTTGTTGTTTTTTTTGTTTTTTTTAAATCTCTCTTGTCTCTCTTTGCCCTCTTCTTCTCTCCTACCCCCATTTCCTTCCCTCTCTCTGGCAGGCTGAAAAACGGCCCTGTCTTCTCCAAGATAAAATGCCCGAGCTTGTGAGGGCAAAAAGAGGGGCAGAGAAGGCAAAAACCTAAAATAACCACATAATTAAGCCCCCCGAACAGCTCTTCCTATTGATTTGCTGTCCAGAGCATAAACAGGGAGCAGCAAGAAAAGTGGAAAAGAGGGCGAGAAGTCGAGCGAGGAGGAGCAGGATGGAGATGGAAGAAAGGCGAGTGAGGAAATGTTTTCAAATGAGAATCCAGCTTGCCGTCTCTTTTTCTGAGACACGGAGAAAAACACAAAGTCCACAGGAATCTCTTTTCCTCTATCGCTCAACCATCTCACTCTCTCGTTCCTCACTCTAGTTTTTTTCATTTAATTCTGCACCCATCATGAATAGCCGGAGGGCAATATCAATTAGAGCTACCAGTGTGTTGTATAATGCGTGCACACACACACACACATCTCATCAAGGTAGACAGCGACACAAAGCGCACAATGCATTCGGTTCATTGGAATAATTCATATACGTGCTACATGTGGGACAAGTTATTATGCAGCCACCGCACCTGGACCAATACATTTTACAGGAGACTGAGGGGTCAAATACATTTTTCATAACTTCAGCTGTGACAACACAAACCGTTCCAGTATGTTGCCATGCTATCTCCAATAGCTACTGAACCCACTGAGAAGGAAAACGAATACTTTGGCATTTTGCATTTGCGGTTATTTCTTTGCCCTTGCCAGCATTTTTCAATGAAAACATGTTACACTGATAGCCAAAGAGGTTTAGTTAATTTGTTCCCCCCCTTTTTGGGTTAAATAGGAATATTTTCACCGAAGTCAAATTAGAAGAAAAATACAAGGAGAGGAAACAAATTGTAAATACATAAAGATTAAATTTGTTCTACACAACAGTTACACTGATAACAAGACTAAGGGCTATAATTTAATAGCACAAGTGCAACAACAAATGCAAAGCGGCAGGTCTCCAAGCGCACCTGTTATGAAATATAGATTGCAAGGTGTGATGACTAATAAATATGCTTTTAACCAATCACACAACTCTTCAGAAAATCACATTGTTGCCTGGAAGGTACAGAGATGCAAATCTGCAGCCAGAGGCTTATAGTTTGTTCTGTTAAACAGTTCATTAATACAATGATGGTAGAAACAAATCATTAAACATTGTCTGGTGAAGCCATTCATATAACTGCATCAATCTTTGATTATATCTCAGGTTGTAAATGTTTACATCATATCTTAAAACGTTACACAGCCGGGTTTGCTGCTCAAAATAATGAGCTCCAGTAATCCAATGTTTTTCCACAGAACAGGCAGAATACTGAGGTATAATGGGCTTCTAGAGCGTCACCTCTCAAGTCAGAGATGAAGATTTATCAACACATCTGTCCTGCTGCCTTAAAATGGCCGCAGGGATTTAATGCACTGAAGGAGAAACTTTCCATGCAGTGTAAAGCTGCGGACAACAGATTACCAATTTACAGATCAATGCACTTTAACCACATTTAATATTATTTTCTGATGCTGATTTAAAACTGCTTGATAAAAAACACTTTAACTATTGTTCCGTTATTTCTGCACATCTGTATTTAGTTTGCTCTTGTTGATAAGTCACCAAAGTGGCAGCAGCTGTGCTCTGAGCTAAATGCTAATGCCAGCATGCTAGCATGCTCACAAAGACAACGCTAACAAAGTTGATCAGCAGGTTTGAAATTTCCCATGTTTATGTTTAGCATGCTAACATTTTCTAAATTGGTCATAAAATAATCAAAGCACTGGACAAAAAGATATTTTGACCTGATGTTTGCGTGAGATGAAAAGTTGTTTTTATCTCATTACAGTTATTGCAGTTCATCCCGAGGGAGACACACATCAAACAAACCACCCAATAGCTCTTTAAATAGCAACCCCCCATGCAGCCATGCTACCAGCATGGCTAAATATCTAAACAAAGTAACGGGACAAAGAATATGGCTACAACATAAATAAGTTAACATATTTCTAGTGCATATTACTGCTGGTGAAGTAGGGCTCTCATTCAACATGAGATGCCTAAAGTGAGCACATTAAACATTTATAGAATTATTTACCACACTCTTTGAATACACTATGATCCAAAGACTTCCCTAGATTCTTCTTTGCATTACATTTTGCTCGCCTTCTTTTCAATTATTCTTCCAGCAGTGAGAAGAAGCTATTCTTCAGTTAAACCAAGTGCCAATACTGCCACTTTTCTCTCACACTGTGTCAAGGGCCCGAGGAAGAAAAACAGCAGACTCAAACTAAAAATGTCAATCCTTTGATAATTTGTGAAAGAAAAGAGGGATTTGATGCAGCCTTTATTCAAATCACAGAGCCGAAGCTTACCTCGGAGAGAAATACGACAGCATCTTTTGCTTCCCCTTCCTCCCTCCATTTTAACCTTCTCAAGACTACAGCATGGGTCCAGGTCTATGTGGAAGCTGGTGTGGCCAAAGCCACTCTCTTCAAGGTGATCCCGCATCAAACGACTGCCACACACGCCCGCATACGCACACAGGTACATGCTCCCTTTCTCTTTTATTCTCCTTAAGTGCTAAGGGCAAAGCTTCAAAGCAGGTCAAACCACTCTCACAGTTGTTATTCAGTTGACTCATTCACTTTAAAACAATGTCTGCTCAATTTATAGCAAGGTCATGATGCTTTTACTATCATTTGTAGTTCACCCTCTGTGCATGTAGTCCATGCATGGTAAAACATTCTGCACAATACACATGATGTGGCTTTGCCACATAATCCTTTTAGGATATACGCATGCATACTGTATGTTTGCTAAAGCAGTGATACATTTGGGAAATACTCAGTAGGTGGACTTGCCTCAGTGATTGCATGTTATACCGTACAACATGGTCATTACTAGCAACATACAGCAGCAGAGATATTTTTATCCAACTTAAATATTGAATAATTGATAAGTCAGTTGTGAGCATCATAACTTGACTTCAAGCTGCTACAGGGAACATGCAATATACTGAATATTGTTTATGTCAATTTAGTTCAACTCATAAACACACAGCCTAAGATACACATCCCTAAGCATATGCACTGATACTGACAATGGCGGTGTGTCAAATCACAGCAAAGACAAACAAACAAACCTTCAAACATCTTTCCAACGTGAAGGAAATGGTGGAAATAGTCAATGAAATCAAATGTGTGATGCTTTCAGCTTTCATCACTGGGCTCTTTCTGTCCCCAACCTCTCTCAGAACAACTGATGAAATACTGCCCATTGAGAAAGTGTTTTTTTTTTTTTTGTTTGGCGATAAATAAATAACAAAATAATACTGAAATAAATGTTATTGGATATTCATGCCTATGGCGGCCTAAACACATTCCCTTATTCATGAACACCTCCGCTCTGTTTTGCCCTAACAGAGAGGATCATTCCTAGTCACTGCCTCTAATTAAGAGTTTACATATGCAGAGGGTGTAAGTCCCGAGTGTGTGTGTCTGCTGAGGTGTGTGAATCTATACATAAAAGTGTGTCTGTGAGTTGGCGTGTGTGCGCTGATACTGTACAGTATTGTGTGTGTACACAAGTGAGCATTAGCATGTATCTGTTGTGTCTTTATGTTTTCTTCCAAGGTCTCTTCTGAATCTGTAATGACACTCACGCCAAAGCCAGGGTCAGAAAGAGTCCAAATAAAATGGATAAACATCATCTACATGCTCAACCATAAGCAGAGGAAATAAGAATCAGTCTGTAATAGCTTACTGTATCTGTGGGAAATTAAAATACACACAGAAACCTGTTACTGCATAAATCAATCAGCATATTGCTTTCTGACACACAGGAGCGTGCGTCATACCTACAGATTGTTTTGTTTTTTTAAATGGCTGCCACCCCGGCCCCTGCCCAGACTCTCGCACTTTGTATGGTTTGCACATTCCACATTAGTAATGCAGATCCTCTCTCTCCCTGCTTCTCTGCCTGTCAGGCTCATCTGCTCCAACAGCCCTCGACGTGCTAAAAATGAGCCCTCGATGTGTTAAAAGGAGTCAAGCATAGACCTGGCTCAAATTTATTTTTCAAACAGATTCGAAGCCCCCGCAGGGATTGATTGATCTGCTGTGACACAAAGGAACAGGCTGGATTGCCCTGAATGCTGCAATAGCAGAATAAAGCAAAAGGCCCGCTGAATTTGCCCTGTTTTTTTGTTTTGATTTTTCCTTCTACAGACATCTTTTCTATTCAGTGGTATTTAATTTCTACAACATTTCTGTTATAAATTATATTGCTGTCACCCTTCATCATACCAAACGTAAATTCCAAAAATATTTCAAAATAAATGTGTTTAAAATTATAAAAGACCTTTGAGTGCTAAAGATCATATAATCTAAGTGAATCGGGGTCATTTCCTAGAATTAAAAACACGTATATATTACAGAGGTCTACATAGTTAGAACTCATTAGTTATTAACTACAGGCTTTCACACACATTAACTGTCTACTCTGTACTTACAGCCATTCGGTGGAAGGCAAGTCATGACAGAACAGCTGAAAAAGATTATCATAAGAAAACAAACCCTGTAAGATTACATTTTCTTAAACTGAACACCACTTCATGATGCCATGGCAGTACAAAAGCTGTGAAAATCATCTACTTTGCTCTGTTGGAGAAACTAAAGATGCCTCTCCTGATGTCTGTGTAGCATATAATGGTGTGAATAGATCACATTAAGTAAGTATCTATAAAACAAAAGTCAATATTGAAAAGGTGTTTGACCACCAGTGCTAATTCCCCCTCCTGGATGTGTGCATTCAGTTGCTGAGAAGAAAAGTGTGTTCTGCTGCTAGAAGAGATAACAGCTGCGTGGAATCCTACGTGGACGTTTACACAGGGTAGTTGAATTTCAAGTCAACTTCAAAAAGCCAACGCCATAGTGCACGCAGCCTTACAGAGCCCTAACATGTATGAGGACAAACCCCTTGATAAAAGTGTGGACTGGTGCCACACTTATTAAAGATGAAGAGAACCATCGTCCAGTTATTCACTCTCTATCAATCATCAATTACAGGAGCATTAAACCAGGTAGGATCATGGTAATTCAGGGTCGCTGCTTGCTCTTCAGCTGATAGAGTCACTGTGGGTGTTTTGCTTGTCAGTGCCTTTCACTGACAATTAAACCTATAATCTCATAAACGATATACAGCTCCATGATGTGGAGCGGCTGTCAACTGTGGTTATCTCTTCCTGCTGTGGCGGAAGGAAGAGTGAGAGGGAGAGTGAGAAAGAAAGACAAAGACAGAGGGACAGTGGGAGGGAGGAAGTGAGCGAGTCAGTTACAGAGAGAAAAAAATGATAGAGAGGTGGCTACAGATGGCTCCTTTTCACTCGGATCATTCATGATGATAAATGGACAGAACGAGGGGGAAGCCAGAGAGAAGGAAGAGGAAGAGCAAGAGCCGAAAAGGTGGTGACAGGACTCACCGTGGCCGGCTCGTAGTGAGGCCGGAGAGCGGTATATGGACACAGGTGGCTGGTGGTGCCTGGGCCCCTGAGGGCCCTGCGGGTGACCGGGTCGGGGCAGGGCAGGGGGCAGGGGGGCTCCAGAGGTAGGGGACAGAAGATGGAGGTCTGAAGATGAAGAGGAGGAGCCCCAGGCAGAACCCAGCACCATCCATCCCACTGCCAGAAGCAACATCCAGAACAGCTGGCCCTCCTCGGGCTTTTCTTTGGGGAGCATGGCTCACGCCCCCTCCCCTACTGGATATTTTAAAGAGAGTAAAGCAGATGTGCAA
This sequence comes from Morone saxatilis, assembly GCF_004916995.1. Taxonomy (NCBI): domain Eukaryota; kingdom Metazoa; phylum Chordata; class Actinopteri; family Moronidae; genus Morone; species Morone saxatilis. Next base: position 5,731,238 of record NW_023340246.1, read on the forward strand.
GGATCTCAGAAAAAGTGACCTTCCCGTAGCCAGGATACAGTGGCAAACTCCATAGCAGAGAGAAATCAACACAAGCTCCTTGTCAATGTAGAATCCAGCAGTTCCCTCCAAACAACACGCAGCTCGGGCTTGTCTCTTGGACTCCACTGGTTAGAAGGCACCAGATCTCCCGCTGCTCTTCGTTTGCTCGCTGGCTCTTTGAACCAGAATCCAATATGTCTTTACTTTCTGTTCTCGGCAGGATCACCCTGTGGCTGCTCCTTTGATGACCAAGTAGCGTGCTTGTGTGTGTGCGTGAGCAACCGGCGAGCTTGTGCATGCAAGCTTGCACAGGCGACACCTGGGATGCGTCCCCGTGCACCCTTGTTCACCTGCAGGCGCAGAGTGAGTGACAGGAGGGGGGAACAACCCGCGCTGCAGCCTTCCGCTCGCTCGCTCCGCTTCGTTCTGCTCTGCACAGCTCCGCTCTGTCAAGCCACAGATATTACACAGCCTCAGCTATGAGACCCGAGGAGGAGGGAGAGACGGAGGGAGGGAACGGAGGGATGAGGAGCTCCACACACTCCGGCACAGACAAACTGCGAGCTTTCTGTCTCTCTATCGTCTCAGCAGAAACGCACTCCCTTCTCCCTCACAGTTCCAACAACAGAATCTCAACGCAAAGGTGAAGATCCCCACTCGCGCTTTATCTCCGTCTTTAAGTTTGGATCCAATATTTGTCTGACTTTTTTCTCTTCTCTTCTTTTCTTGTTTTATGTCCCTGGAGAAGTGAAGTGGTCTGGCGTGTTAACCCAGAGAGACCCCAGACTGATAGCTCTTTGTATTACTCCACAGGAGAAAGAGACAGATTTGCAGACAGATAAAGAAAGAGAAAAGCCAGGGAGAAAGAAGAGGATGAGAAAATGAGAAACTGCTTAGAGGAAGCGAGATGGTGGGGAGGTGGGGAGGCGGGGGGGGAGTGAGCGAGGAGGGGAGAGAGCGGGAGAAAGAGAGAACAGAGGCGAGAGAGAGAGAGAGAGAGAGAGAAGAAGAGAGGATGAGAGCAGGCTCAGGTGAAACTAAGCGAAGATGATGGGACGGAGGAACGGAGGGAGGGGAGGGGAGGGGAAGGGGGAGTGGAGAAGCGGCAAGTGGGCCAGCCTATGCAAATCCTCCCTGAGCAGCGAGCAAATCAGGGAGGCAGGCAGCCACTGCAGAGGAGTGGGCTGCCTTTGGTCACAGGGAGAAGAGATGTGAGGGAGGGTAGAGAGGAGCGAGTGAGGGAACGATCAGCAGAGAAGGAGAGAAGTGTGGGAGAGAAAAATGAGTGTGTGAGGGTAAAAATTGAAAGAGATGTATAATAGTAGTGCTACAACATTGTCTGGTATTCCTGGAATCACATTTTGGAACCCAGCTCGGGGTCACTTTCCCTGCAACAGCATGTGACCTCCTCTCCCTCTATCCCTCTATGTTTTGATGGTTCTGCAAGCCGATTGAAGCCAAACCACTGAACTTTATAAAAATAAAAAAAAGAAAGAAAATCCACGCATTATGCACATGGCAGCAGATTTTGTGAATTTCAAAAAGGGTGAAATCTCTCCCCACTGAAACAGAAATGACAGAGAAGAAAGGCTCCCAGTCCCTGTTCTGTCAAGTTTTCTGAAGGGGGGGAAACTGTCTGCGGGCCTTGAGAGAAATAAACACTCAAAGTCAAATTTGCAGTTTAATCATGTTGCTTCTCAGAACGTAATTTCACTTGACACCCGTGTTCAGTGTTTGGCTGCTGACCTTCTGGATCAACACTGAGATATTCCAAAATGACAAGAGGATTCCATGTACTCTGAGTGGTGGTAACACCATTGATGTGCTCTAAGTGAGGCAAAACTTTTACAAATGCATGACTCATTGCTGGCTTACAGGAGGCACTGTCCACAGCCACTTCACAGATCCAGCTCTGTTTCTTTGTATTTGTCAAGATGTCCCTTCCTATTTTTTTTCATTTAGAAGGAGGAGTCCTTATCTGAGACACCCTGGGGCGCAATTATTGCACTGCTTGTTGTGAGCACACAACTCAGAGATAATGTTTAATGGGTAAATGAACGACAGAGGAGAGAGGACATCCTGACATCCCATTGATCCATGTAAAGAGGAGGCAGCAGTTGGGATCAGAGTATATATGCAGTAGAATGAATATCATTACCAATGTAACGGTAATTCTTCGGTGCATGCATTCGTCTAGGTTATGAAATTTCGTCCTCCACCCCCAATATAATGGAGGGGAATACAATTTTGCTGATGCTCACAGCATTAAAAAACTAACAAATTAAACAGAAAGTGTTTCCTATACTCAGATCAGATCAGCAGTTTTCAGTAGTAGTTCCACTATAGATACAATGAGAGATAAGTGAGAAAATAACTGATAACTGGTAATAACTGGTAAACTGATGCTTTGAATTTGGATAGTTGTTTTTGTAGCACCCTTTTTCATTTTCAGAACACGAAACGTTATCTTATCTTTTATCTTATTAATTTATCATTTTAGTCATATATGGTTTCCATGGTCACGTTTCATTGATTTCAAGGGGAATCCGACCCAGTGGAAGCCATTATAACTAAACAGAAATAGTCAGTCTTCTCACTGATGGTCTGGTGTGCTTATGTAGGTCATATAGAAGCATCAGTATTACATTTAGAATGTTTCATAATCAGTTCAAAACTCCTTGTAGTAGGTTTAAATATTTTAAGGGGAAAAAAAGTAAAAAAGTATTTCTCTAGAACAAATGTTCATGACTAAATAAGCAGCAATCAAAGTCTATGTTTGAAAAAAAAGCATAATTATTATTTATTAGGAGTCTAACATTCAAAAACTCTGCTTATTTGCTTCATTAAGCATGACGTTTGATTAAATTTGATTGACTGTGTTGGAAACTGTCATTAGATTTTGATTAAAATGTTGCTAAATTCGGATTGGTGCAGAGACTTATGTGACATCATATTTTCCCAACGGAGCCCCGCCCACTTTAAACCAGTGAGAAAGCACAGAAACCCCCCCCCCACAAAATGTCAATGTGAAAAAACCAAAAGTGCTCTAACCTTGGCAAAAAATGGTGTGTTCATGTACCGCAGGACCCTTTGACTCTTTTGGAGTCTAAGTTTCCAACATCATGTGATGCTGTATGTGAACAACAGAACGTTTTTTTGTTTTTTTTCCTATGCATCTTTAGTTATAACAGCTAAATCTTTCTTGAGTGTGGCTTTGTTGTACTTTTCCATGTGAAATAATTGGTGGCTTGTAGAACAGTAACCAAGTAAATGTGAACCAGTGGTGCAGAGCAGATTGAGATTCAACAAGACCCACAGTCTTTGTTAAATACTGTATATCACCATGCGAGCACTCTCTCTGCTAAATATATCATCACAATGAAAATTGAATTTGCATGCAATTTTACTGCGGTTCATCAACTTACTACTTTTTGGCGAGCAGAATCTTACATTTTACTCTGAGTTAAAGCTCTGCTGTAGCTCTTGTTTGCATGTGTACTTTCAGGGTAGGGTGACTGTCATTCTCATGCTGAGAGTCTGATCTTTTATGAAGAAAACATAACAAAAGCCGACAGGCCAACAAAGAGATATGTCGTCTCTGACATTTCATCCAAATTATCTGCTCATGTCAATCTTGGTTTTGACATATGACGCAAGATGCCCAAACATTTTTGAACATATTTATCTCACATATTCTGCAGACCATGTAAAGTGTTTTCACACTTTAAATGTGTCACTTACACGTAAATGAAAAACTGAGATCCTGTTGATTGAGAACATATGCAAATCATCCTCTCCCAGTTCCATTTAATACCTACAAATGATTCTTTCCCCTAATGGATTGATAGAGTCTCACACATTTACTGACAAAAAACACACTTCTGAAATTACAATACTGATTTTTTAATTGCAACTTGATCTACTGTGCTCCGTCTCAGTAACATTATTGCATGAGTTACCTAAATGATTTTTGTCTTTGCATAGTACAGCCCTCATAAATTCATTTCACAAACAACCTCCAGGCTTAATGCTGGATAATAAGCTGCACTGCGTATGGCTACAAAAATCCTATTTCTGTTTCTCTTTACTGAAGATAATATAGTCAAGCATCAGCAGGATACGGCTCACTATGTATAGAAGTTTACATGGGTAATGGCTTTCATGTCAAATTTATAAATAAAACACATCAGGCTGTGGACAACTTCGAGAAAAAGACAATTGAAATTATTTTGTATGCTTTAAACACGCGTGTGTGTGCCATGTAGGCGTACAGAACAGAAGAAAGCAATATGTCACCTTGATCATTACCCTCCCTCCCCTACAGCTACTGTGGACCATCCAGAAAGTAGTTATTCTCTTTATAGAGCAGTACAAGAGAGTGAGCAGTTGATCCGCAATCTTGTTGAAACGACCCATCAGGGTGCTCGGCCTTTCAACAGGGAATCAGAGGCATTTACACTGCAGATGGAGGCTCTCGCTCGTGTGAACGCCAGCCACAACGGACGCTTGGCAACCGGGCTTCTTCTTTCTCATTTGCATACATACACTCATGCATAAGCAAAGGAGCCACCTGTACAGTACACACATGCATACACTAGCCACAGCACAACCTGATCTGCTAGTGCAGAGCCACACCCGATGCAAGAGTCTGAAATGCTGCGTGTTGTTCTCCAAACTAGTCAACCAATAAGAATCTTGGGAGCGCGGAGTCCCCTGCTGACTCGGTAATGAACCCTCGTCAGGATCAGGGCTAATTAGTGTTTTACATTCTGATTTCTCTGTGGTGTCTCTGTGTGACAAATGAAGTCTGTTCTGCCTGCCCTACACACAGGCAAATGGAGCGCAAAACATCTTAATGTCACAGAAGAGTGGGGACACAGAGGAAAGGAGGATAAAAACTCTTAACTCTATTAACCTCAACTCATGACTCATAACTCAAAACTATCAGTCCAAAACAAGACATTCAACCTCTTAATGTGTGACGACTGGCAACCTTAGCTGAGACATGCAAAACCCTGTAGAGACTGTTGGCAGGGTCACAACTAACAATTATTTTCATTATCAGTTAAAATCAACACATTGATAAAAGACTTAAATTTATAAATTATTACAACTACTGCTGTTTCATTTTTCGGTCTATTGACAAATCAATAAATCAACTAATAATTTCAGAAGCACATTGTTGACCATACTGGTGTACAAACTAGAGCAGGTGGAGCAGACTACAACTAAGAGAAACACTGTTTAAACTTAATACTGACATAAAAAAATCAATTCACACAGCACATATGTACAGATACAAACACACAGACATGGGCACCAGACAAAACAATCAGCCACATCAGGAGGATTCAAACGCTAGAGAATAAAACACATAATTTGCATTTTGGAGATAATATCTAATATTTGCATACAGTATTACAAATAGAAGTGTGCATACGCTTATGAAACATACTGAGAGTACCAGTTGGTTAAAAGTCAATGATATACAAATTTGACTTTCTTTAGAGTTCCCTATGAAAGTCAGATGAAAGCTTGTTTTTTTTTGTTGTGGTACCTGAATTATTATTGTCTGGAGGCAGGCAAATCCATTGGGCTGCTTCCAAGGTTAATCCAATGTTTTCAAGGTTTGTTCTTCTAGTTTCCTCCATTAAGTCTAAAATAACTGCTGGAGTGTGATGTTTCAACACCCATGCACCCATATGCAAACAGCTCCAAACTTCTGCTTGTTTGAAGTGACTGGCTTTAAAGAGGGATTGGCAGAGGACAAAGAGCGTTGCCAGGTATTTGGAGCCTAGCAGCCTGGCACAGGAGACACATGACGCACTCCAGAGTGAAAAAATTACGCCGACAACAATATCGACAGCAATACAGCAAACAGCATTTGAAGCCGTCTTTCAAGTCAACTTCGCTTCTCCTCACCAAACTGTGTGAGCATGTGTGTGTGTGTGTGTTCGCCGGTGTATTTGGAGAGCTTTTGTTTTATCTGCTACTCAGCAGTTCACATGCGCCACTGCTGTTAATCCTTTGTGCTTCCGAGTCAGAAGCATTGAGCTGCTTCATTTCTAACACAGGCATCAGCCCTTTAGTTTAAAAAAAAAATGACAACACACAACCATACTTGGGAACAGACCAAGAGAGAAACAATAAGAGTAAAAATCTACAGCCCCACTAGCAGCCACGAGAGGCTGTAATGCTTGTTACAAACCACAACACATGAGCGTTGGACAAAACAAACAACATACTTTGCTTCTCTTAAAACCTTATTATTAAGTAGTGGGAAAAAATGCTGTCCTGAGGATGGAGCTAAAGGAAAAGCATTGGGGCAATTAGTATGCCCTGGGAATGCAATCTTTATATAATAAGATATCTAATGTGCATTGTTGACCTTTTTGGCCTGATGGTAGCCCTAGACAACACCTTGTGGAATTCACCCAAATATGCTGCTCTCCTCTGCTTTACAGAGCTTTATAGTGGGTTTCAGATCATTGTTTCTCTAAAACTAGCTGGTGAACGTAGTGGAGCATTTAGCGGCTAAAGAGCCAGATAATGGGTGAGACTTAAAACACAAGACAGTGAATATTGGACTTACATTAGCCAGGTGACCAAAAACACGACTCCAAATGAATGATATTGTTGGTCCATAACTGCTGGATGTGTAAATAAACAACTGTTACCTGTACCTAATTCTGCATATCAACTTAAAAGATGATATATGTCAATGTTGTATACACAACGTGTTTACACTGGCCCTAAATTGCAGACAGCTATTGCAGGTTTAATCCTCTGGGGCGCATGAATGTGCTCAGTAAATTTCATGATAACCTATCCTTTACATTGGTACTTTTGTCTTACCTGAAAATAGTGGACAACTTGAGAGGACAGCAGACAAACAGAGCATCTGAGCATATCCCGTTGATTTTCTGGTTTATGATCTAACGTTACCCAACCTTCCAGTGGCATAAGACAGTTCAGGCATTGTGAGCCATCATAGTGATTGTAATGTTATAATAATATAAACTAAAGAACTTGCGTTCAAATATAGTTAATTTACTACTGTAGCAAAGCTTGGTTAACATGTGCATCCATATGTATGGGTCTTCTTCTACTAAATCCTCCTGTCTACTAACTAACTAACAATAAGTGTAGTAAATTGGACACATCAAGGAGATGTTGAGCTTCATTCTTGACACTAAAGTAGCAGTTTGACAAAAAAGATTTCAGGTCCACTTACTAAAATTTCTTTCACACCTTGAGGTTACCTAAACTCAAGGTCTACTTAAATAAATCACTAATATGGGGACATTTTAGATGGTTCAATCAGCTGAACAGAGGTAACAAGAGATAGATTATTCAAACAGACAACTTTAGGAAATGCTTTTCAACATACAATTTTATGTAGTCGGACTGGGACTGTTGTGTTTGGTGCCAACTGGCATCTGCTCTGACATGACTAGGACAAACCTGAAAGCCATCCATGGTGAGATGCAAACATGCACACACATGCCCCCCCCACACACACACGCACTAGACTCATACCCTCTCCATGGCTTAAGTGCAGTAATCCATCCGTTGCACTGCACTGCAGCCTAACACACTTAATAATGAATGAATCATAAAATCAAAACTGACAAGCAGCAATTGAAACGTGGCCGTTTGTTTGAAAGATTAAAAATGCAGTAACACCCGTATAACTTATGAATGAAGCCTGAAATCTAAATTGGAGGACAACAGCTCAGGGTGAGCTGAGCTAAAGTGAGCCAAACCAAGCCAAAAAAATACAAATGAACAAAATGCTAACAAAATAGGCCTGCAAATAAATAAACATACAAAGACAAACACAATTGGAACATTTCTAATAGAAATTAACATAAGGAGTTGTCAACTTCCAACATCCAATCGTGCAAGCCTGTACGTACTTGATCATTGGGAGGATTTGTAAAGATATTTCAAATGTTGGTGGAGTCTATTCTGAATGAATGACTTAACTGCTCAAATTTATTTTTGTTTTCATACAAACTGTGAATCAAGATAATACCCACATCACAGTGTGTTCCCTTGGGTGCAGCACTGGGAACAATACAATCCCAGAAGACCTGGTTTCTACAGAACAGACAATTATTCTGCACACACAGATTTCCGTCTCCCCCTTTATTTGTCACAAATAACGATCTGTGTAAGGGATTAGGCTTTTATTGCAAAAAAGTCCTGTGCGGGAACATTCATCAGGTATTGAAGCTTTATTTTTAGAGCGCCTTTGGCGAGGAGAGTCAGTTCACTATGCCACCTGTAGTCTTTAAAAGGAAAGGAAGGTAATGATACAATACTGAATAAAATGAGCAGTAAGATTATAGTATACCAGAGCCTGATACTTATCAGAAGTCTGTGGAAACTGGATCCATCTGGTGTTAAACCACAACAAAATGAGGGCAATTTTTCTACCAGTCGGGGGTAAAATTGAACAAAAGCCAGTACACAATTAGAAATATATGTCTGCCTTTTGGTTAGAGAGATCTTTCAACTGGATGACCTGCATTTAACCCTGAGAGCCCCAACTCTGCTGAAGTGTCCTAAGAGCAATTAAGATTCTCTGGGAATGATTTTCCCACAGGATCAGAAAAAAGAGAATTTCCCTACAGGGACCAATGAAGTTGCCACTCACAAAAAATCCTTCCTTGGTGGTGAAGCAGCAGCAGGATCAGCAGCACATGACATATGCCAGCCACACAGCAAACAACTGAGTGCCACACAGCTATACAGGTGGCTATACGAATCCCAGAATAAGAATGCAATATAACGTCTCATTATGGCTGTGTTTTGGGACTGACTTTCCACAAGTAAACAGGCGACCCATTGGGGACACAGACCAAGCTCAGATATTGCCTATAGATATTACTTTGAAAAACAGCAGATGTAAATGATTCGGCCTGCCTTGGCAAAAAAATAAATACAATAAAAAGAAACTACCTCCATTTTTGAGCATCAAAGCTATCGTGCAGAGCTCTAAGTGTACCCTTGTGAAAATAAAGCCCCCCCCAAAGAGTAGATAACTGTTCTCCATAGGGTTACACTGATTTGGCCCAGTCTTACAGTACAATATAACATTCAGCAGTCTGGGAAAAAAAAGCAAAAGAACAAATGCACTTTTCTCTGACACTTTACTCTATGTCATGTCCCGAAACAGTTCATATTAAAAGGTTTGTAAATGTGCATGTGCAAGATCCGAAGCTGGCAAATGGTTTTTGACAAAAACACTTCTTAAGTGAAAGCTACAGTATGAAAATACTGCTGGATCTGTATTTCACTGGCAAACACAGATCTCATGATATCACACCCTGCACCTACACCCTGTCATGCATTTACCCAACATAGAGATAAGTGACAAGGCGATATTATCATGTGGCACTTTGTGTGATGGCATGTCTCTGAAGGTATCCCACTAAAGGTCCCAGAGATAGATTTGTAGTCTAAAAAAACAAAACAGGAAAAGGATGCACCAGTTTTTCTTTATAATACATACATCATACATTTTTAAAATCCAGCCGCTGGAAACAATAGAGTCAGCACACCTCTAACAAATTGGAGCCTTAAGAATTACAAAATAGTTGAATCAACAGTTCTCTGACACCATCACTCAGGCAGTATGGATTGCAGAATTTTTGTGTTAGATTGCGTCATAACGTACAGGTGTTGCTTTAAAAGGAGTAGTTTGATTATTATTCTCTTCTCTGGTGAGAGTTACATCAGAAGATTGGGAATCAAATGTGTTCAGTTGTAATAGCTGGAGCCAGCAGCCGGTTAGCTTAGCTTAGCATATAGACTGGAAATAGGGGAGGAAAACTAGTCAAAATACACACAAAAGCAGTGGAGTAAAGACAATTTGCTCTATTATGCCGGGTTATGTTTTGGATTAAATCCTGGGCTTTTTAGATGTACTGGTAGGAGGATTTTGTTACATTCAGACAGAACCAGGCTAGCTGTTTCCATTCTTTCTGTTAACATAAGCAGCTGCTGGCTCCAGATATATATTGAACAGACACACACAAGAGTGGTATCAATCTTCTCATCTAACTCTCAACAAGAAAACGAAAGACCTAATTCTCGGAAATTTTTATTAACTGCATCATCTTTCTACACTGTCATAAAAATATCTTGAGTTTGAAAATGTTTGCCCTTCACAGGTGAAAACTCTCTTTAGTCTTCGCAAATCCCATGTACAGAGGCATGTACAAATAAGCACAACAAAAAACCTGTCCCCTGACGGATCTCCTTCTGTCTCCCATTCCGTCGACATTAACCTTCTGCGTGCATTTCAGGGTAGAGTACACATCTATTTTGTCTCCACATGGCGTTGCCTGAGCCACTGTCCTCAAGGTGATTCAGGATCAAAGGATCAGCGCAAACTGTATCAGTATAAACAGACCTGGCCCTATACACTTACACATGCACAAACACACAGTCGTGTCCCTCCATCAACAGAGAAGGAGAGATAAACTTTGGATCAAACTATAACACTTGGGAATCCCAGATGACTTCACACAATAGGCTTTGCATTTTAAAGCTCTAGTATAGCGTACACACATACTGCACCGATTATGTTTTACGCTCACTCTGTAAACTCTCACTGCACAGAGGCTGCGTTATTCCATGTACAGAGGGAGGAGAGGGCTTGTAGAATTGGCACTACAGCAGAATGGGAGTTTGATTGCTCTATTTCACGAAGCCTGATGATGCCGTTTTCCATTTTTCAACATTTTAATCCCCGTCTTAATGCACTCTGGCAAATTGGTTCCAATGAATACACACTGGTTGGCCAGTATGATGATAAACTGGTACAACACACTAGATTGCTAAGAAATTGTAATAGAGAGCATTTCAACCTTGAAAACTGACACTAAAAATACCCATATACAGCATTTTACAGTTTCTGTGGAAGGCTTGTTTGTATTCCAGGTACAGTAAACGTCAGGCACAGAGCCAATCTGCCCCCTGCCACTTCCAGGGCTTCGTCAAAACAGTTCTGGCCAAGCGATTTACAGGCAATATATGAAATATGGATCATACCTCGTTGAAGGAGAAAGTGCCCAGGGATTTTATGCTGTGTGTGATACATGTGACGGCTGAGTGGGTGAGAGACAGAAATGATTGCTTATGGGATGGTGTAGGAATGAGAAACATCACACATATGTTCATGTTGGCTTTGCTCATCTGCACACTCACATGCTCCTGTATGGATACATGTGCACATACTGGCACACACAAGCACATGTTGTCTTACAATTGCACAAGCAAGTGTAAGTATGGCTTTAAACTGACGCACTCTGTAACATTTAGGTCTGTTTGAGTGTAGGCAACTAAAAGTATTGGTCATGGTTAGGGAAAGAACATGGTCATGGTTCAAAGAAACTTATGTCTCCGGTGTCAAAGTTTGTTCACTCAACTGCCATCTCAAGTTCAACCCAAAGATGTAATGATGCAGTATGACAACATCACACTACAGCATTTGTGGACAGAGCAGTAAAGACTTTCACGACTACAAGGGGTGGCTTGTCAGGAAGGTGTAAAGATAGCTTGTATTAAATGGTTGAACAAACCATCAATTTTCTCATTTTTCTGATGAGGAGAGTTTCCAAAGAACTCAAGGAGCTGCGTTGGTTTGGGTGTGTTGCTACAGGTGCCTGTGAGAGGATGAAAAACCAACCATAATTATCTACTTAAAAGACTTGTCACATGCCAAGACACTGCACAGCAGTTAATATTCTGTGTGGCAGGATTTTAAAACTCTGGGTAGCTCTCACAGCTGCAGAAATTTGCTCCTTGTTTTCAACACTTGCAAGCAGACAATTTAGTGCGTAGCTCCAATGCACATGCTACAAAGTATTCTACTTATGAATGCGATTGGTGGGTGCAGATTGCCTGAGGACCAGGAACTGTACTGTAGCAAACATTAAGTCTGGATCAACTTTTTTGCCAGATGACACTATATGCTTTGCGCCCTCTGCTGAACCAAAAACATTTAACCTCAGTTTATTGACGAACCGCTATTATGGATTAAAATGATGTCTAACTGTTGATTGTTTGACTAAAATGTCCTCTACAGAGAGAGAGAGAGAGA
>NW_023340246.1:5743446-5752377 GCF_004916995.1 Morone saxatilis
AGAGAGAGAGAGAGAGATAATAAAGAAGGACCAACAGCTACATAACACTCAACAAGAGAGAGTCAGAAATTTAATCCAACACCTCTAAAAGCCATCATGGTGTTGTCCAAGATTCCGCGGGCTCTACTCATGACAGTACGACAATACAAGCCAGTCTAGTTTGAAAACAGCATTATTGTGTGTTCAAGTGCGACGCAGAGTGACTATTCAAAAGCAACCCCCACGCCTCTGCTAGCGTTCAAAAGCTCAATTTTGCTTGTTTTTGACAAAAGCAACATAGAGCAGCCATAAAGCTCTTGAATCGCTCGCACCTGCCACTCAGCCCACATGTGTCACCCACAGGCCAGCTGGAGGTTGACTGTCAGCTAATTTGTAGAACAATAGACAATCACCTGCTACCCTTGCTCCTACATACATCCACACACATACTGTACACGTAAACAAACGCACACACGCACACACACACACACACACACACATCTCCCTTCTCTCTTGCTATCACTTCCTGCCTCACTTCACTTGCCAAAGTGACAGGGACGGCGATGCTCAGCTGCCGAGCTGTCTCCGTGTTCTGTTAGTGTGCTCGTGCACGTGGCGGCGTAGGCGCTTTTGCATCAAAATGCACTTAATCGGGCCCGTATAACAGATGCTAGTATACAGCAGGTATGCAAAGCTCTCCGCCAGGTGTGGCTCCACAACACTGCTGTCACTGCAAAATTGTCAGCGCCCTGGAACTCATGATGTGTAGAGATGTTTTGGGTCACATCCCAGGGGGGAGAAAGAGATGACATAATGCACAGAGAACTACTGCACCTTTTCTTTTGTCTGGAATAAACCGGTGTTTAGTATCACAGCACTCTAATAGGTTTCCAACATCTTATGATTGCCTGTTCTAAAACACAGCAGACCTATAATAACCTTGAATTATAATGCATTCCAATAATGATATCATGCCTCACCAGCCGGGTGTAAATTAAACGGAGGACATTTTTAATTACCCCAGGGTGGCTGAATATTGGCCATCCTGCCCTGGTGAGTCTCTGTGCTGATACTGCGGTGGGGTGATAAAATTCAACCACAGGCCCCTTTGACCACAATCCAGGCTGGCTTCCATCTTCCCCTTCGCCTAGGCTACCTGCGCCGGTCCAATTAGAGTTGGCTCAGGATAGGACAAAGCATGGTGGGAAACACTGACATTTCACACTGGGCGCTCTCTCTCATGAATATGGAACAGAGTAATTATGGCTGGAGAGCAGTCTCTCCTATCCCCCTGTGTGGATGCACAGATTTTAGGTCACTTTCAGGAGAGGTGAATGATATGACAGGAGGCAGGAGATACATTGGAGCTCGACAATTACAATAGAATGGGCTTTTTGTGTGACATATATGGAAAATACGCATGAACAAATCTGAGGAGTCAAATGTTTGTTCAGACAAAACAAAAGATGCTACGCTCATTCATATTAGGCTACTGACAAACTCAATACCACCTAGACATTTCACATCAAAAAAAGGTCAGGATTATGCAATTTGAGCTTCTAGGAGGCTTTTAATTTGAAATATATCTGCAGGAAGTGAGTTTTACTGAAAGTACCATAACATAGAACAGAAGTAGAACTGGTTGGAACTAATTAGTGAGTTAGAAAAGGAAATTTCAGTGGAGCATAATGGTGGGTATGACATCTGTAATAATATTGTGAAGATGCACATTATGTTGTGAACATGTAAACACAGAAATATGAGCCAATTAAAATGTGGGCAGATAAAAGGCAGTATTTTTTTACTAAAATAAAACTGTTACCATTACTGTAGTGTACACCTGTTAAATGCTGATATGTATTATTATGTTTTACATCTGAAATATTAAGATAAGGCCATCATCTTCTCAATCTTCAACCTTTAAGGCATGCAGCAAGTTAGTTTCCCAGAAGGCAGGTGACTAGGCGTGCGATATGAGCAGATAAAAAGATGTGTTCACTCGCCTTTGTTGGTAGGAAGATAAACAAGATATGAGCATATACACATACACACATACACCTCAGGCAGAATCATCTAAGGTAGAGAAATTATTTTGGTGAAGTTCAAACCCCCATTTTTTCCCCTCACAGGAATTACACAGACACAAAGATCAGATGATATTTTTTTACAACTGTGTGTCTAAAGCTCTAATTATCAGGTCAGGTATGTTATTCATCATTCATCATTTTTTTATAAATGCAAATTCTACATGATAAATTTAACATGAGTGTGACTCAAATAAGATCAAAGGAACAGGTAAAACAGATAAAAATTATTGCCATTATTTTAGCACACACACACAAATATTCCCTTAGTTACTTTAATAGCTGAATATTTTCTCTATTATCTACTATACAGTCTGCTTGAAGTGCGTCATTAAAGCTACTGTAATGTTTGTTTTGTGTGCTTGCACAAGATGAGTTTATAATGATGTACCAGCCAACGTGTTAAATTAAAGAGGTTAAACTAAGCGTATTCCACAGAGGACACAGCCTAAAAACAAATATGGAAATCTTCTGGGAAGAAAGACCAAAGCATACAGCAGTGAAACAGGAATCAATCAGGCAATGCCAAATTTGCAACTCTGTGCGGAGAAAGACAAAAGTTATTATTGACTAATTCTTGACCTTAGGTGCGCAAGATACATGGAGGAAAGCAGTGAAAAGAGCAAGCAGCGTCAATATTTCAGCTGTACCTAATGGAGGAACTGAGCATAGCTAAAATAACTCGGGACTCTGTGTCTTTTTTTGCCAGCTCTAGCTAGGCTAAGTGCAATCCCTGATGGGGCTTGGCGAAGGCAATCAAGCCTGAGCAGGAACATCTGCCTGAATGTCTCTGAACATTGTGCATGCTGACGACAGCTTTAGGCTTTTAAAAAGACACTGGCTCCCATACACTCGCATGTGACCGTGTCTCACACCTAGGTTATGCTGCGTCCTGCCATTCTTTTTGCCTTTCAGAGGAGAAAGGAAAGCTGCAGGCCTTCGTGTAAATGCAGATACATTTTGGAAAACCTGTGAGGGGAACAAGCCACTCTCCTTGCTGTATCTTAGAAATGAAAAATTCAAATGGTTTTATTTTAAATGGGGACTTTTTCTTCTTTTTATTTTCAGTAACTTGTAAATTGTGAAATAAGCACATGCATGTGTCATCAAAGGCTAAGCATTTACTGAAATGTAACAAAAATCCATTTTGTTAAGACAAAATGGAATGAATAATTAAAAGTGGCACTAAATCAATGTAGGAATGCATGTTAAAAGATGCCCTATAAGAAAAAAAATAAATGCCTGAATTAAAGTAGTCTCACTCCATTAACTGCTTTCATTAACCTAAATTCTAAAGTTAGCTTTGAAAAAGATTAAAAGTATAAAAAAAAATTTAAGTTGGACTGGATGAATGTTCAAAGAATATTTATCTTGGAAACTGGTATCACTTGATCTCATCTCATCTTACACTACCTTCATGCGTCTTTAGATAGCTAACAGGATTCTACTGCATGTTTAGACTCTATATTCACTGGTTTCCTAATCTCCAATAATCCCCAATGGAATAGCACCCTTGTGCTAAAATAAGAGGGTTTATTTGGATTTCACACCAATTGTGAGAGTTTCCTCAAACCTATCTGCATTTTTTCCACTTTCCACCACAGATTTGCAGCTACCTCTGAAAATGGAAACCCTGGCATCCATCTGTGAAAACGTCACTGATTGTGACCAACTGTGAATTGTTACTGTCAAATTAAGAATACCAAGTTGACATCTCTTCTCCAGAGCATAGAACAGATGGTCGGATGGTCTTTTATCAATGACATACACCTAAAGAAAAGCCCCCTCTTTATTTTCAATAAAATCTGGAACTCTATATCATGTGATTTTGTTCTTACCTGATGAGCTTGTAAATCCAAAAGCAAAGAGAAAGAAAGATGATTACAGAGAAAGACACAGAAACACTGGATGACATAGATGAAGAAATTACAAATAGCCCCACTAATCAAGAGATTCTCAGTCAAGGTAGCAGCTATTTTACCCCCATCCTAGCCTCCATTTACTTCCGTATAAAAGAGCAATGAGACGAGTGCCGGTTTCCTACTTAATTATCTCTCTAATGGAGGAAGAGAATGGCATTTAATTACTCGGCCCCAGATTTAGACTCGTGGCATGCAAGAGGTAAATGGATTTAATGTTGCGAGGATAAATGGAGCTACGGCGATGATATGCAGATGTTTGCACATGTGCAGCAGCCGTAACAAACTACCACACAGCGCTTGATATGCCATTACAGCCTCCCGTCTAATTCTGCTCTGTACTATGAGAGCCGTAAGGCATAATCACATGGCATTTAAAACGCAAACCGTAAAGGATGACGCCTGTGTGTGTTACTGAGTGATATTCTTTATTTGAAAGTCTGTTAAAAATATACCCAAGCAGAGGAGAAAGCCAGGGTTGATGCCCAGAGAGTTCATACTAACACTTAAGGGTGGCAACTTTCAGGAACAGCTGACAGAAAAGATTTGTTAAAATTCTGCAACATAGGATGAAGGTGGGGGGGAGGGCGTAATGGAGTCATTCCTTTAGTCATCAACGTTATAACAATTTACGACTTTTCCCCTTAATTTTGTCGATTAAGTGAGGCAAATGAGCCTTTTTATATCATCTTATATTATGTCGTCCAATTATGAAAGTCGCATCAGCTGTCATCTTTGAAAAGACTAAACATTCTTATTTTTGAACAAGATGTTTCTTGTCATCCCTTCTCTCATGTGAGCGACAAATCAGATGCTGCCAGCAGAATGTCATGGTTGACTGTGCTATCTTATGTTATCTACACAGATCCACATAATTGGACAGAAGATGCAGCAATTGGAAGAGCTAGGCAGGCTAATAAGAGTATAGCTTTATGTGACTCTGACTGGTGCTCTGGGCTCTGCAACGCGTGGTCTTCCTTTGGTGTGCAAATTGGGAGTAAATGGATTTAGAGGATCAGCAGACTAAACAACGAATGAATGTGAACTCAGAAATCACCAGTAAGGGTATATCATCACCCTAGCTCTAGTGAAACTGTTTGGGTAACCAAAAGAATTTGGCTAAAACAGCAGTGGAAGTTAAGTTATAAATGAGCTTAACTGTAACATATACAGTTTTTTTATGTAATTAATTAAATAATATTACATTAAAAATAAAATAATGAGGTTTTTACCGCTAAATAAAAAAACAATATAGATAAATTGATATTAGATTTATGAGGAAAACCAATAAATCTTAAAGTCCAATCTTAGATAGAAATTCTTAAAAACTAGAATACTTGAAAGGTACCTTGTTGGACACCATAACCCAATACCAATACCATTACCCCTAAATTAATTAAACCATTAAAAAATGATTTTGTTTCCGGCATACCAATGTTTACTTCAGATTATTTTTGCCACTACTGTCTACCATTTATACCATTTTATGTAAATTTTTCGTAACTCAATTGATGCTATTTCATCACTTGACAAGATTCACATGATAGATATCTGAAATTAATTTAGGAGTCGTCCAAACTCTTCATTTGACTTTCATTGCAATTTGTTTAATTCCAGAAACCTCCATTTAAATTGTAACTCGTTGAAACCCAATTTTAAGATGTCTCCAGTATAATCAATGTGACTTGCCATATACCCATTTTAACTCAAGGGCATTTTACCCTCTTTTTGTCAAAGGGCACTATCGTAGACTTGCACTGCATTAATCCACATTAATCTGTCTTCAAAGTGGGGCTACAAAACTATGGGGAACACAACGCTGTCAGCAGCAGTTAGCTGGCTTGCCACCAATCCTTGCTCATCTGGTAAAATCTAGTTCCATTGTTGTCTTGCAGACTAAATGAGAGGTTTATAATCTCCTGGGACAGACCACTTAAATTGGTCAAACCAAACACATACAAAACATCTATATGCAGACAAACATAGTACATAATTCCCCTTAGAGTAAGTGAATACACAAATGTGTTTAAGCACACTGTAATGCACATGCACCATCTTCAATAGCAAGGGGAAAGTGCACATCAGCAGAAACAGAGACCAACAGCTCCGAAATAGCCCACGCTATACCTTCAAGCAGCTGTAGCATCAGGCTACTGAAGTGTAATCAAAAGCCTCGGTCCGCCTCAAGGTCAATTCATTGGAGAAGTTATCACGCCTGAATTATACATGACATCCTCTGTAAACCATAAATGTTGAATATCCCATTCACACAGAAGAAATGACAAAGAGAAAAGATGGAAAATGAGAGAGAAAGAGAGAGAACGAGAAGCGGAGAGATATTACGGAGAATCTCTGGCTGTGCGACCAGTCACTAAAAATAAAATGTCAGCAGGGTGAAACTGTTTTTACGCCAAGGCAAAAGGATTTATAGACAAACATAAATAAAAGGACAGCTCATGCTCAAATGCACTGCATGCATCCTCGTCCAGAGATCAACACAGTAAACATAAATTATGTACAGTATAAACAAACATAAGCAAACACTGGCATGAATACAATCAGAATGGAGTAACAGTACTATGTTATAATGATACGTGCTAGCAGCTCATCAACATAGAGTTTATACTGGGTATGAAAGGAAAAATAAGGTGATTGGAGTTGATCTTATTCACATCTACTACTCAAGATGGAGCCTTCTGCTGTTAAGTTCCAGTGTCAGACTCTTGCTGTGAACCCAAACGAGCAAATCAATAGCGTATCGAGTGAGGTCAGCCTCCTTGAACTCGCTCTCTGCTTCACTAGCTCACTGTGCTTCTCTCTAGATAACTTGTTAAGCGAAGGCTACGAGAAGCGTGTCAGAGCCTGGAATACACACAAGCTACTGTACAGTGATAAATTAAACACTACATTTTCTATCAAATATACAGTGTTTCAATAATAATATCTAGCAGGAAACCTATATATATATATTATATATATATAAATATTGTTTAAGGTACTTAAATAGTTATGATAAGTGAGTTAATGCCAGAACTCAAAACTGATCTTATAACGTTGGTGCGTGAAAAGATAAAATACTCATTCAAGTACTCAAGGAGCTTTATGGTGTGCCTGATGGTCAAAATTGATGTTTCCTCTGAACTAATCCATAAGCCAAGAAAAATGAACTGAATGTACTTCAGAGAAAAAAAATCTATTTAATTCCTCCACTCCTCTTGCAGGTACAGTACTATCATTATTTCATTACTATAACCTCATAACACTGGACAAGAGCCACATAGCTAGAGATTAAAACAAAATGTGCCGCCCCGAGTAGCCAATCGACTATTGATTTTCAGTGGGGGGGTACGTGAAGCTGTGTAGAGCAGAGCGATGGCGGAGGGGCCACTGGCTGACAGCGAGTGAGGCTAAAATTAAAGATTTCCCGTCCATGAAATGAAAAAAGGCCAACAGGGCCAATAAAGTGGCTCCTGTTGAGTGGACACGAACCCCTGCTCCACATTGCATCTTACTCTACACACACGTAAACACACACCCTTCACTAACACTCGAGCCTCCATCAGCGCGGACTCTTACGCCTGCTGACAGGAGGAGTTATGGCACTCTGCGTGGGGGAAGGTATAACGCTGACAGTGATGACATTATCCCTGCCCCTCTTTTGTTAGGAAACCACCGCGTATTGTCTCATAAATAAGGACGAGGCTCCATTAAGACCAATGACTGTATCCATCCTTCCCCGTCTCTCATTATAAGGCCATCTGCATCCATCGACACACGCATCCCTCCTGGCAAGGCCACACAGGGCCCATCAGAGACAGGAGAGCCAGCAACGCTTCATCGCCCGAGCCCACCAATACAGCCTGTCTCACCTTGATGAGGTCATAAAGATAGCAATAGCATGTGCGTTGACACACAGGCTGATGGAGGCGGACACACACACACACACACCTTTGGGATTGTGGGATATTTTGTACTGGATATCAGCGGGGCTCAGCTGAGGAGCACACACACCTCCATTTTCTGTTTACCCTCATCGTTCTTTAGCCAGCTTTTCTGCCCAGTCTCTCTAGTCAAAACGTAAACCAGTGTCTCTTCAGCTGGAAAATGGCCTCTGTTCCGCCCACACACACAGCGTTTGCTGAGAATAAAACCAGCCTTCCTGCCCTGCTCCCAGCCTGTCGGCTTGCTGCTCGTCTTTCTGTGCAAGCCCGTGCTCAATCATTGATGAGGCCAGGTCCTCTGGTACGAATGAAAGGACCGGGCAAAGGAGTGCAATCACCATCAGACTGCAGAAGAAGCATTAGTGAGAACCACATATTAAAAATCCCCCCATCCTCAGGCAGATACTAATGGTGTAGAAAACACACACACACATACACACACACACACAGCAGTAGGAACACACAAGAAAGTTCACATGAAACATTGATAGGGGGAACTGACATAAGAGGCTTGTACAGTGTGTTTGTGTTTGAAAGTTCAAGCCGAGAACATGTTTGTTCTGCAATTATAATCAGTGCACGCTGACACACAAGACACACAAGTGACATATAGTTGTAGCTGAGCGTGTTACCATTCATCCCTCCTCTGCACTGTCTGGGTCTCCTGTCTGCCATTACCATTTATTAATATTATTTTCTGAACAATGTGTCCTATCTTACTCTCTCTCAGCCTCACTGTCTGTCTCCCCCCTCCTACAGTTTTCCATGCAGTCAGATCTCTGTGTCTCTCCTGCCTGTTCCCTCTCATTCACACCAGGCTCTGGGCACTTGGGGACAGTAATGCCAAAGTAGTGCCAGAGGCGACCAGAGAATGAGTGCTCATTTTCCCTCCATTTCAGTGAGACCTTTCGTTCAGTTACTGTTTAACTTTGAAAAATTCTTTAGAAAATCAAGAGAAAGAAAAAAAAAAGATTAATTTATATATATATATATATATATATATATATA
>NW_023340246.1:5752477-5777721 GCF_004916995.1 Morone saxatilis
TATATATATATATATGTATATACCTTGAATTTCAAGTTGAATGTATACAACACTCAAAATACTGTCACCAAATAAACCTGTGAGCACACATAATTTCACACATTCCAAGCCTGAGCAAGTATAAATAATTAACCCCCATCCCAACTTCCAAACCTCAGTCATCCCCACAGATTTCATGCCTCGGCTTTTTCAGGTTGCGAGCGGGGAGAAAAGCAGTAAACAGGGTATCTTTATTATAGATGCCTGATGTGTGTGGTGGTAGGGTGGGTGGGTGCTAGTTACACAGGCAGCAGGACTCTGCACTCTTCGCTGCTTAGCTCTTGGTAGCCCTCGGTAGGTCTGCCTGGGGTTCACTCTACATATTACTGGATCAGAGGCAACTCTCAGCCTGCCGGGTGAACTCTTCAACTCCATGCTGAGTGAGCTCGCAAGCGGGGCAGGCAGGCATAGCCCTCCTGAGCTTGAAGCTGTAGCCCTGAGATAGGCCCTGTTTTCTGCACGTAAACACACAAGGCCAATCTGGTGGGGGGAAGCTGCACTTGGCTGATAAAGTGCTACCCTAAGTGAACCTCTACATCTTCTCACTCGTGCTTCTCTCCCTAGCTCGTGCTCTGTTTAGCTCCTTTGGACCGCTCTTCACCTCACGGTTATATGAGGTGTTAAGAGGCGGGCTGCCATGTTGGTCATAGTTTAATAGAGTCAAGGTTCAGAAAGCACTGACTGTAAGTGCATGAGTAAATGGAGGAGTGAAGAACAACAGGTTCAAATGGCAAAAAAATAACCATTTCAACATCTCAACTGAGACTCAACTGAAATCATTTTTGTTGTTTCTTATCCAAACAACCATTTAGCGCCTCAAATTGATTTCAGTAACCCATCAACTTAGCCTCCATTTTTGTTTTTTTCCCATTGTTCACATCTTCAGGTTGCATTTAAGCGAGGCTTTGCGGAGGCTTATTAGGCTGTGATGGAATAGACACATCTGGATTCAGGAGAATCACGCCGTCATGAGAGCACCCAGATGGATTGAAATGCAATTATATGTGCTGGATTAATTATGAGTTCTTGCTCTGTTGCTACACCGCTGCGGTGTAGGAACATAAGTGAAAGGAAGAAAAAAAACATGTACACACACAAAACAGAAAAAACTGTTTAAATGTAGAAACAGATGTCCCTGGCATATTGATAACAGTTATTTCAACACCAACGCTGGCTTGCTTTGAAGACTAAATAATAGGGCTCTGGCAGAAGGCCGGGGAGATACATGTTGTTTGAGGGTGAGAAGGGACCGCCTTGTATAGTGCCACTACAAACAGAAATGAGAGGCTGCACTGCCCCCAGAAATCAGAAAACACCTTAGTATCAGGAGACAGTTTTCCCTATTAATATGGAAATCATATACATATACCTTCTGAGAGATTTTGTGATTACCAAGCACCAGTCATACTATAGGAGCAACATCAATAAGTGGCGTTTCCAGGCACTTGCTCACCAGAAACTCCAGGAAGAAATCAAGCTATCCAAACTGCCAGCAGGATTAGTACCAGTGCTGCAGAGAACAAGCCCCTGCGTTCACAGTGCCACTCAGCTAGTGAGCTGTAAAGGCTCTATGCTCAATGACTGGCCCTTCAGGTGAAGCCTTTTCATGTGGCCTGAAAGCAACCATGGGTTTTGTAGTGGAAACAGAAGGTGAAAAGTGGTGATGACTTACAGTAGGCTGGGCTGAAATGCCCTTATAAAATAAAATCTGGCATGATTGCACAGGCAAAATGGAGGGCCACATTTGGCTTTGATTGATGCAAAGCTTTTGCATGGCATAATTTGCTGCACTCCCCACCACACTTTAAATGTTTTCAAGCTTCATGTCAAAGATGTTTCCCTGGGAAAAACACATTGCTCGACTTTTCTTTTTCAATAGCAAAAAAAGACACAAGAGTTGTGTTTCTCTCTCTCCAGGGAGCTGTCTTTGACTGCATCTCCTACAACCGCAACTCGCAAGCTCCATCTGGTGTGGATGTCATTAATGAACAGACCTTCAGTTGCATTGAGTGTACTAGCATTTGCTCCCTGAACCGTATTAGACAGCAGTTCGACAGCCTTTAAGTGGACGCCAAAACCAATTGTTCTGGAGTATACTGACAGCCTGAAGGAGCCCTGACATGGAGAGGACAACCCAAATGATAGTAGATTGTTTTGTGTCCTGTCTAAATGTATGGTTCATATTTCAATTAGCTCACAGATGGACTGTATATACACTGAATGATCATCTGCACTCATTTCCTTAAATACATACATATTTATGGCTACTTAGAAGCAACATTCAATGTGCCATTCTATACATAGTGCCTTACAGATCCATAAATCTCCACACATATATCCTATCAATAGGTTACACAGTCCAATAATGCTAACTAGTTGAGTGCAGTACTGATAACTGTTTAGCCAGAATTAGAAAAAAAAATGCTCAAAAAGAGAAATTCTGCCACTCAAGCGTTTAACTTGCTGCCAGAAAATAATTTTGTATTATCCGGAAATTAAAAATGCTTATTTAGGGGAGGGGGCAGAACAGAATGGAGGAGAGGAGACTGTGAAAGTTGTTAAAGTTTGGCTGAAGCATGCATTGTAATCACAGGCCTCCTTTTTTACTGTGGTTGAGCAAAATCAATCCCTGCAATTTGTGTGCCCAGCAGACTTCTAACAAGAGCAGCCAGCTGGAAAATAGGTCCACCGTCACCCCACAACACCTGGCCAGCCCAGACACTGCATGGGTGCTTCCTTTGGAAAGCCACATGTGTACTCAAAAGTGCACACACACACAAACACAGATACACATGCCTGTATAAGCCAGCAAGGGCAACTTTCGGCTTTGTAATCTCTATGGCGATGATGTGGTGGTTGAAAGACTTGTGATTGTCACAGACAGCACAAAGCGGGCCAAAGAGGGTTTTGCATGGCTGTGATCTCTATAGAGCTGGAGGAGAATAAGACACAAGCTGAAAATTGTTGCCGACTGGCAGCATAGTTACATCCTGTTGAATTGCACGGAAAAGTAGGACATATAAGTCACACAGATCAGCATGTTGAATCTTTGAAAATGTTTCCTTGCTGTTTCTCTGAGTGGAATTAAGATGTATTACTGCTGCTCAGGGGAGAAGGAGGGTAATTTAACAATTTCCAATCCACATTTTATATGTCAGTGATGAACACTTTTATTCAAAGCAACCGTGAGGGTCTGGGACTGCTGCAGCAAGAGGGATGCAACTAGGGTAGACTGTCTTCCTTTAATTTTAAAATTATTACTTATAAATATATATCACTCTTCTCCTGGGAAAACCTACAAATACTGTTTGAGTCTGATTTTAAGCACAGAACTGTGGATAATTACTCAAACTGAGATTTATTCGCATTTTTAATAATATTCTTCCACATTTGTTAAATTATGTGGCAATATTTTTTAACATTTATTCTCAAAAGTCCATTTCCTTTACGTCTCTATTGCTAGACAAGAATGTAAGTAATGAATGTTTCTGCAAAATCCTGGATTGTTGTTAATGCCAGATTTTTGTTAACTTCCAATGCTAATGATTTTCAAATTCTCACTTGGTTATGGCAAATAAACTGTAGTCAAGGCATGGTTAGGTGACAAGAACACTTTGTTCCGGTCAGAGAAAGACTGTGGTTACAGTTATTAAAAAAGCGAACATTAACTGGATGCTGGCATTGGACATAAATCGTAAGGTGCAGTGCTAGGATACTGGGCTGATCTTTGACATAGATAAAGACGAAGATATATTTCTCAGCATGTTTATCTCAGAATCTCAATACATTTGCATCATTATATGTGAGTGTATGATAATTTTTACAGTGCTTACCTGACATTATCACTGCATCATGTCTGATTTAGAAAGCCTGCATGGCTGATTAAGCCACTTGAATATTTTGTTTATAGAATGGATCTGCACATTATTCACAATTATTGTAAAACCTGTTTTGCCACATAAGACAAAAAAAAACAGTTTTGTAGCATGAGAAGTAATTGAAAGAGACCACTGTAGCTGAAATGTTCGAATTTTTTTCCCAGGAAAGGGTGTTGATTTTGGTGAGAATTTCCAGTAAATACCATCTCAATTCCTGATTGATGATTTAGATGTAACACATAATGTACAAGTCCATTACCTTGATTCCAGCTACTACTTGCTCCTATAGTACTTCATATTTTGTCATACTGTATTGGGTAAAAATTGTGGAAGAAATACAATTTCACAGCAATGGTATGCCTACAACTACAACCCATAGGACTTCTTATTATCTAACCTCAAACTGAGATGTGAAATGTGTGTACTCAGCTGACCACATGTTTCTTTGTGCATATGTGACCTACATATGCACAAAAACAGTGCTGCCCTGCCGCCACACCAGCTGGCTTTTGTCCATCCAAATCAAATTGTTTGTGCCAACGAGAACCTGCCGTCCAAACAACATGTCAGACTGCCGTAATGGCTCTTTGAAATGGAAACAAATGCCATTGATCAACACCGCCATCCAGTTTCAAAGCCAGTCTAAGCGGCTGCCCTAGTCAAACAGCATATTAAATGACTGGCTACGCCACAGAATGATCAGCATCAGAATGAGTACTTGTGTGTGTGTGTTTTTCCAGCTGGTTGGCTACTGATGTCTTTTTATTTTTTATTCAATCAGAATATCTTGTGTGAGATGATAATGATGATGATAATGATGATGATTATTGTTATGTTTTTACACCAAATTTGAGTAAAGTTAGTTGGTTTCAGGTGTTAAGTGTCAGGCACAATCATAGCGGTTTGGATGATCCCTCATTCTGCCGGTTAGTCTTTTTCTTTATCCCTGCTCAGGTTGCACAGGCAGCATCCATTTGTCTGTCCGACTGCAGCCAAGGGACGGCAATATCTGGCTCACAATATAATGCATCGCCAGTCCCATCAGAGCCCACAATGCAGAACGCTAACCATAACCCAAGCACCTGCCTCCCAGGATGGCACCGTGCAAGGTGGGAGGAGGGCTGAGAGGGAGAAGCAGGGAGAGAGAGAACAATTATAAATCGTGAATCATGTGTTTGTCATCCCTGAGTGCAGCTTGAGGTGACTTTAGTTTCAAATTGCTAAATCGAGATAGATAAATGAAAGAATTTACAAAGAAAATGTGGAATCCTGCCTCTTTCAAGCACATCAAAGAACACATTTCTCTTGAGCAGCAGGGGGGTGAAACCACAAGGCAGACTCAGCTCGCTAGTTCCCTTTCTCCCCTAACATTACAGATTTAATGAAGAGAAATTACAGTAGGGTTTCTAAGGGAAAACTGTGACTGAAACATAATGTATTACTGAAATAACAGGAGCCACTGATTGAGGAATATGTTTATCACTAATGACAGTTTTTTTCCCAAGAAATCTCTAAATATCATATTACAAGACTTTCATCATATACTGAATACTACTTACTCCTCCTTCACTATCCTTCACTCCTTTAAACTATTTCTGTGGATATTGATTTAATTTGTAGTCATAATAACTCCTATATATGATTATTTTTTCAGTAGTAGGTCATGATTAAAGAATGAAAATGGCCTCTATATGTATTTCCACTGATGGGGAAGGTCAGATTATCTTCAATATCTGTTGAAATGAGGCGATGGAAACACTACCGCTTTTGCCCACATAGACCGTCAGAATAAAAAGACAACAGTTCCTTGTAGCTGCTTTAAGTTACAACAGTACTACACTTAGTTTGAAAGCAGCAAGCTAGACTACAGGCAACTCAAATAATATCCAGATTTGACATTTGGTACACGAGAGATCTGTTTATTCATATCCCTGTTTACATGGTCATAACAGTATCAAGGTTTCTCATCATCAGGAGTTAGCCTCGATTCTCCAACATCTCACCTACTTATTGCTGAGAATAGTCAAAGACTGCTGTATGGCTTAACAGAAACCTGGATAAATTGTTTACATGCTGTAGTGTCCCGGTTTCTATTGGACTACTCCACCTCCAGGTTCCTCAAAAACAGGGATAAGGGCTAATCCAGGTTTCTAAAAAAAAAAGGATATGGTCCGCAACATAAGCAGGGTACTCAAAAAACCTATTAATTGGAATTCTCACTGATTCTCACAGTGCTACACTTCACATATGACTGAAGAGCAATTTTATTACATTACGTGATTACCAAATAAAGTCTTGATTTTACTAAGTTATGGGGCTTACTGAGAAGAGAGCAAGAAGGGGCAACTCCAAGTAATCTTGTCTAAAAAAAAATGACCACAGTGCACCTATGCAAATTCAAGCCAACCATCAAAATATACGTTCTGACATCTCCAGGGAGCATGTGTAGCCTAATTTGCAACACGGTGAGGTGACACATGGATGTGAGTGGGGAGGGAGAGCCGTTGTGGCCCGTGGCACAGCTCCCTCCCTCTCTCTCAGCCTCTCCCTCCGCTTCTGTCTCTCGTGATCTCTCTCAAGGTAGTTTCCTGTCCTCCCTTCCCCCCTCTGCTACTGTCCCTTCAACTCTGGCACACCCCCCTCTGTTTCCTGTCCTACCTCCTTTTTATGGGTGAGGCAGGAGATGCTGTGAGGTGTAGGGATGATGATGTGCTCTTGATGTACTGTGTTTGAGTCAACAATGAACTTGCACAGGAATGGAAAGCAGCTCCACTTATCACGCTACAGTACTCCGCCATATGGTTTACTTTGCAAACAAAATTCATTAATGTAGGTGACTGACATTTTTTACTGATGCAATTAATTTGAATTCACATAAATAGCAACCTTGAAAATCATTAAAAAAAGAAATCAGTAATATGTTGTGTTTGGCTCCCACCCAGTATTAGTAATTGCATCAAAAAAATATCCTTAAAACAGAGTACAAACATAAAAAAGCCTGCCTATAGAGGTTGACTGCCTGACTTCCTCTCAGCTATTTGATGTAATTTAACAAATTTGATACACTTTCAATTTGAGGCTTTTTCCCTTTTTAATATGGCCTAAAAGCACAGACTTGAAACGAAAACAAAGCTGCCTTCTGAACAACCTACATAGCATCTCCCACCTCTTTTCCAGTTTTTATCTCGTTCCAAATATGGCTTGGAGAGGGCAGCATTCATCACTTGCCAGTGGCATGTCCTAATGAAGCCGTCGTTTGTCTGCCTAATGGCACCTGGGCTCCATCTGTCATTGGCAAGCCAATGCAGAGACACGAGGCATTCACCTTGCCAGCTTTCGTTCGCTGACGGAGAGGGGATCACGTCCGACCTTACCCCGCATGCGAGTGTGTCTTTTTTTGCATGCTGTGAAATTCCTGTAGCAACACTACTGTGCAACATCGCCCCTTGCACTCGGCTGGCTGAGTGCGTTTGGCCAAGAGAAAGCGTGCCACTGCCTCCGTGCCACAGCTCCCCAATGTGGCTCGGACAGGGAGTGTGACATATGTCTGTGTTGTCAGGAATGTGGGGTGGGTGTGCGTCTTTGCAGCTCGACAGCTGGAGCTGGGCTCAGCAGCCTCTCTTAAGGGAGCACTTCATGGCTCTTGCGCCTACTACACTGCCATGGCCTGAAGGCTGGTTTGACAACAGTTAACCTTGGATTTATCTAGCCCACTGCCTGGCACACAAGCACAGAAACACACGTGTATACACACACATACAAACAGGCACATAAAGTGTATGTACATGCTGTAATGGCCCATTTCAAAGTCCCACTGTACGGTTTCCACACTCTTGTATAGAAGGATGCACTCCTCACTGTGTTATGCACCTATATGCATATAACACATGTACACACACACAAACACATACAGTACATACACATATGATATATTTTAAACCGCAATGAAGGCTGTAATCATCACTTTTTAGGCTTTTAGTATTATTTAGCAACTGAGTCATCCGTAAAAAAGTGATCCAACTTAAGTATTTTTAATGTAAAAATCCCCTTTCCCATTCATTCTCCCAGTTTGCAATCACTTCGCCTGGCTTATTTGCGTGCCTTCAAGCCAGGGGGTAGGGGTGGGGGGGATCCATTACATTACTTCATGATGCTACATCTGTTTAGCCATCCCTGCAAATTAAACCACCTCCAAGCAGGCTCATCGCTCAGCACACTCAATTAAAATGACTCTGCCTCGTGCACAGATATGCTTCTTGGACCACTATTCTTTTGCTTTTAGTCTGCTGGTGCAGTGGAGAAGGACTGAGATGAAGTAAAACAGATAAGCGAGGAGAAGAGGGCGTTCGTCATGTTAGTAAGTAAATTACCGTTCCATTTCCGTTCTGTGCATCTGCTAAAGCTCAGCAAATGTGAATGTGTTGCAGAGGCCAGGCATGTTATATGATATATATTTATGCACTTGTATACAGTATATCCCTGAACATATATATGCATTAATGTATGCTTCCGGGTGTATCTGTGTTTGCATTCCTGTGTATGATCACCTTGAAATCGCCTACATTAAAGAGTTGGTGCACTGCCATAATGCCGGCACTGTGGAAAATGCATGAGGCAGTATGTATATGATTCCTACCACAAACGTCAATTGATGGTATTTTGTTTTCCTGCAGAAATTTGCTATAAAAGCAAAATCAAATGATTTATTTTACAGTGTGCTTCTTGGAGCAACCTATTCTTGACTGTACTTGCTTAATTAGTTCACTAAATCTAAACTGGTTTAATTAGTTCCACAAATCTTTCAGCAGATCAAGCTTTAGTTATAGCCACTGGACAGATCGCTGGGTCCACAAGGAATTGTACAGGAGAGAGAAGAAAGCACAGTGAGATTTTTTTAAGGAAGAGGATTGTGTTTGGTTCCAACGTTCAAGGCTGGAAAAAAAGAGCCATGCTCCACAGGCTACAATTCTGCCTCTCTGTCTCGCTTTCTCTTTCTCTCTTTCACAGACCTCTACCTTATTGAGGCTGACAATGGACAAGAGCGGCATGGTGAAAAGTAATTATGAGGAAAAACTGCATAGCTGCCCACGCAATCATCTGTGTCAGAGGCCACACAACGAAACACAGGGCTTGCTTAAATGAGCCTGACAAGCCCAGAGAATATTAATTTTCTCTCCCCTGATTTTATCTCCTCGCACATGTATTATTAAACCCTTTCTCATCAAGGCCACAATATGGAAATGATGAATGGTCGTCCAGATTGGCAATGTGGTTCCTAGAGGTGTGTGTGATACTGAGGCGTGTGGGGATGGGGGAGCTAGAGGTCAGACACACACATACAAACACAGCGAGAGCATAAAGTTACACACACACACACACACACACACACTCACACGCTCAGGTAGACGGGCCTCCCGGGTAGCTAACCCTGCAGGAGATGGCCTGAGCTCTCTGATTGGGGTGCTGACCAAAATGAGGTGGTAGACGCGCCTCTGCCCTAACAGTGAATGGCGGGGACACAGCCTGTAATAACCGCCACTTATGTGCCCTCAGACAAACACACAAATGTACACAGAATTGGCTGCACGCACCAAAGTCCAAAGAAGTCAGAAGTTAGAATTACAGGTTTGCCCTCCTGATTGCAGACCCCTCGGAGTGTGCAAGCTCTGCCAGCTCCATGCAGGTACACACAGTCTCATTACACACTGTTCAGGCCCAATCAGTACAGTAACTCTGGGTTTGGATCATAGCAGGTATACTCTTTCAACAGAGAGAAATATATACTTTGAAAGAGGCACTCCTCTTGCTTCCTATCTTAAGTAGAAACCTGGAATATGATCTACCATGCCAATCCATTGATACACATACTTTTGGTTCTGCATAATGCTCTGTAATATTGCCATGCTGTAATGTGTTAGCTGGCATTGTTGCTTAAGGTACTGAATCCCAACTGTTAAGAAGATAAGTGTGGATAAATTCTACATTGTGTGGTTTAAGTGGAAGGGGGTTTTTTACACAAAAGAGGAGTTATTAATCTTAAAGTCATTCCCAGGAAGGATTGTGTGCCACTCAATTCCCAGCGGATGAGAATGATATGATCTGGAAATTTTTGCACAACATAAATTATTGTTGTAAAAATATTACAGCACACAGCATCACAGTTTACAGTAAGCCATTCTGGGACAAATGTATTGTGACTAATAGGATGGTACACTGTGTTAATGTCAGGACAATCCATTTGAATTACGGAAAGCAAACAGCAGCTATATGGTATGAGATCATAACATATTCTGCTTGTATCATTATGCAGGGAAATAGAGATGGCAAATAATGTGTCTCCGCGCTTTGAATCTGTCAAATATCCATGTATTAAACATATCATTTCCTTCCTTATGGCCCCACTCCGACTTGCATCTCTGTGCGATTATCTATCTCAGCTGTCAGTCTTCAATGCTGGAGTTTACATGGACATGTAACATTGCTGGAATGCTGTACACACACGCATAAGTACACACACACAAATGAAGCAGATATGGTTTCACCAGAAAACTACATGGTGATGAGAAGCTTCCAGAGAAGCAGCGGACATGAGAGGAAAAAAAAGAGAATCGTTTCTTTCATCTGATATCAGTACAGATCCCAGCGAGGGGGAATGTGCTGTAGTAGATGTGGGATGGCTGAAAAGATAGGGGAGGAACATGGTGTAGCTGAAATTAATAGCAAGGCTGCAGTTTGAAAGGCTTCAATGAGTTTCTCTCTACTGAATCCTTATTGACATCTCAAAGGTAACTTCAGAGTTCAGATTGGAATTGAAAAAAAAACAGGGCCTTGTTTAACATCTGTGACTTATCTCTGAAAGAAAAATATGTGAACAATTCAAAAATGCATTCACCATCTGAAGATTGCTCGACCTTCAACTCCAAGTCCTGACCATTTATTGTGTAACCAAACTTCAACAAACATCTACAGCCATGCTAGTGACTCGTCTGGTTGTACTACTTTCTGCTAAATGCAAATGTCAGCAATGCTAACATGCCAGAGATGACAATGCTAACATGCTGGTGTTTACATGGTAATGTTTTCCATGTTCTGAACTGAACTGTAGACCTTTCCATTTTCCAACATTAGGCTACCTAGCTCATTTCATAAAATGAAGTACAGTACTAGTATTAAAAACATCTTTTGGAAAATTAATAGAAGAAATATTTGGGTATTCTGGTTTCATACAACTGCAGCGTTTTACAAAAGCATAAATGTAATGTGAAGGGTTTTGATTGTATCACACTACAGGCAGGTAAACAATGCATTTTGTAATGTCTAAGAGTTTCAAACTATATAACTGACTTGCCGTTTATTTTCTTTATTTTCAAGTATAACTGCATTTACACATGTATTCACTAAACATTGAGCTAGAGCATATTGCTGCTTTTGTTCTTTCACATTATTATTATACAAACTGCCTGTGTTCACACAAACAGCCCACTTTATGTGACATATCGGTTGCTACCACAGAACAATCTCTTCTACAGCGTTATCTATCTCCCGGTTTCTTCACAGTCAATAAACCCTCGGATGAGTCTCAGCATTCCAAAGTAACTTTCTATCTTTCTAAACCATATTTTCATTTAAGCGAGTTTCAAGTAAAGCTTATTGTTGTTTAAACATGTTTTCAACCAGCATGAATGGATGTAGTTCTATTGTTTAAGAAACTGAGGAAACATACATGTTAAATTTCATTTAAATCAACACTTTAAATGCAGGAAATTATTCATCATTCATCAATCATTAACATATAGAATATCTTAAAAAAGAACCCAGGCCTGATTGCCAAGAAACAAGAATTTAACTTTTATATCCCAATAGTTTCACTACATTCATTAATATCCCCATAAGGGTTTGCACCTTTCCACTTTTTTAAAATTCATAACAAAGCTGCATATTAGTATTTATTTCTAGATTAGGAGGCCAGAAGTATTCACTAATGTAAATTGAACTATCCTGAAGCAATAGGATAGACTTAACCTTTAGGAACTGAAATTTAGCAGTAATTCACAGCAGCCCCCTCAACCATTTAATCCTCATACACAGAGATTTACATACCCCACTTGGATATTTGTGCAGACACACATCAAGTCTATCTCTCTAGAATACACTGTGTGGAAGTGCACACACACACATACAGCAGCCACGTGCTGGGCTAACGTGTCCTGGGGATACAGAACATCCGAAGGATAGCAACACTGCTGAGCCCAAACAAAATCAGCCAGCCCATTAAATGAGGCGTGACTCAGGAATCGTTCCTAATTTCTCTTGATGGTGTCTCAACGTGTTTTAAAGTCATTTATATAACGACGCCGATGATTCACAGAGGAGGCGAGCAGAAATGGAGCAGAAAAAGAGCATATTGACTCTGTTGAGTGTCTCGCAAATTATGTCCCCAAATGTACAGTGGGGCAGTTAGCAGAAGGTCAGCATCCTGATGTAAGCTCTGGAGGTCATCACTGTGACACCATGGCACCTAAAACTGAAAGAATACAAGTGTGTCTCTTCTATTCAATCAGAATTGAATCAGGAGCACAAAGCTGTAAAATGTAATTAGAATTTTTATACCCATACTCCCAACACTATCTGCCAACACTTACACTGTATGTTACAGCCTTCTAAAAACACCTCTTATAAAATGTAAAAATAATAAACCACAAATGAAGGCTACACCACATATTTCCTGAGCATTAGCATGCATGCGTTTGGGTGCATTAACAGGCCCATTTGACACCTTAAGGTGATGGGGGGAGTACAAATAGATACAGCATAGTGTCTGCCCCCTGTAAGGTGAAAATAAACAAGGAAAACCAACTGTAAAAAATGGGGTGGAGGAAAAGTAGAGAGGAGAGTAGAGAAAGTTCCGACAATAAAAGACCAGAGTCAGCTGCCATACAGGAAGCTGCTTCTCAAGGAGTCTTCAAGCTCATGCTCATAGAAGCCAGGTGGCTTTGCTCAAACCACAGGATCACTGGGATGGATATTAAGGAATCGCTGGAATACTCCAACAGCCAGGGATGTCCTCCGTGATTAGAGGGGCTTATATAGCAGCACTGCCACTGGAGATAGCAAATCATCACTTTTTATTCTATTCACTGGGTGATTTCCCTCAAAGTGACTTACGGTACCATGTAGAAATATATTTTTAGCACTGTGAGAATCAGATTCCTTTACCATTACAAAATTGCTCCCAGTCTTAGCATGGCACTGTCCAGAAATCTGACAGATATCTGTGGATTTTCAGTCAGCCATTTATTGATGATTTATGCTAAATTGCTCGAAACCTGTCAGATGAAATGAAGGGGAGGCAGAGACGAGATGAGGAATCCATTAGTTTACAAGGTAGAAGGCCAAAACACCTTAGCTGAGGAGGTTATTTTTACATGATTGCAGGGGTGTGCAATGCCAATCTTCAGGATTTAGCAGAAACTTAAAACCAAATCTCTCTACACTTTTGGAGCTTTAAATGTAGCATTTTACATAAATGCGATAGAGAGGTGTGGAGATCTGCGGTTGCAGTGTTGGCAAAAATACCTGTCTGCAAAGTAGCCAACTATCACCATAGAATGGGAAAGATCTGTTCTGCCAAATAAATCTGTCTGCAGAGTTGTAGTGGTGCTCAGGCTAGTATACACTTAAACATAAAAATTCATACATAAAAGAACGAAAAGATCAGAGACACTGGTGCTATAAACATTATTTAGAAGGGACAGTCACTTACACTTTGCACTGGATATATGACTCAATATATACCACAGTTATTAAAACATGTACAAAACTATGATACAAGGTCACTTATCAAACCAATAATGTTCAATATTTGATGCATTCTGCGGTTACTCACACAGCAATGATGACGCCATTTTGCCATGACCAGCCATAATGTCTGACCTCAGCACCCTATCTGGCCTGTTACACATTACCCTCATTACACCAGCAGTCCTGCTCTTTGATTTCTTACTTTTCTTGTTATTTAAGGAGTGCAGTCATGGCTCATGGTCGCCATCATCCTCCATCCTCCTTAGAGCCTGAGATGTACTAATCAATGCAACTCTGAGCTAATAATATACAGGTGATAAAACATTGATCTCCTGCCATGAATATAAAATCAAAGGTGCATACAGGCCCACGGCAAATGAACCCATATTGATTTTTTCAAATATTCTAATCATAACTAATAACAAAATATGGCATGTTGCGTGAAAAAAGGGTGCCATGTGATAATTGGATATTGTACAGTGACTGCTAGGATAAATTGTGATTTTCCAGCTATAAAAAGGGTACAAGCAGATGCCGATATAAGTGGATGTTACAAAAGCAAGCAAAAAACGCTGGGAGGTTTGTATCTTTGCAAATGAGAGAAGAAGAAAAAAAAAAGTCTCCGGGGAAGCCTAATCACTCTCATATTGCATCTCTGAAGAATTAGAACAAGTTAAACAGAGCAACGCCACCACGAAGCCAGCAGAAAGTGATGCCTTGCTGGAGATATGATAATGGATGGTTTTCACCTTAAGGTCATTAAATAATTATCTTGTCGTAGGTTTAGGAGCTCATGTTTAAAGTAGGACATTCCATCACTCCCGTCCACAGTTGTTCATATGGAAAGGCTTCTGAAAAGAACATCTCGCTATGCTGGATCAATTATTCACATGTTTGTTTGTGTCTATAGAGGGGTAAACATTTTTTTGTAGCATGTGTATTGGTAAAAGGATTATAATGACTTCAAGGATTATAAGGACATTAATTGTTACATTAGGGTAATATGAAACTAATCATTTTCTAAATATCTAAATCAATGTTTAATCTAATAAGGCTATTACTCATTTTCATCTTGGATCTATAGGCCTCTAAGCCATTAAGTGCTAACAAAACTGAGCCGTCCAAGTGTCTGCCTGTCTCTGTAATCCCTAAAAAGAGACACCAAAAGAAAGAGCCCTGGTTTTAATTTTGCTGTGAGAGAAGTCTTCCCTTCCCTTCCATCCTCTTCTTCATTTTCCATCTCCTGTGCCCTTTCCTGCTTTTTCCTCTCACTGGGCTTTACTGGAACAAATCATTAGTAACACATACTGCTGTTTTTCTCTGGGTGAGCCAGACTAATTTTGACACACTCATTATGCCTTCTCTCTGTCTCCCTCTCCTTTCCCCTCACACTGACTCTCTCTCTCTCTCTCTCTCTCTCTCTCTCTCTTTAAGCCCTGACCTCCCTCCTTCCATAGCCGCTGCACACTGGGCCATGCAATACATCACTGTAAAAGCTGCCTCTCTCATGGGGGTGCCCGGGGTGAAAGCCCTGCTGGGTAGGGGTCAGAACTAGGGCCACAGACCAATCTCTGTCCAAAGACGGCTAACTCTGAGCCTGATCAGACGTCTGCTTTCCCACCAAGAGCCTGCTGAAACCGGCAGCTCGAACACTCTTGTAAGTTCCTACCTTCCATGTCCCCAAATTTGAGTTCTCCCTCTTACTTGATGTCTTGGCTCTTTATGTGTTTTCCAATCTTTTTCTTTCTCCTCGCTCCATGTCGGACCAGTGCAGGGTATGCTTGGAGCCCACTGCAGTGCATGGCAGGAGGAGAAAAAGATGGAGGGAGGGAGGGAAGCAGATGCTTGTGACAGTGTGGGGGCAGTAATGAGGGTCCCTATGACCGAGAAACAATCGGTAAAGCCTGAACACACAGCCCACTCGCGCACATGCACACACAAAACAGCGAGGGAGTAATGGGCTGGCAAAGGCCCGGGGCCAGTCTCACTGACAACACACACATTCACCACACACTAGATGGTGAATAATGAAGAGGGAAACCACCACCATCACTGTCGACCACTCACAGAGCAGAATAAAACCAGTCAAAAGTATATTACCCGCATATTTTTGTAAAATATTAATTTAGAGCAAACAAATACCCAGCCTGGCTCAGGTGAATCAGCTCACTATGAAAGTACAGTAAAGGGAAGGGGGAAAGGATTTTCTGGGACTCTCAGTCGTTCTGCCTCATGCCAGGATGGCACATATGACATCCCAGTGTGTTCCCCGAGCCCGCCTCTAATAGGCACGCAAAGCCTTTCAAAAGCATTACCCCACCGATGGGAGATACTTTTATTGTGGCAGACATTTCAGTGAGAAGGAGGTTCGATTGACCAAAGAGAGGGCGTAGAGGAGGGAAAACAAATGGTACTTGCCGACTGTGGGGTTCACGTTGCCGCAGAGACATTTCAAGAAGTGGGGCAGAGGAGAGAGTGCGTGTTGAAGCGAACAAGGTTTGAAAATAGCCTGGGATAATACCGAGACAGCAAGGCTAATAATGTGCACACGCACAGAGCGCTGCAAAAATGCACACGACAACGGGCAAAAGCAAACGCGCATAAAAAAAAGATGCATGCATAAATACACGCAAGACAGATTCCTGCTTGCCCAAACAGAATTCTAGAGTCTAAATCAGCAGTGTGCTGGATTCGGCCAAGGAGGATTGATTACAATTGATTATGTCACCACAGGATGTGGTAAGTCTTTATCGGTCTCTCCTTTTAAGGCCTACAGATCAATCCACTGAGCTTGATTTGGTTAAGATAGCTGTCAGGAAAGACTTAGAGCAAGAGAGATGTTAAATAAAATTATAAACACAAAAGTCTTCTGCTGTGTAATGTGTCTGATGTGATTCATTACTTGTTCACTCTACACTGCATCATTGTGACCTTTGGAAATTGCCCATTATATTGAGGCTGTGCTTTTTAGCTACAATGATTAAAATTTTAAATGTTAACCATGAGTACACATTTTTAGTTTATATGGTTCAGCTGTTATAAATATGCAGAATATCTCACTAAGACGTCTAAGTGTTTAAGGTAGTAACTTCCCTTTTTTCTCTTGTAAAGATAAAAATAAACTCCACTAAAGACAAACTAGAGGCAGGACGAGGTCTTGTAACCTTTTTTGGTTTTATTTTCTAAAACGTTGCCAAGACACTAACCAAAGCTGAAGGAGCACGCTGGTACCACGTTACCACCTAAAGTCTGTGTATTTGTGAGTGTGTCTAGGCGTGTGTGTCAGCTTATGATTTGTATCAGGCATCTCATGAGTGACAGCAGTCAGTTTGCATTACGTTTACAGTTACAGTGATGTATTTGACCCTGGTGTTTATCCTAGCCTCTCCCTTCGCAGACGTGAACAGACAGTGACACAGTTACTGCCGCATACACAGACTTAAAGACACAAAACCACACACATTCACGATTACACATTTTCCTGTTCTCTGCCTGACGCTTGGGAGACAATTTGAAACGGTGGGTCCATGGACGATCAGCCCTCTGCTGTAATTGGGTCCCTTGTCACCCAGCAAATTCATGTCAGCATTGGTCACATGGGATACTAATCTAAATGGCATCAGTGTCCTACTTTATGTGTGTGTGTGTGTGTGTGTGTGTGTGTGTGTGTGGGAGATAGAAAGCTATAGAAAGCAAAAAAAAGGTGTGGTAACTTTGAGAAGCAAAGTGAGAGGCTGCTTGTGAATTATGTACAGGGCTGTCAGTGGGCTACATGGCAACAGAGCAGTATTCCAGCAGTGAATATGAGAACTGAACATGCAGTGTGATTCAATTTGTTATCTTTTGTTCCTCAGAGGAAAGTATAGAGGGCTATCAATGGTCTGGGCATAGACAAACAATTTCCTGCCACTGATTTTCCTCACTAAGGTGAACAACACAACTGGGCAAGATTTGAAACTTCCGATCAATCACAGACATGTTATGGTTAAAGTCATAACTCCACACAGCCACAAAGACTGGAGCTGCCAAAGGTGCCGAGAAGTCACTGAGAAAGTTTAAAAAAACTAATTTGTCTCACTGTGTTAACTTACCAATGTCATTTATTTAACCAGCTAATGGTTGACCAAACATGTGGTGTGGTGGTGTATCACAGGCTGTGTTTATTATTATTATTATTATTATTATTTATTATTGTGTTTTATTCCAGCACGGTATGACAGACCCGCTGGCCCACCATTTTGCCTCGCTTCGGCTTCAAAAGTGCACAATGTCATTCTGCAGTCACGTTCACAAAAATAAATATGCAACATCTGGTTAGACTTTCAAAATAAAGCCAGCTGAGAAACATTTCAGGTGATAAGGTAAAAAAAGGTACATTAGTTATGTAAGTTCAAATAAGTCAAGGTTGATTGGTTTTACACAAGAAATGAACACCGTTCTTTTGTGTAAAAGTCCTGCATTTGACATTCATTCACCCTGACTTCGTCGCTCTTCATACTATGTGCAACCTTTACTCCCATCATTAGCACCCCACCGCTGATACTGCACCTTCATAGAGGCGTGTACTGTACCGTGCACTGACACGGATTGTCTTTTACACGCTTTGGCGTGAGACTGGGTAGATTCCTGACTTTCAGTGCGACTTTCAGTAGCTTAGGAGCTACTGTGAATCTCAGTGTGGGCAGGCTTGCATGTTTGGATCTGAGGAAGTGTGAACAGCAATTTGCAGGTAACAAAAACGTGGGCAAATTGGTGGTTTACATTAAGAAAACGACAACCCATGGTCAGTCCTAATCATCCTGCCACAGCAGTGCTGCAACCCACCAGCAGCCATCTCCTGACTGGTGCCTTTGTACATGACAATAACCTTCCAGAGAATGTCTGAACAAGGTGATGAATTTAGAGTACAGAGTAAGACGGATAAGGACTTAGTACAGTATGTCAGAGTGCTGTTATGTGAAATTAATCAACAACCCTTGAGCAAATCAGAATTACATATTCATGCAGGCCATTGTATAATGAATATAAATTGTGACCTTTTGAGAGCTGATTTTTTTTCTCATGTCATGTTTCCTCAAGTAGGCTGAAGAAGAGCCAATTTGGTGGAAAAACCACTAAAATATGACTATAACTAGTGAATTGTATTTTTAAAAAGGTAATGTCCATTTACATCAAAGGACAGATAATGGAAGCTTTACAGAGACAGCAGAGAGTATTAAAGAGGCAGAAGCCATACTAACCAAACCTCATATCCATAGTAAAGCTCCACAAAGGACACTGCAATACTCACGTCTTCACTAATAAGACAATACAATGCTGACAGCCTAATGTTATACAATGTAAAATAGACAAAGCATATATACAGGGTTACAATAACACCATGCCACACCATATGCAACAGTGTCACAAAGGGCTTCATTGCAGTGAGTGTTTTTGCTTAAAAGTCAGCTACAATTTTAACAATTAGAAAAGTATAGTCCTCTATAGTCCTCTAAGTTCATAATGCACTTTTGCTAAAGAAAACTAATCAGGTATAAAATTCTAGGATTAGATTGTTAGATTGATTGATTAGATTAACAAGTATAGATACTGTATATATGTAGTGTTCCTGGTCTATTTAGGATCTATTTATGGTCAATAGTCAAGTTATATTCAACACTAGAGAGTAGAGCTGTCATCTGGCACAGTGTAACATCCTGCCAACACAAAGACATGGCTCCATCTGTGATCCATAGTCAGCAGAGATCAAGCAGTCTAGATTTTGTTTGTGATATGTTGCACCTGCCTGCACTTCAGACAGCAGTAAGATGATCTAACTCATTTCTTTGATGGCTCCTATAGAGGAAGGAAGGTAGGAAATCTGTAGGCAAGGGCTGTAAACTGAGAGAAAGTTAGTACAATCTACCGTGAAAGTCTGCGAGTACCATCTGTGGGGGGCTAAGTGATGAACTAGGAAGCTGCTGACACAATAATTGCAGGCATGTAGCAATGAGGCTGAGAAAAAGGAATAACAAAAGGAGTGCGAAGCAAAGTGGTAGAAAGACAGGATGGACAGAGAGAAAGAGGCAGAAAGTCTAAGTGAGAGGTTGATAATTATTACGAGGTGAACATTAAGCACTGAGAATGTGGTCTCTATCGGCTTTAAACACTTTACTAAAACAGTGTTTGGTCAGACGTCAGTATCACGACATGCGTCATTCCCAGCTTGTGTGTGTTTGAGCTACCAAGATGGGATAATCACCCCCAGTAAAGTGAGTACCAGGAAATTACACAATGACTGTACAGTCGTGTCATTTTTTGTGACTTTCTTGGGCTTCTTTGTCTTATTTTGGGTGGCAGGGCAAAGGAAAAGCACACTAAGAACCCCTGACTAAAGCCTTCAGGATGCAGGACTCAAATATGTTATGTCCGTTTCTTCATCCCTTGTCTGTTAACGGCAAATGGATAGTGGCTCATGTGGTAGAGCGGGTCGTCCTAGAAGGTTGGCGGTTCGATGCCTGGCTTCTCCTGCTGCATGTTGAGCAAGATACTGAACCCCCACATTTTTCCCGATGTTGTGCCATCGGAGTATGAATTATGATGAGAAATCGGTTTATGATGTTATCAGTTTATGAATGGTTGTGAATGTGACATGAGTGAGTCACTCTGAGTGGTCGGAAGACTAAAAAGGCGCTATTCAAGTGCAGTGCATTTACCATCCATTTACTTTGTGAGTGTTAAACCCCCAACCTTACTCTCTAAAGGAATGGCTGTAAAAAAAAGAATACATTCAACTTAATGTTGTCAGAATTGTATCCACTGGATCCAATAACATTTAAAAGTTTTCAGTAAAAGTAACTATGTAAATGGTAAGATTGGTACATTGCATGATACTATACAAGTATACGCAATATAAGTATAGTATAATCTTGTTATCCTACATATAAACACAGCCAATTAGACTATTTTTTCTCCGGTCACATGGGAGAGATATGTATATTTTGCATGTATGAAAGCTTGCTAGCGGCTAGCAGACACCCCATCCTTGGTTAATTCAGGGTCACAAAACAGCAAGGGGTGGGGCCCTTAAATGGCCAGGTGGGCGGGACCACATGTCCAACTCTTCCCACAGCTTGAACTCACAGGAGGGCGTCTCAGTATGAGAGCAGACTGCCTGTTCTCTGCGGAAATAAAAATGTCAACGGTAATTGCTTTTAAAATGCCTTCACCTGATGAAAACCACCAGTTTCATCTGATGGTTCAGATGCCTTGGCCAGGAGCACATTCCCTATATGAGTGCCCTTCAGTTGCAACACAGGGTTCTACTGCTGAGAGCCCTTTAATGGTTAAAATTAATGGCTGTAAGCTATCAAACAGTGCAATTTCGTTTTTTTCTTTTGCTCCAAGGACCGGACCGCTTCATCCCATGCCCTTTCAATGACTGACCTCACTATGGCAACTGAAGTCAATGAATGACATGACTGCCCTGTGGGTAAACCTATACCTTCTAATTGTGAGACAAGATGCAGGCAATTACCTGAAAAGGGACAGTGTGACCCATGTAAAAGCCTGCATGCAAGGTAGGAGTGCTAAAAGGTGTCTGTCAATAGACGTACAGTATTATCTACTAACAAGTCTATCCAAGCCTGGCACTTCAGTCAGAGACACATTTAGACCAACTTCTGATTTGAGCTGAACACAAACAGGGGCAGGCAGAACCAGTGCTCCTTGTTTCTGATGAAGTACCCTCCTATAAATGCTGCACAGAGGAGAGCTTTATTCTTTGTAGTCTGCTTTGAGTGGTTTAGCTCCCTACCGGTGATGACTACCGATCAGCCTCACTGCTGAGAGAAAAAAGAGGGAGAGAAGGGGAGAGCAACAAGAACAATAGACTGATAGAATGAAATCTCCTCACCTTTCTTTTTCACAAGCCACCGAGAAGGAATGACAAATTATGTATTTGTTTTCACACTGTGACAAGATGAAGCTGCAGGACAAACGGTTAAAAGAGGAGATAATTAAAAAAAATAAAAATAAAACAAGGACCAGTGAGAAAGATTTACGAAACAAAGACCAGAGCAAAAAGCTGCAAAAGAAAACATGCGAGTGAGCTGCATTTACTCAAGACATGTTCCTGCCCGAAACCCTGAGGTTCAGGCGAGGTGTTCGAGGTATTGATTGGGTGATTTGTATGTGTTGCCGGCGCTCCTGAAATGTGTCTAGGAACATGTGCTGATGGATGTGTCTGTGGCTCTCAGCCTGTGAGGGCCAGGGTGGGTGCTGGGAAAGCTCTGACAGCCTCAAGGTTACCCGCCTGGCACCAAAACAGATGGATGCCTCTCATCGTAACTGTCTGTAATGTGCTCAACTCAATCATTCCCTCCCTC
This sequence comes from Morone saxatilis, assembly GCF_004916995.1. Lineage (NCBI taxonomy): Eukaryota > Metazoa > Chordata > Actinopteri > Moronidae > Morone > Morone saxatilis. The sequence goes on from NW_023340246.1 coordinate 5,774,562, forward strand.
TGCCGTTCCGTACAACATCTCTCTCGTTCGCTCACAGAGGCAGTTTGCAGAAAGTCTGAGAGGATTTGTATCCACAAACAGCAGTGGAAGTCTTGATTTTATTTATCACACCGGGAGAACTTCCACACCGTCTCCTGGGTACAGCAACCACTACATAAGCCTGTTAACTATCATGTTCTCGGTCTGCGTTAAAGGAGGGGTTCAACATTCTTTCTGACAGGGAGATGAGACAATCAATCTGTGTCTGTGTGTTAAATATTAAGATGGCATCAGGTCCCTAACTAACTGAATCTTGTCTGTTTAACTCTTTTAAAAAACTAAATGTAAAGTGACAATTTGTGGTCTAATGAGGAGTTAGTGGCTGCAGCATTTCCCCCCTGTCAACAGTGTTTATGCTAAGCTAGGCAAAAAATATTCGATCCAGACTCAATCTCTATACTTGAACGCACATACTGATTGATGCTTTTCGTCTCATTCTCAGCAACAACATAATAAATCGCATAATTTCTTAACTATTACTGCAAAGCTGCATTAGAGATTTTTTTCTCATAAGATAACTTGCACTGACATTTTATCACCTTATAAAGTTGTTATTGTACGATTCACATTCTGCCTTTGGTCTTATGCTACTCTGCCGATTGATTGACAGTTGGTGGCGGTAATGCACCAAGAAACACAGCAACAAAGGCAGGCTAAATGAAGAGTGTTAGATAGTAAAACGTGGGTGTAAAAAATACATGATTAAAACATTTAAGACGAAGGAAATGCACTCAAAGTGTTTGTTAGACCATTAAGGATACACACAATGAGTATTGGTGAGTGACACTAACTTTTGTTTGTTTACAACAATATTTTATAGGGTTCCTTTAATGAGGACAGAGTTGCGGGCCAGAAAACTAAAACAATGAGCGGAAATGGCTGAAAGGCTCAATGGAGCTGAGGGAAACTGCAGAATCAGATGATAATACTCTGTGGGTCATTACAAGCAAGCCCTTTCACATTACATTTGGGCATTTGAATCGTTGTTTATATAAAAACACTGAATGAAGCGGCTTTGAGACTACCAAGAAATAATCCTGCAATAAGACGAATTGCTCAGAAATACAGCATTATGTTAACATATGAAACTAAAAATAAACGATGCAAAACAAACCATTTATTGACACTCATGAGGAGTAACATATCCCACTCTTCTCCTCCATATTTTTACCCCCTTTAACATTGTCTTTCTTCTGGCCCCGGGGCATTTAGGCTCCATAGCACTGCATATATCCAATTATATCGCGGCTCTGAGCGCGGCGGTGACACATCGATTGACACAAGCGACATCCAGTCTTATCACAGTGACATGATGCAGTGCTGGGCAAGCATCATTAGCCTGATCAGCCAATAGTGAGGCAGCTCGTTAGACCCCCCCAAGGGCTGGACATGCAGCTCTGATACAGATAACATAAGACAAGGAGGAGGAGTGATAAAGTGATGGAGAGAGGAAGAGAGATTATAAATCTTGGGGGGACAACTTTATGTTTGTTCACTCTTGTGAATGTATGCGTTTCAGGCATTTCCACTGGGTTGATGGTCGGCAATTACACTTTTCCTCAAGCCACAGCTATACAACAACAGGCGCGGTTTCCTCAAAGCAGCAAACCTCCATCATCCAAAACATGTTCCTTTGCGACAATACTGCAGGCAGTTGTCAAATCTTTAAGCGGCTGTTTATGCTACATGATTATGTGATGTGTTTCAGTCTTATGGGCATTTCCCACTAACATAATCACTTCAACTACTACAACAACAAGAGTGAGATCATCTCAAAGTGTGCTTTTGGGATAGGTTGTGCCCTGAGGACAAATCATTCTCTATGGAACACTTTTGGCCCATTTCTGATCTACCTGTGGTATTTATAGGCAAATGTTCTCATATTTCTATGCTCCACTTATAAGCCCTCTTTAGCCAAAAGGTACTTTTACATACTGTATGAAAACTTTCAATAAGCTTTAGAAAGGAGAAAATAAGGAAGGAAAGCATTTCACATCTATTTCTCCCTCTTAACTGCTCTCCCTTCCAGATTAATCTTGATATCGATTGCCTTGGCCGGCTGAAAAAGTTGTCCATGTGTTATGATCTAAAGTTGCCACCGCTACATCTGTGCCCAGCTGAAACCATGCCAAGCTCCGTGATTCCCGGGATGTGCTTTATAGCCAACTAACCCCCTGCTCAACACCTGTTGGCCAGTCCCAGCCAGCTCCAGATACTTAATCCCATTTACAGAGACAGCAGTTTAAATTATTCAATGCTCCGATGAAAACTCCTTCACTATTCATGAGGAGGTCTATAGATACCAGTGCGTTTGCATGTGTCTGTGTGCGTTTCTTTTCTCATTTGATTGTTGATTCCTAAAGTTTCACTCATCATTGACGTCATGTCAAAGTGAATAGAGCCATTGTGTGGCTGCCTTTTACCGGGTTTTAATACTGTCGAGTAGACACATCAGTCAATAGAGGGAAAATGCTGTTATTATTTGGTTTTCCACTCAGTAGAACATTGTGGACTACAGAAAACACAGCTTCGTTTCTCAACCCTGACCTCTTTTGTCCTCCTCTCTTTTTCTCCTCACTTCCCTCCCCAACGAGTGGAAGAGAAATGACTACGAGGCAAATGCCATGATTACTTTCTTTTTAAATAGTGAAGGAAGCTATGCTGCTGCTGTGTTTGTCGTTTATGTAAGCAGTTAGCCAGATATGGTTACAGCCCTCTGAGCATGCCTTGAAAAGTAAATTAAGGAAATCGGGTTGAGCAAAGGGTTGGATGGGATCAATGCACTGACAGAGAAATTCATCACTAAATCTATCTAAGCAATTACTGATGTCAGCATCACACTGACGAACAGTTTTCTGTTGCCTGTCTTCAGTTTCCCTCTCCCTTCCCCACTCTGTTTGTTTACCATGTTCCTGACTGTGGAACAATGCAGCGACCTTTGCAGAGATAATTCTATTACGTAAGTTGAGTAATTGCTCTGGATGTGGAAGAGGAGTGTCCGCTGCTCCTCTTGCTTGGCCCACAGCTCCCATGTCCTTGGATTTAAATGAAACTCTGCGGTATTCATAGAACCTGACAGGGAGAGCACCGCTTAGGAAATAGAGAGGAGAGGAGAGGAGAG
>NW_023340246.1:5777779-5794771 GCF_004916995.1 Morone saxatilis
GAGGAGGAGGAGGAGAAAGGGGAGAGAGAAAGGAGAAAAGGGGGGGATGGATGTGAGACGACAGGGAGATGGAGATGAGCATGACAAAAGCAGTGAGCCAGAACCAAGCAGGATGAAAATGCTATAAAAAGAGTCCAACCCTCCGCCCCCTACTACCCTTTTTTTTTAAGCAGCGTTGAGCACGACATGTACCTCCAGATTGTCCAAGTGTCTCTGAAAATGGCCTGTATGGTGCAAAGAGCCCTGCAAAGGGGCACACAAGAATAAATGGACGGAACGTAGATAGTTCTCGCCTGCTGAGGGTTTTTTTCCCCCACTACTTCTCTGCCACCTAGAGCCCTGTTGGCTACAATGGAGAAGTGCAGAGAGGGCACGGAGGCTTGACACTAACAATCGGCACAGATGAAACAGCGAGAGGCTTTCCTGGCAGAAATGTTCACTTTACTTTGTTCGAGTTTCTTCATTTGGACAATGGGTAGAGACGGAGTCAGAGAAGCAGACAATTACTGATATTTGCTGCCAGCTATGAGAGAGGGAGAGACTGAGAGAAACAGAGGGAGAGGCTCCACTCCCACATTGTTAATTAAAAACTCTCTCTCTCAGCGCTGTGCTCACTGAATAAAAGGTGGTTGCACAGTTGAGCAGAATACACACGCAAGCACAAGACAAAAAAAAGCCATTTTTATTTTTATCAAGCTACTCCAATCAAACAATAACATTTGGCAATAAGATTGTATTTTACTACATTTGATTCTGCATTGTGTAGGAGATCGCACAATATTGCCCCTATGATCCATAACTATAGAAACTGGATGGGCTGTGGGTTCGTGGGGAGGAAGGGGGGTAGATAAAGAAAGAAAGAAGTACAAGAGGCAAAGCAGTAGAGGAAAATAACAGGAAAGCTGATTTCATGCTCGGGGGATTGCATCTCATTTTCTCCCACCGAGGAGGGACAGTGTGCGGTCCTGCTTGTGGACTTACTGCCACCTGGTGGTGTCCGACTGCACTGCTGCTGAGCGCATAAAACCCCACAGTGACACAGGCTGCCGTCAGAGTCAACACCAGAAGATTGGGTCAATCCTAGAGAAGTAAACTAGACCCCTTATCTTGGGACGGTGTCATGTAGACTTGTGTACTTGACTTCACTTGCAATTTCTGAAAGGTAAACTCCAGTGGAGTGTCTGTTTGCCTGACTTTGCCTTTTTATCCATTTCATTTCTCTTCGTTATTTATTTTCTTACTTCTAGCACAGGAAATAAAAATGAACTGCTTGAAAGAGTACCAAAAGAAAAAGAAAATCAACTACAAAATTCCCATTTAGGGCAATACCGCTCAGATAAGGATGCTATTATACGCTTGGGCAGCCTAGTCAATATTGGTGAACATCTATCTCCAAAACCAGCAGCAGAAGAACTCACACTTAAACCTGCAATGTCATGAGAAGTTACTGTCTAAGCTCTTGTGTTTCAATAAGAAATATGTCTGTGGCGATAGGAAACCAATGAAAGCTCCCTCGCAGTCATCTCAGGGAGCACCAGGAGGTGAATTAATGAGGGCTTCTCATCACTAATTAACACATAAACACACAGCTCCCATCACCAAGTGAGAACTGGAGTCGATTACTGACCCTGCGTGGAAACGATTGCGTCAGATCTTTTGCAGAGGGAGAAAAAAAGAGGAGCGTGAGGAGACGAAAAAAAAAAACAGAAAAAGAAAGGAAGAGAGAAAAAAGGAGGATATGAGAGATATGAAGTCGTACACAGCGGCAGAGTCTAACATCAGAAAGGTCTGGATGATTAAGGGATGCCAGCGCTCACAGAGAGCAGCTCTCCTAACAGCCTCCACCACCTCATTAGTCTGGCCCAGCAGCAGTATGCCCCCACTATTAACCGCTAAATGAAAGACCGCCAACCGTGATTACTTAGGGGAAGTCCCCTGTCGTCATGGGGATAAGAGATCCCTACTCCACACACACACACTCACACACACATAAACTCATACTTCGACTTCTACGATAGCTATTTGAAGGGCGTTTATGAAAAGGCGATTGAGGCAGAAGTGGATATTTTACACATCATCAGTCACAGTCGTTCACTCCGAAGCCCGACACGTGAAACCTCGGGACATCAAGCAAACCTGTTACGACAAATTGCCTGCATTGCAGCAAAACAATTGCCGCCATCTCTCGGTTGCTTCATCTAAAGATCACATGAAGCTTTCAGCTCCACTTTCACACAGCAAATCTGACAAAGGCTTAATAAGCACATGACAGGAAGGGCCTCAGAGTCCTTCAGTCAAGGATACGGTACTCACTGTTGCAGACGGGATGGCATGGCTCCATAGGTGCATCCCGTTGGTATGTCAGTGTGCATGTCTGTAGTGTATACAGTTGTGTTGTGTTTAAGGAGCACTCCTTCAGTTTAGCATTGAACTTCCATAAAGTTAAATGGACTTGCAAGAGATCAAATTAGTGCAGCAGCATCTGACAGATCATGACTTTTACTTTTTTAAATGGCTTAAGTTGAAAATATTGCCATTATGCAACTTGATTTTTGTTAGACCATCCCTGACTGGGATGGTAAATGCCCATGTGTTTCAAACCTAAAAGATATTACTCAAGACATGCCACTTGTTGAAAACTCCCTTCAGAGCCACAGGATGCATTATACAAATATCTCACATGCTGTTTAGTACTCCCTGTGACTAACACATTGGCTTTGACATGTAAAAATCGGTGGAGTGCTCCTTTAATGCATACGTGAGGCAAGTACAGGTGAAACTGAAGCCCAGCAGTACTCACGGTCATTGCAGTGAGTCCCTGTGTAAGATGTCATGGAGCAGTCGCAAGTGAAGTTCTCCCACTGCTGGATACACACACCCATGTTGGCACACGAGTCCTCCTGGCAGGTCGTACTCGGGCCTGGGAATAGGTGGCAGGGAGAGGGAGAAAGAGAGAGACACCACAGGAGAGCACAGTTAAGCAACAACAAGAGCAGCTGCTGAGCCTTAACAATGCAGGACTCATGCAGAAGAAATGCACTCTAGAGAGAGATACAGAATGTGGGCCTAGAAGAACGAACAAGGAGCAAACAGTGCCACCACAGGAAGCCTGACCTGGAGTACAACACACTTAAAAACAGTCTGGGGAATCCTGTTTCATGCTGGGTAAAGCGGCAATCACAGTGGCAAGCTGAAGCAGAGGCGCCAGGTTTTCACAGGATCAACAGCACGCCTCTAAGGCAGTGGGAGCGCCAGCATTTACTCTGATTTAATTACTGTAAAAGCTGCCATACAGCATGCTACTTTAGTTCTAATCGGCATTTAAGACACACTACAGCAGATGAATTGGACCCCAGCTGGGCTGATGTGATGACACTGTCAACATCCCTTCATTTCCTTCTTTTTGAGAGAGTGTGCCGGTGGACATGCATGCAGTTTTTCATATCATTCCAACAAGTAGTTTTAAAAAAAGTTTTATCACAGTAAAACTTAGAACGCTGCATTCCCTCTGTGAACAAGCAAGACAAAACATAAAAAAAAAACCTTTTAACCAAATGACAAAAACTCTGTTAAACAATACCCATTTTAAAGCGGTCCTGGCAATTTTCTGTCCCAACATCGCTTTCACTTTGAGAAATACGCGGTGAACAATAGACACACTAGACAGGCAGAGTTCATGAAGAGCAGAGGAGAAAAGAAAACATAAAGAGCACTCGAGAACATGTAGTGCATATCCTCGTGTATGCACTTCAGTCAGACAGGAGTTGAGGAGGGTATTCAAAGTCAAAGTGGATGTGTGTTTGCTATTCCTCTACACCACACATAGCTCTTACCTTTGAATACTTATACCGAGAGGGAATGCAGATAAGGACAAGCGCACAGCATAGATAACGAGATAAACAATTCCCCGTCGGAGTCTAGACAGACATGGGGGAGCGGAAACCTTGACAGAAACCCTTCTGATAACCACATAGGAAACAAACAAAAGTAAATAAAGTAAAATTAAGTATAAATTAAATTAACAGTCCAAATAAATGGCAGACAAGTGCAAGTAAACAGCGTTTAGGAGCAATTGTCTTGTGCAAGACAAAGTGAAGAAAAGAAGGACATTTGAAGTGGAAAACAGAGCAAGTTTGCCAGCTGAAAGTGCATTTACTGTGTAATGTATGGTAAGGTAGTCAACCAGGCATCCTGTGTGCATACATGTCTATCTGTATTGTGTCAGTGTGTTGTATGCACACGTCGGTGCTCTGATTTTATTTTGCTGTGCTTTGAGCATTGCAGCAGGAGGTCGATCACTCTCTGAAAAACACTCTGGGTACAGTAGCAAAACATGATGGTTTTGTTTATTTTTGTTGTTTTTTTTCTAAATGAGAGAGACAGAAGGAGGCCTAATACATCAGCAGCAGAGACGGCATTTGGATGTGCAGTGACAGCCTCTTTCTGCTGTCTATGTTAGCTTGTAATGTGTCACAACTGGCATTTTAATACAAGAACACAGCACTCCCACAAATTGTCTGCCTCTGCTTTTAGGCGCTGCTTTTAGACTGCATGACTGCACTATATCTATATTGTATGACCTGATCTGTTTACTGTCTTTATACTGTGTACTCAAAATTTTATGCAATTTTATCAAATATGGCCCGACCACCTAGTCCAGCGGTTAGCAAGGAAGAAAACATGCCATATTTACAATTAAATGTGCTTGAATCTAACATATGTATGGTTACATTAACACTCCAGCAGAGTAGTAATATGAAAATGCAGTCGCCACACAATAATCATACTTCTACATATATAGTTTTGTTTCCCAGTAATGTCTGTCTATTTTCTCTGCGTATTCATTTTTATTTTCAGAGAGCAAGTCACCACCAAGGGGACATTATTGCCATGGTGACACCCACGATGCATTGCACACAGCAGATTTTCAGGCGAGCAGGCCTCGGAGAGAGAGGCTGAGTTTAACCCTCTACCTTGCAGGTCGGCTTTGGTGAAACCAACTTTGTTAGCGAAAGAAAGAAAATAACAAACAGAACAGAGCAGAGCGGAAAACAAGAGTAAAGGTTAGTGAGGGTCCAGCATTGTTAGTGTTTGTAAAACTTGTAAAAGTTTGTCACTTTGGCAGAGTGCAACATAGGGGAACATTGTTGATTCATCAGTGAGGGTTGAACTCCTGAATAAAGATCCCACATAGTGGTATTTGTTTTATAATACAGGGGATTTTTAAGTATGTTTTGGCCAAATGTTCTGCCCATAAAAAGCTACTGTTTAGCTCTTTGAACTTATCTTAATCTTCTGCTGCCCTCTAGAGGTCATATACAGAGGCCTGCACCATACACAAGGAATGTCATATCTATCTGAACAATGATATTTTACACTGGTAAAAGTAATGATTTAATAGGTAATAAAGAAGTGCAAATAGTTTTGGCATGGCAGTCTATTGTGAATGGAAACGGCCTCAAGTCAAATCTATTAATATAACAACAATAAAGAGATTGCTGTACAAATACCACATCATTAGCAGCTCATTTGAATTATGTAATAGTAAACTAGTTTGGCTTAAGATAAAAAAGTAAAAGTTTAGGGGCTGGTGAAGGAAAAAAGGCACACAGTGTTTAAGTGCATGTTTACATCTTCTATAAACATCTTACCTTGTAAAATAATCTACAATTGGCTTGTTTTAGTTTTCTTTCATAATCTGGGTAAAGAGGTGTCTTAATTTGTTATTCAGGTTTTAGCACTTCCAGTTATCTTAAACTATATTGATGTAACATAAAAAGATTACAAGCTATTATTAGTAAAAGTGAAAGAAATTATTTTCCTTTTTTCAAATAAAAAGAAAATAAGTCTGATTAACAAGGCCAGAGAGTCGCTTTAATGGCTACTGAAAGAGCCGTCTAATTAAACTGATAAATCACACACCGCAGCTATATATATATATATATATATATATATGCGCTACAGGTCATCTGTACCTTCACAGCCACGCTCGACCTGTCCGCTGCGGAAAAGGGCGTCGTTGATGAGGTCAGGCAGGCGGCCGTTGAGGTCAACTGAGGCCAAGCAGCCCTGGAAACCCTCCCGAGAAACCACCAGCTTAGGGAGGTTCTGGTACATGTTGGGTCCCAGACCTCCGACAAAAAGGTCACCTGAAGGCAGAGAAAGAGGGATAATCAATAACAAAACAGAAGAATTTCATTCTAAATGAAAGCTAGTTCTTTATTTTAAAGTAATCCTAAATTCAGTTAGAACTGTGTTTTGTGACATTTCATTGGCATGGAATGGAGTCATCAGGCTACATGTTATACTTGTAGAATGAATCTTGAATCTATTCCCATGCTACTAAAATCAAAGTCATTTTTTATGACACATGTACGTAACTCTCAAGTCTTAGCTAGTCTAAATAAAGTGACAGTCCATTCGCCAAATATAACGCCATGTTAATTGTTTAAACAGAGTAATGGTTAATAAGTACATTTACAGAAAAAAAATTTAGTTCAATATTTTGGGAAATGATGAGTTGGAGGAGAATATTGATACCACTCTCATATCTGTATGATGAATATAAAGCTATTGACTGGAAATGGGAGAAAAAGCTAGTCTGTCTCTGTCCCAGTTTAACGAACTATGCCTACTAGCACTTCTAAAGCTCACTAATTAACACATTATACGCCTGTTTAGTCCTATTTAGCCCTATTTAGTAACACTAACATGTAAAAATGACAAACAATGTTTTATGGGATTTATTTACCATACTATTTCTACCCAAGAAATAGTCTGACACAGTATTCCCACTTAATTACAATTATTTGTCATCTCTGGATGTTTTGCATGTTTCCATCCATTTTCTGTTGAACAGAGTCTTTACATCTGAATGTAATAATCTGAGGTACTACCTGTTGACTGTTTGCTGGTCTGCGCTACCTGTAACACAACTTTTAACACTTGGGCTTGGAGAGCATACCAAGTCAAGTCAGAGAGCTAAAGTCCAAGGAGTCACAAGACTTTAGTGTTAAAGTCAAAGTCGAGCTGCAAGTCTTTTTTCATTTTGTCTGACTCAAGTCCAAGTCATGTGTGGGTATATCTTCACCATGAACCTCCGAAAGCTATGTGGTACCTTTGAGGTCGAGGTTCTTGGCTCCGTTGACATTCTGGGTGACTGACTTTGTGTCCACCTTGAGCGTGTGTGTGTTGGACGCGTCTCGTGTGATGACCACATTATGCCACTGGTTATCGTTCAGTGGATTGTCACTGTTCCCCTTCAACAGACTTGGCCCGTTCCCCAGGTCAAACACATAGTGGATAAACCTGGCAGAGAAGTAGATGAAGACATCAGGGTTTGTTAGTGTATATTGGAATGTGTGTTATTGCAGTAAGTCTCTTTTTATCTTCCCGGACTGATTAACCTTAATGGAAAAACTCCTAAACATCTCACGTAGCTCTGCCACTAATGGGAGTTAGACTGATAAAGAAAAACAATCTTTGCTGCAACACAATGATGTTTATGCTTTTACAAGCTCACAAAAAGGTGCAACAGATATTTGGAATCAATAGTTCGGTCAGCACTCTTAAATTCATAATGCCTTAAGAAACCAACTATACCCACATGAGTGCTGCCATTTTAAATGTAACAATCGTCTTTGGACTGCGGCCAGCAACACGTCAGCCTCATCACTCACCCTTTGACCAGCTCCACGGCAATGAAGTCGTTCCCGTCTCCGCTGTTGAAGATGATGAAACCGTCGGGTGACATGGTTTTGAACTGAAAGAAGAGGTGCATTGTGGTATAGGCCTGCAGAGTGGCCAAGCCCAGGTAGCTGCCCTTGGTCTTGAAGGTCACGGGGTCGGCAATGATGAAGCGCATGCCAAAGCGGGCGTTCAGCTCACAGAAATCGATGTCCCCGTTCTTGCACATGTCGATGTACTGCATACCATTGAACTTAAGGCTCTGTGGGGAGAGTTGTTGAGAGACGGAGTTGTTATAAATAAATTGTGAGGCACACTTTTATTTAAAGGGAAACTTTGCAGATTTTTAACCAGCTATGTATCATTACAATGTGGGTAGTATATGAAAATGAATATTGTTTAACCCTCGATGTTGCCTGAAACCAGAGTTCTCTGCACTAATTAGGGTACAGATTGCATATTTACATGTCCACCTTCACGTTGTGTAGCAGTCCCTCATTCTCGCTGATTAAATATGAATCAAAATTCTGTTGTTGCCAATTTCTCACCTCAAATCTTTTCAGAAGCAACTGTTATAATATGACACAATTGTGCCCAGAGGGCCACTTTTTCCTGCCTTAAACCGAACACCACCCAACTTGCAATGTATTGTGAGCCAGCCGGAGCGTTTAGTAGTCTGGTATGGCCCAGTGCATTCATAATACCTTAGCATTTTTTCTCCATTTCCCCTGATCATAAGGCACCAATATTTGTGTCTTCCTACTGCAAACACAATCCAGTTTTATGAAAACATAATCAGTGAGGAAATACCTCGAATTGTACCTAGATTGCCATGGTAGTATAATAAGCAAATTGACCTATAACACTGTTATATTAAAGAAATCATCATAATAAACAGATTTTAAAGTACAAAGGATTATTTTGATAATAATCTGTGCATATACTGTAGTTTTCATTTCAAAAATTAGATACAAAGACACCCGTAGTTGAATATGTTGACCTCTTCTTTGGCTAAAATTATATATAACAATGATTAAAGCCCTCTTCTTAAGGACATGAGTTCATCACTGATCTGTTGAAAATGGTGCACCTGAACATATTGCACTTCATACCTGAAGATGTCCAATAAAGGAGGAGGGAGCAGACGAGACGAAGCGTCTCTCGGTCAAGATGCCCGTCTCCACGTTGTTGAACTCTAGACGGGTGTGGTCGCCTGCCATCTGACCTGAGGTGGAGGAGGGAAGAGAAAGGAGAAGAAGCCAGGATTGAAGGGGTGAAAGAGGAGGAGGGATACTGCAACCTGAACCTTAACACAGCAACAATCCACTTTGTGTCATGCTGATGTAATAACCCCACCAATGCCAACAGTCAAGTCGAAGTATGTTTGTTTGTATCTCCCTAATGAAATCTAACTTAGCTGAATCCTAAAATTGGCATTCATGAGACAGAATATAATACTAAATAGAGATATTAGAAGTGTCTTCACCCCTGCCCCCCCCCCAAAAAAAAGAAAAATTATACGATCATGCATATCATGAATATTGTAAATTAGCAAGTAAAGGGTTCATAAGAGTAATACCTTCAGCCATGTCGTCATCCACAGTGAGTTTGAAGTTTTTACCGCGGCGGACCACTCGTACTGAGTGCCACTCATTGTCGTTGAGCTTTTGTCCGGCATAAAGAACTTCAGGGCCCTTGCCTGAAGAGGAGGGTTAGTTAGTCAAGGGACGGGGGAAGCACGAGCACAAACCAAATCTTTGTTTTCACAACAAATGCAATAGACTGGAAAAATTAACCAGGAAAAGACTTTTCAATTTTGAATAAATAATGCTTTTGTTTTTTTTATGTACAGTTAAAAACATTTTAACAACTTTATCATTTTGAAATAGTAGTCTCACTTTCCAAACAAAAAATTGGTTTTGGTTTGACCACAGAGGAAAACAACACAATAAATCACAACTGGCAGTAACATAGAAGTAAACATTTGCTGTTACTAATACATCAAAAGACATGTCTCTGAGTTCTGTATAATCAAATCTAACTGTCTCTGTCTCTCCCTAGCTTATATTCCTTAGGTTTGTAGTTTTGAATGATCCTTCCAAATTATACCTTAAATGGCTGTGTTTCAGCAGGAGTTTAGTTTAATTACAGATGATTGCAAATTGTGCTGCAGATTCATTGTGGCTTTCATTACAATAGGCCTGTAGAGACTGAGTAAGATATTCTTTTAGCCAACCACTAGAGGGCACCACAGCCCCACTGAGTTTATCTTAAAGGCCAGAGCTGCTCTATCAGAATCCTGAATCTGCTGAGTAATATCACACGCAGGTTTTAAATCCAAATAAGCAGCGTTCTTTAGTCAGTTAATGTGATTTGTAGAGCAGATAATGGATTTTAATTTGGTGATTAAACTTCTGTTGTCCACTGCTGACCCGGCACTGTAGACAAATGCTAGTGTACTGCATGTATATGAGGAAGATAATATGGATTCTCAATGTGTGTAAGTATTACCATTTTAAAGCATTTACTGAAAATAATATTTCTAATTGGAAAGAAATGAATTTACAGTGACACTGCAAGAATAAATCAGTTAAATCCTAAATTAATAAAAAATCATCTCCTTTAGAACTTGCAGTACATGTTTTTTTGTGTGCATGTGTGTGTCCTGGATTATTACTTACTAATTATGTCAAACTAATCAATATTAACAGAGGTCTAGTGTTTGATCAGTAAATAGACACAAGCACTCCCTCGCACACATACCTGAACCCCCTTTTATGTGTTTGTTTTCTGTTTTTCTCTCTTTTAATCTCTCTCTCTACAAGGCTGTGTGCGAAAATAAGAAAAAATAGGAGTCCCTTTCATGAGTAAGAGCATGTCTGCTAGTACCATCTATATATCACATTACAGGCCTATATACTGCAGTATGTGTAAAAATAAGGAAAGTAGGAGTGAGAAGTGAGAAGCACAGCAATATATTACAGTGTAATTGAGAAAACAATATAGCCCATAGAGTCTGAGAGTGCAAATGTTCAGTGAGTAGCTATAGGCATACAGGGGAAGATTAAGAACTAGTTGCCAGACTTTATTTAAAAAGTGGGCCATTTTAAAATATATAGAGTACATTAAGTCAGATTTGCATAACTTTGATCTCTGGCTATTACTTATTTCCCTCTTATCTGAGAAATCCTCTTATCAGTCCCCTGCATTCACACATCTCTGCCCTTACATCTAGCACACAGGCTATAATCAAACATTGATTGAAGGAAGAAGGCTGCAGAAGAAGAATGTTGACTTACTGGCGTTACAGTTTATCCTGACACAGTCTAGATGGGGAGGGGAGAATAAGTGACAGATGAAATCGCATCCTTCAAGGTTACAGCTGCAGACATCCAAGAGCAAGAAAAGCCACCTTCCGGGGACGGTCACATGACCCCGGCGGCCATTTTAGCCTCATTGGCTACAGATGGTCAATATTGCTATACTGATTCTGAAAATCCAATTTAATCCCAATCCAATTCTTTTAATTACGTTTAATGCTGTAGCCAATAATATTGTACCTATACTGGTCAATATTACTGTACTGATTAAACTGCATTCATTTATTTGGTTTAGTTTGAAACTTTCATGTTATGATAGGAATGCTAATAGCATCACATGAGAATTATTTTACGAAAAAGCATTCATGGAGTTTGGCTACATGTTGAGTTGTTAAATTTCAAAATGGTCGCTTGCAGTTCAATGGCCACATCGATTTTGCAACCCAGCAACTAGAGCCAAAATATTTTACGAGTAACCCACTACGTACTGTAAAATCAATCAGTTTTATATAATTTGTCATTAATTATTACTTGACTCTTACTAAAATCTCCTTCTAAGGGAGAGTACTGAACCATTGTTGGCAGGTGCAGGTTGAAATCCATGTGACCAGGCTGGTCATGTGCCGTCAACCGCAACAGAAAAGTGGGAACAAACAGCCTCGAGCCACGCAGCACCAACACCGTACAGAGGCCTTAAAGACCCAACTCACAGAGGGTCCTGTGTAAGTTACTGAAAAGTTCTGTGCATTTAATAGATTTTGTCAGAATTTGAAATTGATCTAGATTTTAAAGGTAAACGTCTCTGTTTTGAATGCTTGCACATTAAAAACATGAAATATGGACTACAGATGTTCCATGTTTTTAGCAGCTGTGGTAACCGAGTACATTGCATTCTATAATAGATTAGTTAGATTCAGATATTGTGTATGTGTGTATGTGCACATGTGCTTTATGTTGAGGGTATCTATTCTAGTCTCACTGGTATAAAGGCCTGCACTCTACTTAAATGTAGCACTCGTGCCACCATCTGCAGGCGCGCTGGGTGCTGTGGCATCGGGCTGTTTGCCAGACGGGCCGCAGGCTCGGGGGCCTTTGAAGGGGTGAGTGCCATCTTTGAACAAGGCATGGGAGATGCCAGCTAGACCAAGGGTTACTAATGGACAGAGAGAAACATGAACCTGCTATCATGAAGAAAAGAAAAAAAAGACCACAGGAACAGACCCACATAATAAGAATGCATACTATCAGTGCAGCACTAAAATGTACAAGTGCTTACCTACAGCTCTGAATAGATGGCAGAATATAACTAATAGTACAAATGTTGCTATCTGAATTGATGCATGTCTGAGGACAGTGCCATCTATTAAGATAATTGAAAAAGCAAAAATGTGTCTTTGGAAAAATCTATTTGTACAATGAGCATGACTAAAATGATCTATGATCTGTTCAAAAGATGTGCTGCATAGCATGGATAACTTTGTTAAGTGTTAGATTGATGGATATAAAAATCTACAAAGACATCTAAGCATCAAGGCAGAAAAACTTACAGTCCAGGCAAGTCAAAAACAATGCATGCAACTACAAAGACAAACTGGTTTAGTATGTTAAGTCTGATATCAAGTCTGAACCATAAAGTAAATGTACAATAAAAGAAAGAAAAAAGAAAACACAAGAACAGTAAGACCTCCACTTGAACTCGAGGGGAGGTAAGCCAACAGGGACGGTTTATACGATACCTAGGTTGACTGTCAGTTTGACTCTTCCGCTGTCCAGCTCTAGCCTCAGTGTATCCGCCGACTCGCGGGACGTGGCGGCCATGAGCAGGCCGAACGCCCGCTGAGACATGAAGCGGAGGGAGACGTCCTCGGCCTCTGTGTGCATGACAGTTGGAATCACAACTTTCATGTACATGCTGCCATCGTAAGACAGGATCGATGCCTCTGCAAGGACAAGAAGAGACAAAAATGTTCAATTATATTTAACATAGGGTACATGGTGCCAACAAAAGTATGGTGGGGAAGGAGAGGCCATGTCCATTTGTGTGTACACAAAAAACACAGGTACCATCATAACAAATATATTGCATATGCTTCACCTCCTTCTGATAGCTTTGTTTATACTATCAAAGCCTCAGATAAGAGTGTGTGCTACGAAGGCAAATACACACACAAATATGCTCAGTGAAGAAAAGTGTACCCAGTTTAAAGTTGTAACATGCATACATGAATGTCCTTTATATTTTATCAATGGGAAACACAGGCGTACACGTCCCACATGCCCGGTTGCAGCTGTATTCGTCATCCGTCGAGTGACAGGCGAGTATCTGGGAGCTCAGGCTGAGGCGCACACACCCTGCTCAGTGTGCAGAAAATTAAATTATCATGCTACTTCCCCCTCTCCCTGGCAACTCCCTTCTATTGCGGCGTCTTCACTCTAATCGTGAAATCTTTTTTTGTGTACAACCATACTGCAATGCAAATATAATTGTCTTGTAGTTAAATAGGGATGATAAGAACAAATAGATCATGGTGGTTTTAAGGCTGCTGGGCCGGACTACTCTGTTCTCTTCTTATGAGTTCTAAAAGGAGGAGAAAGCCAAAGCGGGTGCGGTGAAGAAAGAGGAAGACTGTCAGCAGACTGGAAGCCTCTTGGGGAGAGAGAGACAGATTAAAAAGGGTATCCAACCATGACATACCTGTTTTGACACCTCAGCTTTTTAAAAGAAAAAATAGCCCTGTGGCCTCAGAAATGCACCACCATTTGGCTGCGTCTAGGGAAATGCTGAGGCCGTAGATGAGAGGTTTTGGAGCATCACACAGGAGAGGGGCTGTACCTGTAAACGATGCATTGTCGCATGTCATGCCCCGTACGCAGCCGATTTTACTCCTTTTTACACGCGGTCTACAAAATAAAGTGTCATTTTCAAGTTGATTTGTGTAGAAAAATGCTTAGCCATGCAAACACTAATGCATTATAAGTAATATTGGATTTTGCTTCTCCTAAATGTCAAGATCCATGTGATATGTTGCAAAATTCACACATAAGCAGCGTGAGATCACTGAACCATTCCACTCACTGAGCGTTGCACTGCTGTAAAAAAATCCCACATTCGTCTGTGTTGCTTTCAGGGCTGTTGTAAAATTCAGTCTATGAACAAGCTGTCGACTCTGTGGGTACAGTAGCCTGGAGGATAATGAAACCTTGGCTCCCCATTGTTCTACTCAATTTTAAATTGCACAGGCTCTCTCCCTCTTTGTGCCTGCTTTGCGCTCAGGCACACACGCATTAAAACAGTTACACATCCACACATACATGCACACCAGCCGGTCCGCAGACGGACCCCCCTAACTGACAGAGGCATGTATTGATTTGTGAGCCAGGTCAGGTCCCAATCTCACGAAGAAAAAACATGGCAAGAGTCAATCTGCAGCACAGAAAAACCAAAGAGACAAGCAAGGACATGAGAAGTACCCTATAAAACAAACTGTGATGTCCACTCTGGACTCGGCACAGGGCCCTGGGTAAAACTGTTTTTGAACATTGGTGTTTGCAGCTAAGAGAATTTGACATTGGGATGGAAACATTCTTAAAAGTGGACATGTCACATCTTAAATAAAGACAGTTACTTACTGGCTCTAATATTACATTACTTCATAGAACTTTTTTAAATCAGACTTCTAACTAAATGAAATGTCTAGTTATTGCCCCACTGTATGGAATAATTAACTACTGGGAACTAATAAACAGGTGGCGAAGTACGACAGAAGACATGGAGTGAAGTATTGTGGAAGTTATAGGCATGCCATCCAGATAGTTCTAGAGTCTATGTCAATGCTAGCAGCTCTGTGAGGCCGCACTCACAGCTAAATGCTAAATTTAGCATTCTGACATGCTCACAATGTCATGTTAACATGCTGATATTTAGCAGGTAAAATCCAATCCAATCACTCACAACCATAATGTCAACCTCAAGGTTCCAGTGATCACCAACATTAGAAGAATGAATCGCTCAGGGACCATAAATATCTGTACAAGATTTCATGACAATCCATCCAATAGTTGTTGAGATATTTCAGTATTTATGGTATTGATTTTCCTCCTTTAAACAGCTTTAGCTATTCACAGTTGCACAATACTCTCAACCTTCTTAAGAGGCTGCATGAAAACCTTCCTAACCAGTTTGCCAATAGGGCTTGACTGCTCCGCATTTAACACCGTGCTGTGGCTTTTTAAGCAAGCAACGTCATAATAGCAGCCAATTTTAGAGGTCTGTTTCGTCGCACAACATCCTGTTTGGGGCAAAGTGGTCCCCATCATGTCCGATTGTCATCGATCAATCTCAGCTGGGATTGGCTGTGTTGTAGTCAAATGGCTTTTTATTATCTGAGAGAGGAGAGGGAAGTCTTTTTTTGAGCTTATTTTGAGGATGCCTTTCATTTACAACCACTTAGGAAAGGTTCAAGAAGAAACAAACTTCTAAGATAGCTGTCCAGGAGTGACTGACAGGACAGAATCGAGTAATCTTCCTCACAGTGTTCATTACTGGTTAAAGAATGTTCTCCATAAATGTATCCAAAGAGAACACAAAGAGGGATAAGGATTCACAATATCCTGCTTGCAAATATGCTAATTTCTTATTCCCAATTCTACACAAATATAAAATATAGACATTTTTCTCAATTGTAGCTTTAACTTTCCCCTCAGTAATGTCCTTCCTAGGGTTATACTGGAGGCTTGCCTACAGCTCTGCAGTACTGAGCACAACTTCTTACAAGAGAAATTCAAAGTGACACTGCCGTGCTTTGTAATAAACCACTCGCCTTGGCCATACTGAACTTACTCTACTAGGAGCTGATGCTTGTGGGAATTGTGGGAAGCTTCCAATCAATATTTTTACATTTAAAAAACTTGCTAACTACTATGTGTAATGTGAAAGATTTTGCTTAGCCTCACAAACCCGCCGAGACTGATCACCCAACTCTACAGTTCCCCTCGGCTCTAAAGAGTGCTTCAGCATCTTTTTGGGGTTTTTTGCAACTTCACTTTTTTGGTCGAGTCTCTCAACCACATATTCCAGCCCGGCACACAGTGACATAAAAAAGCTGCAGACTAGCTGGTGAACACAGTAGAGCAGCTACAGAGACATATTGTGAATATCAGATGGACATAAACATGACTCCAAATGAATGCTAATGTCACTCTGTGTCCGCTGGGTGTGTAAACAGGCACACATCTCTCACTCCCTCACTTCTACAGTAAGTTCTTAAGGTGATATGCCAGTGTTGTGTTTTTTGTTGGTAAATGTTTATAAAATTTTGACTTTCCACCTTTGTTTTCACTTTCATAAAAGTTCAGCTAACCTGAAGGATTGTTTAAAACCAGAACGATCATCTGGCCAATGTTTCTTTCCATCATCAGATGTCTTTTTAGCATTCCTCTCATCTCATCTCAGCAATTACCATGGTGGTTACACGCTATACCTAGATGACAAAAACTATTTAACTATTTAACTACTATTAAAAGTCTTTTGAGTTCCAGCTGTTTATTTGTCTAAATCTGGTATTACAGTAACTCAGGTTATGGTATCATGTATAGTTTAATTAGGGCTCCTAAAGCAATGACAGAGCTGTAAAGAAGTGAGAGCAGACTGCTGAACCAAACATCACTTTACATTTGAAGAGAATTAAACATCAGGCTCTGCCTAAGGGAAGACGCTGTGATTATAGTCATTTATACCTGATGTAAAGCTAATAACAGGCCTCAGCAACATACAGCAGGTGACTGCACTCCATGCAACCACCGTGTGCGTTTGTGTATGTGTGTTTCAACTTATATTCATGCACAACACGATATCTATGCACCTACAGCTTGTGCTCCTCTGTAAGTTGGAATTTCTTAAGATAGATATCAGCAGCAATGAGGATGTCATTTCAGATGGTAATTAAGCTGCTACTTGTCAGTCTTCTGTGTGTGTGTTTGTGTGTGT